>NC_141536.1:21178498-21490248 GCF_021556685.1 Rattus norvegicus | reverse complement strand
AGCCTTGGCTCACATAGTGAGCTTAAGGCCATCCTTGATACATGAAATTTTTTTTGAATTTTGTTTGGTTTTGTTTTTTAGTCTCCATATTTTCTGTTGAACTCTAGACTTCAAGGATTTTCTAAGTCAGGCCTGAGCTTACCTCTTCAGCCTCATCTTGCCTGCAGTGGGTGGTGCCCTTGGTTGTGTATCTCAAGGAGCATATGGCATGAGATATCCCTTGGGAAGCCCACTGGGGAGGAGCTGAGCCTGCTGGAGCCTCTGAGGTAGTTGGATAGGGCCAGAGCTGCTGGATGGGTTCTTTCTGTCCATCTATCTGTCCAGACAGCTTACATACTCTACTTCCCCAACCAAAGTGCTGCTCAAGGCTAGACATGTAATTCAGGCACCCTGCTCACAGCACTAACTGCTCCTCCCTTGATGTGGCCCAGTATTGCCTATGCTTGTGACAGTTTTGGAGAGGTTCAACATGGTTTTCCCACTCAGTGAGAGAGGAGAATGGAAGGTCCTTGGGGATATGTGGAGGAAACATGGAAGAAGGACTAAATCACTACCCAGATAATTGTAGATTCACATTCTATCTCAATCTAGGTGTGTGTTTGGCAGGGGGTGGGGGTAGACAAGATATCCTCCTCCACCTATCTTTGCATCTGTAAAATGGAAAGAATTAATTAGGCAGTGGCAGTACACACCTTAATTCCAGAGCTCATGAACAGGAGAAAGGAGGGTTTCTTGAGTTCAAGGACAGTCTAGTCTACAGAGTGAGTTCCAGGACAGCTAGGGCCACACAGAGAACCCCTGTCTCAGGGGGGAAAAGTGGGGGGAGGTAGGGAGGAGAATTATTCCTATAGCACAGGCCTAGTGGGTGTAGTAAATGAGGTGATATTTCTGCAACACAGGACTGGAGCCAACATGCCCCAGACATATTTTGACTGGAGCAGGAGTATGCCAGCTCTAGACCTAGCACCCAGGACAGCTCCCCAACCACAGCTGTTGGCTGCTGTCCGTGGTTCTGATTCATATTCCTTTTTATTTGCGTGCTTGCCTAGCACACATAAATTCTTGGGTGTGATACCCAGCAGTATATAAATCAGATGCAGTAGTGCATGTTTGTAACCCAAGAACTTGACACGAGACCAGAGAATACGAAATTCAAAGCCATCCTCAGCTGCATAGCAAACCAGAAAACCAGTCTTTTAAAAAAATCCACTTTCTCTCATTCTCTTGGTTCAGAATCTTGGTGACTTGGTGACATTCTCAGATAGGTGGGAGTGAGCTCACAGCATTTAAAACATTTTCTCTAAACATTTGTCAACAAGTCTACAGTGCAGTCTGAGGCTGAAAGCTGTCGGTCCCCATGGTATGTTGAAGTGTTGTTCTTTCTCTGCACCACCACTCTCATTTCCACAAGTGTCATTTGTAATGGTTCAAGAGCTCCAGCGTGGCACACAGAGTTACAACTAAAGAAAGAGGACAAATCGCAAGGGAATTTACTAACCACCAATAGATACATTGTAACTAACTACCAATAGATACATTGTAACTAACCACCAATAGATACATTGTACTCTCTCATTCCTTCAATCTCAAGCTGCTGCCCAAAACCCCAAGTACTTTCCATTCTTCCAGTTTCTGCATTTCTGATCATCTGTAAGAAGGATGAGCAGGGTTGCCAAACCCTCAGTTCCTACTCATACAACTGGGCAGGGACGAAGTTGAAGCCACCGTGAGTCCCAGCATGCCCCCGAGCAGGAAGTCAGGCACACAGGTTACAGGAAGAAAGCATCTGACTTGGCTTTGAATCCAACACATCTCCCACCAGCTCTGAGATTCAGCAACTTTCCTGAGCCTGGGTTTCCTTACCTAGGGACGGAGCAATGGCTCAGTGCCTGAGTTTGATTTTCAGCACCCATGACAGGTAGCTCATATCCATCTGTATACTCTGGTTTCATGGGATCCGATGCTCCCTTCTGGCCTCCAGGACATCTGCGCTTCTCTCTCTCTCTCTCTCTCTCTCTCTCTCTCTCACACACACACACACACACACACACACACACACACACACACACACACACGAGAGAGAGAGAGAGAGAGAGAGAGAGAGAGAGAGAGAGAGGAATAAAAAACTTTAAATCTGAGTTTTCTTACCTATAGAGGTTAATATTTCCTACCTATACAGGTTTAGCAGTAGGACCCAAAGTGAAGTTGCTTCTGATATGTGTAGCAATGTCTCAAAAATGCTCCATAAAGTGGCAACATAGTTGTCGTCACCACCACCACCACCACCACCACCATCATCATCATTTTGGATACCTGAGTCTCTCTAGGGAGATATGAATTTCTGTTAAATCAGTTCTATCCTCTTCAATATTGGGGTTCTCCTGGAGGGCCTGGCCTCCCTCCATTTCTGTGGGCTGTTGTACTGCCCCAAGACACCAGCTCCCTCTCCATTCTATCTCATTTTAGTGTAACAATCATCCCAGCCCCATACTTGTTAATTCCTGGGTGGTTCAAGCCCACCTCTTCAGAATCTTCAGTGAAGAAGACAGTTAATTGAGACACAGTCAGATCTCATTGGAATCCCAAGTCCTCACTTGCCATGGTCCCTTCTGCAAGAGACCAAATCTCTCTAACCTCCTTTAGATGACAATGGTAAATCCAGCCCCTCCATGAGAAGTTCACAGAGAGCAGCAGAGGAACTACTCAAAGATCCTGCACACATGATCTCAGTACCCATCACCTGTCAGTCTGAGTTGTCCCATTTCTGCTGTTCTTCCCTTGGGTTGCCCTACTTCCTCTCTGAACTGTGGGAGAATAGAGCATTATACCCAAATGTACTATCTCCTCTCTGCAAGCAGACTGTACTGGTACATGGGGAATTCATCTGACGCACTCTCATTTGTTGGGAAGACATGTATGCAATGTGTCTTGCAGAACCCAAGGCCTACTGTCTAGGATGGTTTATCTCTTGACTTTAGATCTTCGATGGGATATTCAAAAGCCCTTATTGTGGGGGTGGTGTATGTGTGTATATGTGTGTGTAAGATTATGTGTATGCACAAAATGGGACAAAGCGAGTCACATAATTGTGGCTTTGTGAAAGTATACATACAGCAGTGTAGTTAAGGATATGTGTGAATGCATGTGTGTATGGGTTATATGTCTGTGGACACGATGGCAGCCCAGGAGCTAACAGCAGGCTTGGAGGCTCTCCAGCAGCCCACAAATTCCTGATTGTTGGCACCTGCCACTCTGTACAGTATCTCCCACCTATTCATAGTTGCGCTTTGGTGAGTCACGGTCCTGCTTCCTTGGGGTTTCTCATCGGAATTAGGGAGGGTATTATGAGCAGGCGACCAGACACACCAATCGAACTGGGTGCTGAGTTCTTTAAGAAAGTTTCCCAATATATTTTATGAGTACTCTGTTGAGCCCACTTGCTCACAGTGAGTGCTTAATTACCAACGGTTCATATCTTTTCATTGAAGCTGCCCTTGAGGACCCACGTTTTGACAATACATGATTAGTCATTAATTCCCATTAATTTGAAAGCAATACAACTTTTTTTTGCAATGTCCCATAATTCAGACTTGTCACTAATTCACAAGCACACTCCCATTAATCCAAACCAGGGAAGTTCTATTATTTAACAGCAATATATACTATGCTCAGGGGAAATAATTGCAAGGTCACTATTTATAAATCAACAACGATACCATGACACCATAAAGATCCCTTTATCAGAACAGAGCGGAATGGACCCTAGGACCTTTTGGAACACCCACAACTCCAGAGTGGGTTTTTCTCCAAAGCCCTATTGTCTCATATGATTCCTGTAGCAGAACAGGGTGCTGATTTCCATAGGTTGTAGAGGTGAAATGACAGCAAGCAAAACTCACAGAGTGAACTAGAAAAAGCAGACACTTAAATCCAAAGAACATGGCTGAGGTTTATCTCAGTGTATGCACAGCACCTACATACTTGTGCTTGGTTTGATCCTCACAGCAGCAAATAAACGAAAGAAAGGAACCACGGGGTGGGGTCTCTATAGCCTTGGTTTCTCCAAAGCTGGAACCAAGTATCATCCTTGCCTGTGTAAACAGGAGATGCCTCAGTTTGTCATCTCAACTACCGTGGGATATTGTTTTAGAGATAGCAAGGGCCAGGCCAGAAGACCGCTTAACTACCTGTTTCTTTCCTGCTTCCTAGTGCTTCCATATGTCCTCAGACACACCCAGTTGATGCTGGGAGACAGTCAGTCTTTTTCTGCATTCTATGACCTTGTAGTCTAAGGAAGGGAAGGTGGAGTCAATATAGTTATCCTGACTGGACTGATTTGTGGGGTAGAGAGCAGCACAAGGGATTGTGTGAGCCATGGAAATGGTGGTTGATACTGTGCTTGGTGTAGGTATCAGGAAAGGGGATGTTCATATTGAGAGGTTCCAGCTAGGTCAGGTGTTGTAAACTGAACTGTGTCCTCCCAAGATCCATATGTCTAAGACCGTTACCCTGGAATGTGGCTGTATTTGGAGATAAGGCTTCTATAAGGTAATTAGTTAAAATGAGATCATTTTGGTGATGCCCACCACACTGGTGCCAATATAAGAAAAGATTTTAATATAAGTATTTGCAGAGTGAAAAGACACAGGCAGCAACGACCATATGTGAATCCGAGAAAAGACCAGGACAGTTCTTATTGTCCTGCTGACAACTTGATCTTGGAGGTCTACTCTTTAGGATGGTGTGGAGACAAAGCTTTTGTTTAAGCCATCTTTTGTGATGCTGCTTTTGCTGAATAGTTTTATGCCAATCTGACACAAGTTAGGATCATTGGAGAGGAAAAGAAAATGCCTGCATAAGATCAGGCTGTGGGCAAACCTGGAGGGCATTTTCTTAATTAGTGATTGATGGGGAAGGGTCCAGCCCAGTGGGTAAAGCCATTGCTGGACTATTGATCCTGGGTTCTATAAGAAAGCAGCCTGAGCAAGCATTGAGGAGCAAGCCAGTAAGCAGCATCCCTCCATGGCCTCTGCATCAGCTCCTGCCTCCGGGTTCCTGCTCTGTTTGAGTTCCTGTCCTGACTTCCTTCAGTAATGGAGGGTGATGTGAAAGAGTAAGCTGAATAAACACTTTCCTCTGTGGGTTGTTTTGGTCATGGTGTTTTTTCGCAGCAATAGTGACCTGACTAAAACAGTGCTCCTGGCACACTGAGAGACACGGGATGAAGCCTGACCTGCTAGAGAGTTGCAAGTCCCCAGCTGTCTATGTGGGTACCTCTTGGTCAGGGCAGAGGGGCTAGACTATGGAGTACAGTGTTGGAAGATGAGAACAGGACCTTTCATGCTGAAGAATGTAGATTTTCTTCATATTTTATCATAAAAAATATGCAAGAGAGAAACAGACCTCTGATTGCAGATGAGTCCCTCCAGTAAAATGAATCTTAGGAATGGATCCCTGTGGCTTCTGGCACAGAAGACATAGCAGATAAACACAAGCAAGCTAACAGATCTATAATTGCATTTTAGCATTTCTTTCATTCATTCATTCATTCATTCATTCATTCGCTCAATTAGCTAACAAATACATTGTGCTGTGCAATTCTGAACACTGGGACTCTATCAGTTCCCCAAACAAGAAACTCATTTTCCCAGAGCTGTTCGTGCTGGAGGATCTGGGGGCAGCCAGTCAGTCAGCAGAATGGAAACAGAGTTAGCAGATGAGGCAGGGACCACATCAGCGCTGGCTGAACAGGTTCCTCACAGCTTTTCAATCCCTTCCAGAGGCAGAGGTAAAGGATCCAAAAGCCACAGTTGGTGAATTTGGTCAGGATGTCCCTCAGCGTGGTGGGGATGATGGTACAAATGGGGGTAAGCTGAAGGATGAGCAGGAGAGAGGGGCCACTACTACCTAGGCCTGCTGAGAATGAGATGCATAGATGAGGGGTCATGGGAAGGTATTTCCCCCCCGGAGGTCAGGCCATTGTGTCTGAATGCTGATATGTGGAGCAGAGGGGAAAGGGGTAGGCAGCTGGGGAAGAATTCATGGTAACCATGAAGGGAGGTTTTGGGGCTTTCCCCGGCTGACACCATTCCAAAGAGGAGCCAGGCAAGTGCTCTGGGCAGGACAGTCCAGGAGCCAGCTCAGGCAGAAAGGTTTCAGAGAAGGGTTGAGGGAAAATGGCTGACTGAGAACAGCAGCTGTGTGAACTCTCTGGACTTGTGTTAGATACTTACCAAACCGTTAGCAGCTTAAAGCTATGTGGACATTTGCACCACAGAGCTAGGCAAGGGCTGTTCTGCACAAGGGCTTCTGTCTAGAGAGCCAATTGTTGCCACTGTGCTCAGTGAAATAAGAAGGTGAGGTCACTGGCTGAGCTCAAGGAGAAAGGAATGAAGTGTGTGTCAGGGGAAGGTGGGGCAGAGAAAGACAGTGGTGTCTCAGAGGTCAGGAAACAGTCCTCTTGCCTTTAAAACATTCCAAGTTGAGAGCCAATGTCCTAGACAAGATAAGTCCTGGGGCACCTTATGTCTGTTTGCACATCTGGGTCCAACTTTGGGAGATTAAAGGGAGCATAAAATATACCACAGCTTTCTCTGGAGGAGGGATTAGCAGCCTAGAAGAAGGAACTATGTTCTGGATCTTGGGTTGGCAGAAGAAGGGAGAGCCTCTTTGCTTTTAACCTCTTGGAGAGCTTGGCTAAGCCCCTCCTGCCCCAGTGTGGTGCAGCCACAGTCCTCTGTAAACTAGGATGAGTGACTCCAGGGACCCATTACCCCAACTTCCCTCATCTACATATTTATCACAATACAGCAACTGCATAATTTGAGGTGACTATTAAAAACAGTTCAATGTGTTGTGTGATTTTTGCATTCCTGGGTAAAGAAAAATTACTGCAAGAAGGTGGTTAATTATTTCAAAAGACAAATTCCATGAAGTAAAATAAAAATAAACCCGTTGTCCAGAGAGAATGTGAGAAAATACAGGAACCATGCAGAGAGTTCCTCCCATAAATAAAATGTATGAAATAAAATACTGTATTTTCAAGTAGTTGGTGTGTAGGGAGGGGCAGGCTCTCTTTGAGCTCCTGTCACCTGACGAGCCCACAGACCAGGGAAGGGAGCCAGAGTTTCTGTTACCTGTGGCTCTGGGCTGCTTGCTTAGGAGTTATAGGATGCACAGGGCCCAAGCCATTCATTCTTCTTAAATTTGTCAGCCGGGAAAGTACTACAGAGCTTCTGTCAGTGAAGGAAGGGAGGGTGACAGGAGTCATCCCTCGGGGAAAGCCACTTCTGGTCTCACTCAGTTTTAAAGAAGTGGAGAGGCCAGGTTTCCAGAAATGGAGAATTCAAAGAAGCTGAGACATTTGTGGTGTGGCTTGAGGTCCTGTGGTTATGCTTTGAGTCCTTGCTATTTTAATTCCTCCACTAGGAAGTCCTCCTGGCTCATTCGTCGGTACCATGTGTCCTTACAGTTGGCTGTCCTATGCTGCTGCACTATCTCTCTGTCTCCTCCAGCAGTCTTTCTAGGTATCTGCTGGATGAGTCAACCGGATGGATTGTCAATAGGGATCATCACCATGGATTTTCTCTATGGGGTAAATGTGTAGACATTGAGTAGATTTTCTTGCTCCTCATGCAAGTAGGGCTAGAAAGACACCCCGGTTTTATCTTCTAACTCACAGGACAGCCTCCAGTGGCTTGGATCAGTCTGTATTAACCATACTGTGATTGTGCCTATAGCAAGTGGTGTGTGCTGGGGCAATGAGACGGGAGTTACTGCTCAGGTGAAGGGTGGCAGGAGCCAGGGGCAGCTTGCTCCCAGTAGGAGTAGAGCCCCTGTAGGAGGACAGAGATCCCACATGAAGGAAGACATCTTTGTACGCTTGCTTGGGGTCGAGGAGATGGGGGAGCCTTCAAATGAGAAGTTCTGCTCACAAAGGGAGACACAGTGGTCCTTGGTGCCAATGAGGAGGGCCTCCAGAAGCACAGTTCACAGGGGTTCTTGCTGCCCCAAATCGGGGAGACCACCCAGAGGTCAGGTGCCTGAAGCCTGGTTCATGTAATTCGTTGATGGTTGGGGGGTGGTAGAAGGGGATGGTAGTGCCGGAAAACTGTGCTGTGCCCAGCAGCCAAGGGCAGAGGAAAGGGAGCCAGGCGAGATGACAAGGAAAGACAGGTTATGATCAATGTAGCCTTCAGCACATAGAGTAAAGTGACAGAGACACCTTGAGGAGCAGAGGGCAGAAGGCAGAGGACAGAGGCAGAAGGGAGTGCAGACCTTGCTGCTGGGTGGAGATGTATATGGTGCTTGATAAGAAGGCCCAGGTGACCTTAGAATGAAGAAGGCGCTAGCCCCACAAAGGGCTGGTCAGTTCAGAAGAACAAGATTAGTCTATAATTGGGTCACACGGTTCTCCCTCTATGTGATTTGTTGAATGAGAGAGAAAGGGTAGGTATGTCAAGGCATGCACTATGCCCCAAAGCTTACATGTCTCTTGCATGTGGACACGGCAGTTTGGACTGGCAAGAACAGAGGAGGGGGCTCAGCATTTCCTTCCAGTCCCTGTAGACCAGCAGGTGTGAGGATGACCAAATCCTATCCAACCAGCCAGGGGATTGCACATGCAGTCCACTGTGGGCATACAAGAAACACACATAGCCCTGCCACAAGGCTGGGGGAGCTGATCTGAGGGGTGCTGCCTAGTAGGGGGGATACAGATCCACAAGGAGGTGTTTCCTGTTTGAAGAAGGAAAAGTCGGTGGGTCTTGGAGGTGTTTTGTTACTGAGACAGCTTGTAGGCAGGCACACATCACCACATTTGTGGTTACGGGGAGTGCTGAGTATGGAGGTGCATGTCTGAAGCAGAATGGGCCCCATGTGTGCTTGTATGGGGGTAGAGAACATACGTTGGCAAATGTTGTGTCAGTGTGTGTGTGTGTGTGTGTGTGTGTGTGTGTGTGTGTGTGTGTTCATGCCTCTATGTGTGGACAAACATTTTGAGTGTCTAGCAGTGGCTGTGAGCAAGAAGGTGAGAGCCACTGAGAATGACTTTTCAAGTGTGTGTGAATCCTTTCAAGGGTGAGCGTTTGTAGAAGTTGACATATCTGAGTGTACAGTACTGACTGTTCAGCACTGCGGCACATTGGCAAGTCTTTAACTCTTCTGTGCCTCTGTTTCCTCCCTTATGGAGTGGAAATAATTTGTGTCACTTCAGTAGGTTGTCGTGAGGAGTCGATGGTGGTGTGCGTGTCCAGCACTTAGAAGAGAACCTGTCCCGTGCTAGGTGCTGCAGTCTTTTGCTGGTTTTCCTACTCAGGTGAGTTTGCAGCTAGGAGCAGTCATGGTTCTGTATTTCTGCGTAAGTGGAAGGCCACAGGTCCCAGGTGGGTGATCCCTGGCTACCCCAAGGGAAGGAGGGAAACTGTAACCCAAAACTAAACCCAAGCCAGCTCCTCTGCCAAGGGCACATATCCCCTTCCCGATGTCCACTGGGAGTCTGAAGGCTGGGGTTCCAGGAACCACCCTGCCCTTCTGCTGTGCCTCCTACATACACAAAGGACTGGCAAGAGAGGGGAGTGTTGAAGTCAGACCAGCCAAGGGACCAATCCCTCCCACTCTGCAACCTGACAGCTGTGGCCCAATTAAAATCAACAGTTCACAGGTGTTCATGTAATGACTCACGGACTGGCGCTCCACTCCCTTTAGGGCTCTTTTTAAAAAATTTAGAGCTCTTTAAATTTTATTCACCCACAACATCAAACCCAGGGAGGAAGTAATAAAAGAGGAAGGGGCAGTACTGCACATGCATGTGTGGTACACGCTTGCTCACTCACAGGCACACATGCAACAACCTTGGCCACATCAGCTCAAACCCAAACACTCGCCCCAGACACATACTTGAAGATGTGAACATTCAAATGCGCATCTCTATCAACCGCTCACCCAGCCTGGCTGACACACCCCTTGCTCACATAGGCTCTGACCTTAGTGCTTAACAATTGACAATTTCTACTTATGATCCCATAGCTTTCATGGTTCTCCAGCCCCTGTTGAGGTCTTGGGAAGTTGAGTCAGGGTGCCCACTGGACTTCATTTACATCCAGAGGCTCTTGAAAATCCATGTCAAGCTTCCTCTGGTCATTGGCAGAGTGCAGGGCTTTGAAGTTATGGGGACTGGTGGCCCCAACACTGCTGAGGGCTGAGGACCACCAGAGCCTCTTAATCAGCTACTCTTCTATGCAAGGCTACTTCATAAACCCAGCAGGAGGATTTCCCTGATTTCACTAGCAAGATAGATGTGTGCGTAAGTGCCTACAGGTATCTTCATATATGGATGTATACCTGTGCCTACGTGTATATGTAGACATGTGTGTATCTCTGCGTGCTCATATGTACATGTAAATTCAGTCACATGACTATAAAGTAGATGTGTATGTTGTGTGTATGCAAGCAAATAGATGTATAGTATATTCACATATGTCCTCTTTATACATGTATGATTACAAGTATGTATCTATGTCTATGAATGTATATACACACACCCATGTGCAGATACATGTGTCTATATGTGCATGTGGATTACATATGTGCTACTATGCATGTGTGTATATTTTATGCATCCATGTGCATATGCATGTAGATATATATGTACATGCATGCATATGCATGTGAATGTATACAAATGTGTATGTCTGTGTGTACCTGCATGCATGTACACATGTGCTTGCATATGCCTGTGCACACGTACCCATGTGTGCCTGTTCAGTTTGTACATAGCCATTGAACTGTCCGCTTCCATTTTGTGCATGTCACTACATGTTTGCCTTACTTCGGTAATGAGCTTTGAGATACAAAGAGAATGCCTAATGCCTGGCTTGCTGCAGACACACAGCAGCCATGCTGTAAAACAGACCTTCTTCTTTCTGATGAATACACTCCTCCGTGAACACACGGGAAGAACGCAGACACGCTGTCCTCTGTTCGCCTCATCCTTCCTCTTAACAGTGGGGATCTGGGTTGTGTCTCCTTCCCCAGACACACCCGAAAGCTTCTTACATTCATTCCAAACACCTTCCACCAGATTGGCTTCACCCCAGTCTTCGAGCCTCCAAAGTCATGCTCCCACCTTCCTTGGCTCTCCACAGTCCCTTCCTAATGATGCCGTTCCTTCCACTGTGGCTGAACGTGGCAGCAGCCTGGGGTATGTGTACTGATGTCCCCCTGCTCTCCCTTCTTTCTCGGCCCCTCACATCTGTATTGTCAGGATTTGCTTGCACAGAGCCTGCTACTCCTTCTATGCTGCTGCTTAATAACAAGCCTCAGCTTTCTGTAGAGTCCTTGACATCCACTCTCCACGGGAGCATAAGCAATGGAGTCCAGGTACTGCAGGGTGGTGGGCGCTGTGGTGTAGGAGATGTGCAGGAAGCTATCTACACAAGGACTTGCCATGCCTCCTGGGATACAAGCTGGTAATGAACGCTGAAACTGGCCCTGCTGGACCCTGGCCAACCAGGACTCAGTTTTGGATTAAAAATACAGAGGCTGTCTGTGTTCTGCCCTTTGGCAGAAGTGATTTTGATACACAGCCCCTGGCTCTGGGGCTGGGAGACAATGGCACTGAGAGGGGAGGGAAGATCCATGGTTGTAGAAGGACCACATAGTAGACATTTTAAGCTTCACAGGCAAAAGGATCCATCAAAGAACAGGTCTGGTATTCAAACAAAGCCATATGCACAAGGCAGGTGTAGCTTGCCAAGCTCTGATGTAGAAGGGGGCTCAGCCCAGCAGTTCTTAATGTGGCAACAGAACCGCTTGGTCATATCACAAAATTGGGTCACACACTACCATTGTGACAGTGTGTGACTATGAGTTTCAGATCCTCCCTTTTTCAGGCACCTAGGGAGGAGAGGCAGTAGATCCACATGTGGGACTTCTCCAGGGTCTCTGCTCATCACAGTCCACAACGACAACTCCCAGGCAATGAATAGGACTTGTCTAGACTGTTCCGTTCCCCGTCATCATCCTCTTGTCTCATCTCTGCTCCATGCCATCTTCAGTGTCAGTCTCCATACTTCTTGCCTGACCCTGCAGTGGCTTCTCCTGCACTCCTCCATCCTCTCTATCACCGTGGGAACCACCTCTCCTAAATCCCACCATACCATGCTTCCAGACCCCTCCACTGCTCTGCAGGGCCTGGAAGCCCACAGCCCTTGGTTAAATGCAGGTAATGCTTTTTTTCTTTTCTTTTTTCTTTCTTTCTTTTTCTTTTCTTTTTTGTTACCTACATCTCTCATTTCTTGGGCTCATGTTTTTTTTCCTTCTGGAGAACTTTTTTCTCCTCCCAGCACAGACAGAGGACATGCACACACTTAAGCATTCCAGTCACACGACTACATCATGCCCCCACCATGGACAACTGTTTGTTGTTCCAGAGATGATTCGATGCTAAAGCTGGGCTAGTCAAAGACTATGCATGTTAACTCGATACAAACTAAAGTCACCTGGGAAGAGGAAGCTTCAGTTGAGGAAATGCCTCCGTCACATGGACTGTTTGTGGGCCATTTGATTGATTAATAACTAATATAGGCGGGCCCAGCCCACTGTGGGTGGTGTCACACTTGGGCAGGTAGGTGGTCCTGGGTTGTATTAGTAAGCAAACTGAGCAAGCCACAGAGAGCAAGCCAGTTCTAGCTATGCTCCTAACACCATGACCAAAAGCAGGCTGGAAAGATTTTATCTCGTCTTACAGGTTACAGTCCATCAGGGGAAACAAGAGCAGGAACTCAAGCTGAAATCCAGAGGTAGGAATTAAAGCAGAGACCCTGGAGGAGGATGCTGACTGGCTTGCTCTGTAAGAGGTCTTCTTAGTCAGGCTGGCCATCCTGATTCAGGGGAAGAAAAAGCCAGAGGACAGATAGACACGTGTGGCAAACCAGAAGCCCAGAGTGTGTGGAACACAGAACCTCTACTGGGATACCCGGGGGGTAAGCCCTATTCCATCACATAAGCACCCATACTTCACAACCATTGTCAGCCAGCCAGCCTGTGACGCCCTCACACGATCATTTCCTGAAGTGTCCTAATAGCTCACGATGCCACCTGAAGTAAGCCCCAGTTGCTTACAGGGCCACCTGTGCATGCAGAACCTGTTTCCTCCAGACCATACCTGTACCCGTCTGCCATAACGCAAGGCTACACAGGTAGCTGGCTCAACATTTGGAACTTTACATCCTCTGTTCTGGAGGCTGGGACATCTGTGGTCAAGGTATTAGTCATCCGAGTCCCGGGGAGGGCTTTCTTTTTGGAGTGTAGACAGATGCCTTTTGGCTATTTTTATATACCCTTGCATCGTGGTAAAAAAAAAAAAAAGGAAGCAGAGAGTGGGGTGGTAGTGGTGTACACCTTTGATCCCAGCACTAGGGAGGCAGAAGCAGGCAAATCTGTGAGTTCAAGGCCAGCCTAGTCCACAGAGCAAGTTCCAGGACAGCCAGGGCTACACACACACACACACACACACACACACACACACACACACACACACCTATCTTGGAATAAAACAGAAAAGAAGAGAGAATGTGAATCCTTCTCTTCTACCCTATGACTTGCTTTTTCCCAAAGACTTACTCTCCACATAGGGTCATACAGGGTACAAGAGCATAAAATACATAGTATCAACCACCAACACTTATTAACAAACACTTCAGTGCCAGCTTTGTGCCAGGTACTGGGGGGAGGGTCAGTGATGTCAGCAGCAGAGCCACTTACCGACCCATTCATGCACCCCTGATGGCTTGACCACCATTCTCTCCTCTGTCTTCTTTGACAGGTTGAAGTCCTATCACCCTTTAAATTCCCCCGACAGAAGCCCTCCCAGACCTCCTGTCTGTGGACACACCTCCACCCTCCCCAACCCCCAACCCCCGAGCCTCCTTGCTATTCTGCCCATAGTCACCTTGTCCTGGTCTTTCAGAACCTACCCAGGCCCACAGATCTGTCATTCCCTAGATCTGTGTGTCTGTCCCCTTCCCCCCAACCACACACATATCAGGAGCTTTTGAAGAACTGGAATGGCAGCAGGGTTATCTCCATGTTTCCAGGCAGCCTTGGGTGCTACACACAGCAGGGGCATTACCCACCCCCTTCACTGGTTATTGGAGAGTAGAGGGATATGTGAAATGAGTGCTATTCCCATGGGACACCGTCAACGGCATCTCCCTAACCCCTGAGTGCTTCTCTACCTCCCACACTCACTCCCTACTCAGCTCTGCTAAGCTTCTGTCTTCACCTGGAGTCTCCAGTCACACTGACCTGTCTGCTCTACTGCATCTGGGCCTTTGCACATACCAGTCCCTCTGCCTGAGGCACTCTCTCCAGCACCCCTTCCCCTTCCTTTGACTAAAGCTTAGCCGGTTCTGGGAAGGCTGTCCTAAATCCCCAAAGTCTGGTCCTTCAGTTCCCGGCACCCTTCTGTGATCTTCTGTAGGTCCCTGTACTTCTCGAACAGTATATATCATTGTCACCATCTGCTTAATTGTCTGTGCCTCTCACAAGAGCCACACAGACAGCAGCTGCCACCAACTGGTGTGACATAGTGCCCCCAGGAACTCTTCCAGTACCCAGATGCTGGGCTCTAGTGTGGTCCACACACCAGCAACAGCATCACCCAAGGGCTTGTTAGAGATACGGGTGCTTAGCAACCCTGCTCTTCCACCTACTTCCTGTGATATTCTTTAACAAATCCCAGGGGACCGCTCCGCACATAAAAGTCTGAGAGCCACTTATCTAGGTCAGTGGTTCTCAGACTCGATTTCACATTGAAGTCACCTGGGAGATTTCAAAATCTCCCCATGTCTGGATCCTGGGCAGAGAGAGCCTGGAGTGCTTAATCTGACTGTCTGAATTACCGAAAGTACTCCACCCCAAACTAACGTGCAGCAGGCTTTTAAAAAATCATAAAAACAAATTAGTAAATGTCTATTGAATGTATGAGGCCGCTTTATTAGGCATTTTACACGTTTCCCAATGGGAATGAGGACTGTTCCCATTGCTCAGATGAGGCAGGGTGAGGCTTGAGGTTGGGTTAAGAATCACTGAACATAAGCAGCAGAGCTCAAATCACTTTCCCGGACATTGGCTGAGTCCTTAGGAATCAAGCTGGGCTCTACTCAGGCTCCTCCTCCAACAGAGAGAAGCCCTTGCAGACACAAGGGAAAACAAGTCCCTTGGGGCCCTCAGAGGCAAAAACATACATAAATAAAACTTGAACCCCAGTGCCCGCTGTGAAGATTAGGCATATATTTATAAAAATCCTCTGCGCCACGGTTCCTCAGTTTCACGTTTCATTTACGGAGAACGCAAATAGCTTGGGCAGGAGTCTCTGGAATCCAGACAGCTTCAGGTTCCGCAGCATCTGTGCCACAGGCAGCGCAGGAGGCACCGGGATAATTTTAGCAGAATGTGTTATAAACAAGATCTGCAGAACAGCGCGGCGGGCTGAGTTTTGAAAACTTAGGATTCTAAATGTATAAATTGTTTGGAACATTTAACATCTAGTCATTAAGCAGTCACCCTCTTGCCCTCCACTTCCAGTGAGATGCTTGCCGCACCGCACCGCACCGCACGAAGGCTTCCAGCTGACACTCCCTCCCCAGCTATGAAAGAAAGAGGGACCACCAGGCTGTGATACACACACATGCACAGACACACCTTGCATGCTCACGGGCATCCATGCATGCACACAAACACACACATGAACACACATGCAATTACAGGCACCCATACACATGGTGTATACACACCATGCACACAGGTACCTATGTGCAGACGAGAGTGAACACACACTCTTGCTAACAGGTGTCCATGGACATGCACACATAGTATGCCCATGTGCACACACAGTGTGTTCTCAGGCACCCTTGTGACTCATGCACACACATACACACTCACGCTCATAGGCATCTATGAGCATGCACACATATTTTCACACACTTGTAGAAAGAAGTCTACATACCATTCTCATACGCCGCACCACACACACACTCACACACTCACACTTACTCACACATTTCTTCACACTCACACATTATTCCTCAGAAGACAGAGCCACGCAGAGGCAAAACACCCCCTCACTGATGGCTTGAAAAGAATGTTTCTCGGGAACTGAGGAAAATTTTTTTTTCTGACTGAATTTTTTTAAAGCCAGTCTTACACCTCAGATTCTACAATATTTCCTTAGGATGAAGGAGGAGAAGTCGGGACGGGGAGGCAGGTGCTGGAGCCACAACACAAGCTAGCAGGGTAAAAGCATGCCCTCCCCTCTTTACAGGAGATAAAACCGAGGCTGAGGGAAGCTGTTAAGGAAAGTGTGTGTTCCCAAAGCAGAGAGCTGTCAATGGCAGAGGGGAGATTCCAATGAGAGGTGTTGGTTACATGGCAGCGCCAGGCAACCAGGAATCACGGTGGCCTTCTGAGGCTTCCATTACTATGCAGATCTTCTTCCTGTCAATTATCATCTCTGATTCTCTTTTCTTAAGACAGAGTCTGAATGTAGCCTAGTTTGCCGGAAGCTCACTATGTGACTCAGACTGAATTTGAACTCATGACCGTTCTCCCTCAGCCTCCTGAGTTCTGAATCACAGGCTCCTAAACCATCAGCTCCTAAACGTCAGCTAAACAATCCCTTTTGGATGGGGTGTGTGCGCAAGCATGTGTGTGTGTGTGTGTGTGTGTGTGTGTGTGTGTGCTGCAGTACAGGCATGGAGGCCAGAGGAAAACTTGCGTGAGTCAGCTTTTTTCTTCCACCATGTGGGGGTCCCAAGATCAGACTCAATCATCACTGAGCCTTCTTTAATGCACATTTTACTATATTTTCAATTTTTTTTTATAAAATGCCTCATCCCTCCTCCAGTCAACCTACCAGATTCTCAGAAATTTCCCTCCCACCCCCTTTCTCTCTTCAGACAGACTGTTCACTAACCTGTTCTCGATGTCTGTAATCCCGGGACTTAAAGACACTACAGTCTTGGACTGGATCTGACATTCCAGGGCCAAGTTTATTCTTTCTTGGTTGACTTATTTTGGTAGCATGAATCTTAATTCACCATCCGTGTGTGTGTGTGTGTGTGTGTGTGTGTGTGTGTGTGTGTGTGTGTCCGTTCATGCACGAGCTAGGGTAGGGGGCCATGTATTAGTTACTTCTACATCATCGTGAGCAAAACACCTGGCAGACACACTGAGAATCATCGTTTCAGAGAGCGCTGGTTTGTCACAGTGTGGCAGGCATGGCAGAACCACACCTGTCACGTTGGCTGGAACAGAAGCTGCTCTTTATATCAGGAAACAGAAGACTGAAAAAAGCTGCGAATAACCTTTAAGATGTAGGCCCACCCCAATGACCTCTTTCTGCTGTGTAGCCCCCGCTAAAGGTCCACAGCACCCCCATACAGCATCCAAACTAAGTGCCTGTAGGGAACATTGCAGAAGCTCACCGTCAGAGGACAGATGGAAATCGAAATTAAAGTGTTGACTCTTTAAAAATACTCTGCTGGGCGTGGTGGGACATACCTTTAATCCCAGCACTGGGGAGGCAGAAGCAGGCAGATCTCTGTGGGTGTGAGGCCTGTCTAGTCTCTAGAGTAAGTTCCAGGACAGGCAAGATTACACAGAAAAGCCCTGTCTCAAAAAAAAAAAAATCCAAAATATTCACTTCTTTGAGTTTGAATGATGGCAAAGGCAAGAGAATCCAAGCCAAAAATCACTTTCCTTCTCTGTGTTAATTTTCTTTTAGAAGCTGGTGTTCTGGTGAGAAGGCTGCGGTAGCATGATTCCAGTTCTGCATTGGTAGACTGAGCTTTCCCTCTGAACAAGCATTAGGATCTCTGGATATTTCATGATGTGACTGTGTGTGTACGCTAAGTACTGGGTGGCTCCTCTGTGTGAGTATCCAGTAAAACTTCTCTGCTGCTATTTCTGTTTGCTTCTGTCTATTCCCTTCCTCCCTTTAATTCCCCTTCTGCTCCAGGATATAAAGATCTCAACCCTCAGTAAGTTTTCTAGTTCTTTATCATCTAGCTCTGTGTTCTAGAAGACATGTTCTAGACTTTGTGGCAAATGTTTTACAATGCTGGGTATTTTTTCTTCCATCCTTGTGTGTGTGTGTGTGTGCGCATGTGTGTGTTATGGCATGCTGTGTTTGCATGTTTGGGGCACACAATTGTGTGCATGTGGAGAACTGAGGTCGATGTTGAGGTTTTTGCTTGATCTCTTCTCTACCTTATTCTTTGAGTCAGGGTCTTTCATTCAAACACAGATCTTCCCTAATTAGCTTGTTTAATAACTACTTAACCCAAGATCCTTCAAGGCTGGACTCACAGGCAGGCCATCACATCTACTCCTCGTTCACATAGGTGCTGAAGATCCAAACTCAGTCTTCTTGCTCACACAGTAAGTGCTTTACCCACTGAGCCATCTCTAGAGCCCCCAGTGCTAGTTTTATCCTTTAATCTCTGTTCCGCTAATTACTTACTTCTGTGGAAAGCCATCCTTATTCTTTGCTGCCCTTGTATTAGCTTTCTTTCCTCCCAGGTCAGTTTTTCCACTTAGCATCATCTTTAGCTCATGTCTCTGATGCTCCTCAGATGCTTGCCACTCCAGAAGCATCATCTAGTGTCAATAAAGATGCTTGGCCTGATGTTGGAAGTGGGCCTGGTGGCTGGGGAGCCTGTTTTTGCATTCTATGTTGAAGATCTTCCAAATGCCAGGAGAAGGAGACTGCAGGGCAGTTTACCAAAAGGCCTGGCCTCGACTTTCCCTGACAACTCTTGCTTTATTAAGAGGCCTACGAACAGTGCCACGGCTTGCTCCTCACAGAGGTAAGGGACAGCGCTGGAGGGACAAATGGCAATGATCACATCCAGGCCTATAGGTGACACCCTGCCTTCAGCCTTTCCTGGTCTGCAACCTTTATCCCAGCTGTTGGTTCTAGAGCAGAATCCTTCAGAGCCCTACCCTCCATCTTCTCTGCAAGAGTGCACTCCAGGCTGGGCCTGTTCTACCCACTGACCCATCCTGATTATTGGCGCCGGCAGATCGGACAGATGCCAGCACACCTGGGTTCACTATTGCTCTGTTTACAATAGCCAAGATCCGGAATCAGTCTAGATGTCACCAATGGCTAGGTGAATAAAGAAAATGTGTATATGCAATGAATTATCATTGGCTATAAAAGGAGAAAAGAAAGATGTTCTGTCATTGGCAGCAAATGTGCAGAACCAGAGGATGTTCTGTTGCATGAAGAGAGTCAGTCAGACGCAGAAAGACAAACGGAGCTGAGCGTGTTCACCCTCATATGTGGAGGCAGAAAGCACCTTACGTTTGACTGGAGTGGTGATTCCTGGTGCTGGGAAGGAGGGGGAGGTAGAGAGAGGTTAGACGGCAGATGACAGACAGAAAGCTTAAATTCCAGCCTCTAAGGCAGAGTGGGTCAATTGCAGTTCACAGTGACCTGCTACTGGATATAAAGTAGAAGCAAGGAGTTCTGACAAGTCGTGCTGGAGACCGGCACCCTCATCAAGCCCCTGATTAAATGATGGCACAGCCTTGGTTGGATTATCACACCTTTCTCCATAGCAGGAACACTTAAGTCGTAATTACTAGTAGCAATTAGAATTTAAAACTTCAAGGAAATGGGGCAGAAGAAAGTGTTTGTAATCTTATATTTCATAAGAGGGTATGTTTCCAAAATGTATTTTTTAAAAACGCTTCACTCAAAAACGGGAAGTCGGAAATTGGGTAAACAATTTGAATAGACATATTTTCATGCAAGACCCACATGCCAGGTATGGTGAACACACCTGTCACCCAACACTGGGGACGCTGAGTTGTGAGGAGCGGCAACTTGAAACCAGCCTAAGCTGCATAGCAAGTTTCAGGCTATCCTGAGTGACATAGCAAAGTCCTTGTTTTTCCTTTTGTTTTGTTTTGTTTTTTAAAAGCAAACAATGACAAAACGTAGTGCAAAAGTGAGGCTTGAACATGCTTACCTGTAATGCTACTACTTGGAAGGCAGAGGCAGGAGGATCAGGAATTCAAGATCATCCTCATTTATATAGATTTAGGCTAGCCTGGGATACATGAGAGTCCGTGTCAAACAAAAATAAAACAAACAAACAAACAAAGCCCCCAAAACTGATAAAAAAATTTTCAAAATTTTTTTTCCCAAAAGAGAGAGAAAAATTGAACAGAAATTAAAACAAGGAAATGAAACTTTCCTTCATGTCAAGCCTTCACTGCGGTACAGTGCTATGGGAGGACCTAGCCTGGTGAGAAGAGTGACATCACCAGAGAGGACAGTGGCCTAAGGAAGAGGGCAGAGCCGGGAACAAGCTGTGCGTTCTCCCGACAGCTGCCTGTCCTTTAGAGCTAGAGCCACGTATGTCTTAAGGGAGACAGTGGGCTTCCTCCAGGCTGAGGACACAATCATCTCTGGAGAAGCCCCCATCCTTTGCCCACTCCCACCTACCCTACCCTCCCAAGAGCAGGCCCTACTTAATCATAGCTAAGCTTCATGAAAGATAACAGGAAAAAGTTATTATTTTAAAAAACCTTAAACATACACAAAAATAGGATAGTATAATGAACCCCTTTGCCCTAGTTTTCGCCGCGGTGGTAGTTTTGTCAGTCTTGCTTCCTTTGTGGACCCCCACATCATCGAGTGCTTACAGTGCAGCACTGAGCCCCTCACAGCAAGCCTGTGCAGTATACCGCTCTTCCATTTAGCTCGTTTTCAGATGAGAAAACTGAGACATCCAGTCATTTGCCTGAGGAAGTCCAGCATTGTTGGAAGTCAAACACAGGTCTGCCTGATGCCAAGTTCTGTGCTTCTGTACTATCCTCAGCTGCCCGCAAAAGAAGATTGGGGAAGAATGATCAGGGCCCACAACCGGAAGCGCCAGACCCTGCCTGACTCTCCTGTTACCCCACCCCCACCCCAACACGCTGCACCTGGAGGTCAGAGGTGGGGCCAGGCAGCCATCTTGGAATGTGTACTGATCCAGGGAGACCAGACCTCTGACTTGACCTTGAGCAAGCCTCCTTTCATCCTGTGTGAATGAGACTGTACTTCAGGGGGTCAATGGGGAGTTTCAATGACACAAGTGAGAAAGGTGCCTAGCACACAGTGGCGCTCCACAAATGGCAGCCATGAATTCTTTGTCTAAGCTCAGGAGCCACACGTTACCTTTTTGGGGGTGCATTGTGGAATCTGGGGTCCAAGCTGATGAGCTGAGCAGAGGAGAGACAGCAAAACCCAATGGCTTGGTTATAGAATGTTTGCCTAGCACAGCGAGAGAGAGAGAGAGAGAGAGAACGAGAACAGAACTCTCCATTCTGTGCAGAACCCCCACCCGAGTGTGGTTGGGACATGGTTCTGAATGCAGGATGTGAGTAACCTCAATAATCTGTGGATGTCACCTAGGTGTGTCTGTCTGTGAGCTTCTGGTGATCTATGTCTGTGGGGTGGGGGTGGGGGGTTGTGAAGTATGTGGCTCATGTTGGCATGTGCTCATGTGAGAAGTATGTAGAGTGTGTGTCAGGGATATGTGTGTGAGGTGTGAGGCCTGCTCTGGTCTGTACCCGGGGTATGATGTATGTGAAGGTCTGTGGGTGTTGAGTATGTAGGGTGTGATATGTACCTTCCAGAGTATGTGCGAAGAATGTGGTTTACATTGTGTGTTTGTGTAGGGTCTAATGTGTGAGATATATGACTCCTATGTGTGTGTTTGTGGAGGACTTTGGGGGGGGCCAGGCAGTGTACGTGGATGTCTGAGGCTGTTGAGTGTGGAGAGATGTGCTGTGTGCTATGTTGCTGGGTACGGGGTGTGTGCATGAGGTGTGTGGCTTGTGTTGATATGTGTTTGTGTATGTGGAGGTCCTTGAGTGTTGAATGTGGAAGGGTGTGATATGAAGCGTGTGTGTGTGTATGTGTGTGTGTGTGTGATGTGTATGTGTGGGGCGTGGGGCTCATGCTGGTGTGTGTGTGAGGGGTGTGGTATATGTGGAAGTCTCCAAGTACTGAATGTAAGAGGGTGGAGCATGCACGGTTCACGTTGGTGTGGGAGGTGTTTATGGCTTGAAGCATCATGTGTGCAACAGGAGAGGAACCCCACTGACTGATGGTCTCAGGCGAGTGTTCGTTCCTTGCATCCCAGAATCTTGCTGACACTGATCTGGGCCTGGGAATGTCTTTCCTGAATAAACATGATGTCATTTCCATTCCATTCAGCCTGCGCCGGGACAGCTGCTGTCAGCATCACTGAGGGAAATGCCACCTCGGCCCTGACAGCTGCCACTTGGCACACTTTGTAGAAAGCTTCTCAGGGAAGAAAAAAAAAAAAAAAACCCCAGCCAGTCATGCAGATGCTATTTAAAGTATGTTGCATCCTGATGAGCCTCTGAGCCTCCTGGAAGAAGCTAAGTAAGCTGGGGACGTGGGACATGGGCTGGGCAGGAAGGTTGGGGGACAACACACATGCTCTGTAGGTCAGAGCCAAGGACTGTTTCTACCTCCCATTTTACAGGTGAGCAAACTAGAGTCTAGAGAGGGAAGGGGCTTGCCCAAGACCAGAGGGGAGGTTGCTGACAGAACAGAGACCGATGTAAGACTTTTAGGTCTGCTCTGACCACAGAGAGCGATGACTGAGACCTTTAGGTCTAACAGAACTTGCTACCAATGGAGACGCTTAGACCCAAAATGGAGGAAGGCCATGCAGAAGATCACCTAGAAGCTGGGATGAGAGCTGCTCTATCGTCTTAAACACTTGGACATCCCCTGTGTTGTATACAATAGGCACTAAGCAAGTGCAGATGATGTGACGGTTCATCTTCACGGCCAGCAGACTAGATTTGGAATCGCTTAGGAGACACACTTCTGTGTATGTCTCTGAGGGATTTTTCAAAGGGTTTGACTGAGGAGGGAAGACCCATGCAGGTGGCTCCATTCTTTGGACCAGAGTCCTGGGCTGAATAGAGAGGAAGCAAGGAAGAACACGGCTGAGTATCTGCGTGTAAGTCTCCCTGTCTCCTACTGGAGTTTCATTGTGACCTGCCACCTCCTGCTCACCTACCATGATACTGTGCCCTCAAACTGTGCGCCAGAGTAAACCCTTCTTCCACGAAGTTGCTGTTGTTCAGTGTTTTGTCTCAGTAGTGAGAATGGTTACTGACACAGATGGCTCGCTAGGGCGGCTGACCCCCACCATGGCACTGGAATGCACCCCCACCATACTTCTGTCAAATTCAGTGCAGTATTCGGTAAAGTTGACGAGACAGAGAGCACCTCCTTCTAAAACGGGCCACGTATGAGATGACTTCGAACCGTGGGCTAGTGTAGATGTCTGGGTGTCTGAGTGTGCTTCAGGTGAACCCGACTAACTTGTCACATCTCTTTGACAAAACACCTCAGAAAAGAGCTTGAGAAAGGGAGGATTTATCCTGGCTCAGTTATCGGGTCATGAGGATAAAGCATTGCTATGAAAGGCCCTGCTCCCTCTCTATAGGGCACTGGCCTGGGACTCGAAATGAGTGTGACTACAATGTTGGGGAGGGGCCTTGCATGTCTTATAAATCGCAGCTTATTTACAGCTTCTCGAATCTGACTAGCCTGCCTCCTCCCTTGGGGTGGGGGGTGGGTGGTGGGTGGTGAAACATTTCAATTCAGAGGAAATTGCTACCAGACAAACATCATGGCAGAAGGGAAAAAAGGAAATTGGAGAAAAGCTGCTTCCGTCCTGGACACCAGGTACAGAGAGACATAGAACAGCCAGGGAGCAAAGTATGTCCTTCAAAAGCAAGGTACCAATGACCTACTCCCACCAGTACCTCCCCACACTAATCATCTGTTCCATGTGGATGCGTCCATTCATGGGATTAGATGATCCAATCACCTGTTGGTAAAGCTGTTTACACCCCGGCGTTTAACCAATTCTCCCAAGTCAGCTGCATTCCTTCCTTACATTTGCTTTTCTTAGAAGGTCCAGTCTCTGCCTGCCAAACTCCTATTCATCCTTCAAGACCCCACATCAGTATCAGCTTTTCAGTGGGATGGAGAAGATAATTTAGGGTTCTGAACATTCCTCAGTCATGCCCCTTACTGAAGGAAGTTAAAGTTTCATCCTCTTGCAAGCTCAGAAAGGGCTAGAATAGTCTGCCCCCCAGGGCCAAGCTCCAAGGCTGAAAGAAAAACATGCTGAAATGTTTACTGAATGCAGGCCCTGTGTGTCGACTCACTGGTGGGTTCTAGTTCCAGGGAAGCCAAACAGGAACATTCCTGACCTGTTTCTGAGTTTTGGGCCTGAGTAAAAAGACCAGCCTCTTTGGATTCACAGGTTCAGCTCCATTATCCTGTGAGCCTCTCCTGACTCTGTGGACCAACTAAACTCTCAGCCCATGGCCCACTTGCTGTCAGATGCCAAAAGTGCACGCTTTTGGGTCCCTGGATTGAACTCAGGCTGACAGGCTTGGCTGTAGTATCTTTACCTGCTGAGGCATTTTGTGAGCTCGTTGTACACTTTTCTTAACACGCTGGGTAATGCAGGGGGATTTGTACACAGGGCTCCTCTTCTACAGGAGACAACACAAAGACTGTCTCCAACAAAAACGTACATATGTGTGCACACACGCACACACACACACACACACACACACACACACACACACATCATGCACAAGCAAGCTGGGACTGGTGTGTTTCTCAGCAGTAGCAGACTTGTCTAGCATGTCAGAGGCCCTGGATTTAATTTCCAGCACCAAAATTTTGGATGGTAAGGTCTGGAACTTCCACTTAACTAACCTCTTAAAAAGTCTCCTGCTTGTCATGTTGTGATGGAGGATCAAGAAATATTACAATTATCTTGTTTAAAACTATGAAAATGCCCTCCCTCTTCCAGCTGTGTATTTGCATGCGACCAGATGTTTTACGTGGAGTTCAATCAACACAGTTTATCACAGCAGACTAAAGACGAAAGCCAGTAGGAGAATCTAGCTTTCTTCCAGCAAGAAAACTCCACGAGTTTCAAAAATGCAATGAAAACATGTTTCCAATTAAACATTTCTTTTGGAAAAATATTGCTTTTTATAAAGATTATGTTGGACTTTTAAACTATTTACTTAATTCCATGTATATGTGTGTGTGCCTGTGGTTTATGTGTGTATCATGTATGTGCAGGAACCCTCAGAAGTAAAAATGGCACGGAACCCCCAGACCTGGAGTCATAGATGGTTGTGAGCTGCCATTTGGGTGCTGGGACTTCTGCAAGAGCAGCCAGTGCTCTTAACCATTGAGTTATCTCTCCAACCCCAAGTTCATGATTTTAAATTTATTTTGCTTTATTATTACTGGAGGGTGAAGGCCAGAGCACAACACATACCTGAGGGTCAGAAGATTACTACATGGTGTCAGTGTCTCCTTTTACCTCCACAAGGATAGGTCAGCCTTGAGCAGCAAACACATAACTTGCTAAGCTCTTGTTCCAGCCACGATTATGTTTTTATATTAACAGCTAATGGGTTCTTTGTCTTTTTAAAAATAACTCAGTAAATGCTTTAAGTTTTAACTTTCATGTTTTACAGTAAATATCACTTAGCTAATAACGAATCCATTAAGCAATATTAATGGACACTGATTCATAACCATTTTAATACTATAAAGGAGTCCAGTGACCAAATATGTGACATCTACCTAGTGGAGATTACTGCCCACATTTTCCAGGCAGGGAAGCCAAGGCTCAGGGAGGCAAAGTGACTTTTCACCTGTCATCTATATCTGAGCTCAGCTGCACACTCCACAGCCTCCATTGGTCGTCATTCCATCAGAGTTGGCAGTTTTCTGAGAGTTTCTACCTTCATCTCTGCCCTGTCTTCCCCACAGCTGGGTGAGACTAGCACACAGCCTGTCTGACCACACAGGGCTCAGAGAAGGGCAACATCTTTCCCCAAGGTCCAGCTGGTACAAGCAAAGCTGGGATCCAAGGTAGGCTGGTCCAACTGTGGACCTGCCTTCTTCCCAGCATTCTCGGGGGGGGGGGAACCTGTGCATATCTAAGCCACCAGTTCTTAGTCAGTCTCTTAAAAGGATGACAGCTGCAGGTGGTCCTATAGTAACTACTTCATCTGTATTTTGTAACATGAAGTCAGGCTGGTTCCATGTCTTATATGGAACTGGGAACACGTCCTGTATCCCTGGAGTAAACACTGTATCTCTAATGTTAGAACAACAGGTTGCTACATAACTATTTAGACAAAATAATTCAGTTACACTTGGTGATTGATTCATTTGGGAGAAGATCATAAGAGACAGAGAGTAGACAGTTCAGGGGGAAAGAGGAAGGAGCTGAGGAGGGCACCCATTCAGGGGTGACCCTGCAGGCAGCTGAGGCAGGACCTCATTTGTAGACTCTGGTGGGGCTGCTTGGAGCATGCTTCAGAGGAGCTGGGCTGATGAACAAGGAGGCTGCTGGGTTTACCCACTCAAACCTTCCAAGGCTTGATGCTTCCAAGAATCTATAGTTTCCTACCCTCCACACAAGGCTGAGCTTGTTTTGAGACACCATAGGGGAAGAGATACAGGAAGCCCTTACCTGGGAGGAACCTTTCTACAGGTGACCTTGGGAGAGGGAGGTAAGTAGGGAGAGGGCAGTCCATGCTGCAGTCCCTCAGCCACACACCTTCCATAGTCGACAAATCCTTGATGGCACGCCCATCAGAGCCAAGACTCCATCCTGGGCTCTGGAACAACAGAAGTAAAAGAAAGCAGTATTGCAAGGACCATCTAACAAAGGAGGTGTTAGCTGTTGCCTCAGTCTCACAGCAAACAGCCCTGAGTATGATGACCCATAATAAGCATTGCCTCTGTATTCAGCCACTGTGGCTGGGCTGGGCTCTCCTAGGCTCCTCTGGGACCACTTGGATTTGGCTCAGGTTTTAGGTCAAGTCTCATTTTAAGAGCAGTGGGTATCCAGGGCTGTTGCAACCGAGGATAGCAGATGCTCAAGTAATCCAGGTAGAACACACTTTGCAACTCTGCTTTCTTCATGGAGAAGTTATCACTGGCCAAAATGAGCCCCATCCGGTAGCAATGGATGCTCTATGACTCCCCTGAGTGGACTGACCAATCCGGAAGTGGAGGATATGGTGCTATGACAGAGAAAATGAAGAGTCAGAGGTTTCAATCTTACTTTCTAGAGACTGGGAGCAAGATCAGCTCTGGGCCCAGGGAGTGTGACTGATTCTCAAAAACAAAGACGGGACAACCAGATGTGGCAGCAAAGGCTTTTAGTCCTAGCATAAAGGAAGTAGAGGTCAGCCTGGTCTACATACCAAATCCCAGGACAGCCAGGGCTACATAGTAAGAACCTGTCTTATAAAACAAATAAAAAGTACAAAGAGTGGGGATGGGAAAATCCTGCTTTCTGCCCACTGTCACAAGAGATTGGAGAACACTCGTGACACCGATAGGCACAGAGGACAAGACACAATCATGGGCCTCCTGACTGAATGTGAATCCTGACAGCCACTCTCTGAGCCTCCATCACCCTACTGGATGGGACAAACATGCAACGGCAACACCCTGCCAGGCTCCTGCCACCACTCTGCAGCTTTGGGCTAGTCCTTTAACATCTCCATAATCTCACCCATAAAGTAGGATCTAACTTAACTACCTTGATATGGCTGCCTCTTACTCCAGCTGACTCATCAGTGTGGTACCTGGCCTGCAGTAAGCACTCGACATATGCTGATGTGTGCATGCACAGCTGTTAATTAGCCATGTACCTATTATCTTTCCGAAAAGCCTCACTAAGGTATACTTTGCACATTGTTAAATCCACACACTTGGAGTATAGAAGTTAGTGAATTGTAGTAATTTCCCCAGTAGCACCACCATCACCAACCCTTAGTTTTAGGCATCCTTAAGATTTCTTAGACCTATTTACTATTAATCCCTTTTCTCACCTTCTTCAGCCCCAGGTGACCAATAATATGCTGTCTCAATATCTGTGTCCTTTTGGGAAACTTCTTACAAATGCAATTATATATCAACAGGCACCTTTTACTTAGCATGACACTGATACAGCTTAGCCACCAAGCAGTGGGAATCTTGGATCCTCTTCATGGCTAAATAATATTCCATTGCGTGGATATACCATTGTATTTTGTCTATCCATTTATGGTGATGGGTATTCCCAGGTTTAGGTATTATAAACAATGCTGTTTATAATCATCCTAGGAATCTTTGTGTAAAAAATGCTTTCTTTCATCTTAGGTGAAGATGCTGAGGAGTCGCTGAGTCATATGTTGGTTTTTTGTCAAACTTCTCTAAAAAATTATTATTTCTATTATTATTGTTGTTACTAGTAGTAGTAATGGTAATGTGTGTAGTATGTATGTATATGAAGGAGAGAGAAAGAGAGGCAGAGAGAGGCAGAGAGAGAGAGAGAGAGGAGAGAGAAGAGAGAGAGAGAGAGAGAGAGAGAGAGAGAGAGAGAGAGAGAAAGCATGGTTGAGTGCATGTCACAGGACAACTCTAGGGAGTTGGTGCTCTCCTTCTACTTCAGGTTCCAGGATTTGAACTCAGGTCATCAGGCTTGCAGGGCAAGTGCATTTGCTTGTGGAGTCATACTCTCAGCCCTGTGTCGAACTTTTGGAGAAACTGCTTTCCAGAGTTGCTTGCACCATTTTGCAGTCTTCGGCAGTGTCTGAGGCTCCTGCCTCCCCTCGTCCCAACACCCCTTCTTCTCCAAAGTGCTATCTCATCTCATGTTTGTTTGTGTTAGTGACTAATTATGATGACAAATCTTTTCATGTGCCTATCAAGAGTCCCTTACTTTAGGGATGGGGAAAGAGCCAAGAGCATGCTATCATGAAGGTTACAGGAAGGGAAAATGCCTCAGGGATGAACATTGGGGTGCCTAGAAGGAAGGATCCAATTAGGGCAGTTAGCCATGTATAGCCGTGGGTGTGAGGCTGGCTTAACCCACCACTGTCTGAGCCCAGTCTAGGCTGTGAGACCCACCTCTCAGGCCTCTGCAGGAACCTGTGGCTCCTTCCATGGTCTCCAGAAGGCCACCTGACCCTGGTTAGAATGGTCCCGTCCCTGATGATATAAGCCAGATGCTATGTAGTAATCAAGAGCACTGGCTTAACTAGACACCATACCAATCAGTCACTGGGACCCAAGGGCACAGAGGAGGGAGATCTGTCCCTACCTACAAGAACCCCCTATAGCATAGGGAATCCGTCCTTGCAGACCAGAGCTATGACAGAATGTATAGAGGACTTGGGCGTAGCTTCATGGTAGAATTCTTAGTTGGGATGGCTAAAGCTCTAAGTTCAATCCTCAACATTTTGAAAACAAACAAACAAACAAGTAGATGGTGGGTACAAAGGGCCGGGGGTGCAGGGCAGCTTGGAGGACCCTTATGTACTGGGCAGAGACCTAAATGGTTTCTGATGGTCTTAACAGACTTATGACCTAAATCCAGCAGAAGATATCAGCATTGGCCCGCTGGACTCACCGCTGTCCTCTAGTCACAAGCCCAAACACTCTGACCCTGCCCAGAAATACCTGTTTCCAGCTTCTAGAACCTTCCCCACTCAGCCCAAACTTTCTTCCCACTGACTAAGCTGCGCTACCAGAATCAGTGAAGACTGTACGCAAACAGTGCTGGCTGTGTTGTACGTATTGTTGTAACTACACCATTTAGCTAGATGAAACACAAAGAAATGAACCCCGTATAACAAAGGGAATGTGTTGAGGAAAACTAAATCGAGTGCTTTGGAAAATACGCAATAAGGACGGATTGCTAAAAATAAATCTGTTCGCTTGGGTTCTCGGGAGAGATTTGGGGTGGGAGGGAAAGATAACTTTTCAGGATTCCAAATCCCAATTGTTGCAACATATCCTTGCCTGTGGCTCACAGAAGGAAGGATTGCCACACTGGGTGGTGCAGTCCACACACACACACACAGAGCCAGACCCCAGCCAAAACCCTTTATCCTACAGTGGTGGCTCTGGCCTCTACATGCTGGCTGAATGTTAGAATACACATTCTGGGCCCCTGTGAGTCTGGTCCTTTTTGTTGTTATTTGTTTGTTTGTTTTTAAAGACTAGACTGGCCCTGAATTCACAGAGACCTGCCTGCCTCTGCCAGTGCTGGGATTAAAGGCATGCAATGCTTGACTCCCTTCCCCTGAACCCTTTCTTACTACTTCTGATTTCCTAAGCAAGTGTCTGGGACCTGTCAGGCAGCCGATGGGCTCCACTGGGCTACAATGGCCAATGTGGAGGATGGCAGGCTGTGTGTTGAGTATGCAATGGTGAGTCTGGGCAGGGAGAATGTGGGTAAGGTGGTGTTCAGAAGTCTTCCTGGTCTCTCTGGCTGGGCTCCATCTCCAAAACTCTTTGCAGATAAGTCTAAGTAATCCCTGGGCAAGGCTACAGAGATCTGTACTCTGAGGAAGAGGCTGAACTTGGCCTTGAGCACTGACCATGATCACCCTTCAACTTCTAAAGTCCTCAGTGATCCCAGGCCCAGCTCCTCTGTCCCCAGAGGCTATTCACACAGCCCCTCCCATCTCTCCCCGCTCATAGGGGCAATGGTACACCAAGATTCTATTCTGCAGCTTTACCATAGACCAGAAGGACCTGGGGCTGAGTGAAGCAGGGTAGGGTCCTGGCTGAAGCCACATGGGCTTACGCCGTCATCTGGTACCTGGAGCCCTTGTCTGCTCTAAGGCCCATCCACCCATGTGGGAGGTGAGAATGGCAATATCCACCTTGAGAAAGGCAAGAAAAGCTCACCTGGGGCCATAACACTTGTTCTGACTTTAGCTCTGCCTATGTTTGGATATGTGACATAGTCTAGTCTGTATGTCACATGCCCCCCAATGAGAAGCGGGTTCCCATTTCACAGGAGCACAGGATGAGCTAAGTATGTGGAGTAGTTAGAACACAGTCCGCAAGCGTCATCAGTACTGTGTGGCGTAGTTATCGCACTTATTGTCACTTTCTTGTTTGAATTCTCAAGGTCTGCGTTAGGCACAGGATTTGTTAGATCCTCCAAGCCTGGGGAGAAGGTGGCCAAAGGTACAGTCTATCAGCAGGTGGACTAGACGGTTCTCACTCCCACTTTCCAGATGGAATAACTGAGAACGCCTAGGGTTCACCCCTACCAAGAGGCTAAGGTCCAAAAACATCTAAATCAGAGAGACCTTAAGGGCTGGGCCACTCCAGGGCTGGGTCTCTCCAAGGCCACTGTGCCTGTTCAGCATCAACCTCTGGGAATGCATGAGCCTGAGTTGCTCAAAAACAAAAGTGGACAGTGCCTGAGGGACAGTGCCTGAGGTTGTCCTCTAGCCTTTGCAGGCTAGAGGTGAGAGCACACCTGCACACATATACACTGCACACCTGCACACATATGCACTGCATACACACACACACACACACACACACACTGCACACCTGCACACACACACAGTGCACTACACACCGGCACACATACATGGTGCACTGCACACCAGCACACATATGCACTGCATACACACACACACACACACACACACACACATGCCCTGCACACCTGCACACACACATGGTGCACTACACGTGCATAAACATGTGCTCCCGTCTGAAGACAAGGGTTGCTGCTTTGTTCTTTTTGCTTAGACTAATGTCCCTGTTCCACCGTTCTCCAGCTTCACCTCACTTCCATGCACTGAAACGGCCGTGATCAGTTGAAGAGTCTCCTGCTCCACTTTTCCTTGTTTTTGTTGCTTCTTTGGAGCCAGAGTATCCCTATGAGTCCCTGGTGGGCCTAGAGCTCCCTATGTAGACAACTCTGGCCTTGAACTCACAGAGATCTGCCTGCTTCTGACCCCCGAGTACTGGGATTAAAAGTATGTGCCACTACACCTAGCTGGTCTACTTTTTCAAATCTAGAAACAATGTAGGCATTTTCTGTGTGTGTTTAATTTTGGGATCAGTAGTGTGATTTTACACTTATCGTCTTCCAACTCTAGTTCTTTCCTAAGGTGGTGCTAGCAAAGAATCCCAAACTGAACGGCTTCAACTCCAGCACTGAGTTCTTTCACAGGTCAGGAGGTTAGAGGTCAGCTGTCAAGGCCAGTGGTGAGCAGGGTCAGGCTCCCTCTGAGACTCAAGGCAGAATCCTTCCCAGCCTCTTCTATCAGCCAGCAGCCATCAGAGCCATGTTCCTTGACTATCTCTGCCTCTGGTGCTATGTGACATCTGTCAGTGTCTGTGTCCTGAGAACCTGCTTCTTATAAGGACAGCAGTCATAATGACCAGCTCCTCTCCTCGTGGCCTCTCACCTGAAAGGAGACAAATTCCAAATACAGCCACATCTATAGATACCTATGGTCAGAACGTCAACATATGGAGTAGAGTGTGTATGGCGGGGGGCGGTACAGTTCATTGCACGCTGTGTGTGTGTGTGTGTGTGTGTGTGTGGTGCGTGTACATGAATGTGAGGATACACAGTCTCATGTGCACACTCTCAGAGTCCAGAGTATGTTGTCAAGCATCTTTCCCTATTGTTCTTGCTGCCTTGAGACAGGTCTCTCACTAGCAGGAAGCTGTCATTTCCAGGATCCGACACCTCCACCCCCTGATGCTGGTGTTACAGGTTTTCCAAGCCACACCTGGCTTTCCTGTTGGCCCTGAGGACTTGAGCTCAGGTCCTCAGGCTTTCCAAGCAGGCACTCTTACCAACCCCAGCACACAACACTTTTAAAATTCAAAATTAAGAGCTAGGTGTCAGCCAATGAGATGGTTCATTGAGTAGAAGTGATGGTTATATAAGCATGATAAACCAAATTCCAGACCCAGAACCTGTGTAAAGGTGGAAGAGGAGAACCAATTCCTGATCTCTCAGATCTTGGCAGCTGACCTCTAACCTGTCCTCTGATCTTCACACAATAGTCAAGGCATGCATGTGTCCTTGCCTCTCCCCCTCCCCCTCCCCTTCCCCTCCTCCTTCCCCTTTTCTTCCCCTCCTCCTCCCCCTTTCCCTTCCTCCTAGCCCTTCTCCTCTCTCTCTCTCTCTCTCTCTCTCTCTCTCTCTCTCTCTCTCGCTCTCTCGCTCTCACTCTCGCTCTCGCTCTCTCTCTCTCACTCTCTCTCTCTCTCTCTCTCTCTCTCTCACATACACACACACACACACACACACACACACACACTAAATTTTAGAAGAAAATAAAGGTTTGTTTCAGTGGCACACGCCTCTAATCCTAATACTTGAGAGGTGGAGACAGGAAGACTAGAAGTTCAAGACCCGTCTTAGCTACCTAGTGAATGAGAGGCCAACTGGGCTGCATAAGACTCTGTCTCAATAAAACTAAAAACAAAACAAATAAACAAAAGTGCGAGGTGTGGTGGCGCATGCTTATGATTCCAGCACTCAGAGGGCAGAAGGAGTTGGGTCTCCATGACCTCCAGGCCACCCTAAACATGTGCGAAGGTCAGAAGACACCTGGCAGAGTTAGCTCTTGTCATCCATGTGTGGTCACGTGGTGTATGCTGTAAGGCAGGGACTGGTTTTAGCTCTGTAGGGAAAGCTGCTTGTCAAAATTTTGTTCTTCAATAGCCCATCTCCCGCCAAAAGGACTTTTTTTTTTTAAGGCAGAAAATGATTGTTTTCCACGTTTCTCTCAGGGGATTTACCAGGATGTCCCCTAAAGATCCATAATGCTGCATCATCTCACTTGGGCACTGGGTGACCTGGTCTACTTTCTGGTGGCTCACATGCACACCGATGGTGCGGCCAGGCTAGGCTCATTAGCCAGGCTCTGCATATGACCCAGTCTATTTCCCAGTTGTGCCCCATCCCTGTTACATCTCAGGTTGCTCTCAACCATCTCACATCATCACCGGCTTTTAGAATTTAAAATCAGGTTAGCAGATAGATTCAATGAGCAGCCTCATCGGATGTGAAACTGTACTGATTTTATGAGTAACTACGGTGAAATGAGAGACACTGGATTTCCTTTTCCATGAACTTGGTCTATATCCTCAATCGCCCCTTTTATTTTTCTCTCTTTTTCCTTTTTAGCAAGGCTTTATGTCACCCAAGGCTGATTTCAAACTCACCGTGAGGCTGAGGATGGTCTTGAATTAGTGATCCTTCTCCCTTAACCTCCCAAAGTTCTATGATTTCAGGTGCACCACCATGTCTGGTTTTATTTGGTGTTAAGGATTGAACCCATGGATACAGCTATCAACTGAGCTGCGGCGTCCCCAGCCCTGACTTTATTGATTCTGTGCACATGGGTGTGTGTGTGTGTGTGTGTGTGTGTGTGTGTGTGTGTGTGTGTGTTTTGTGATGTATAAGCATACATCTGGAAGTATCTGTGCTTGTGTGTCTATGTGTGTGAGAGTGTATATGTTTGCATAGTGTGTGTACATATGTGGTATATGTGTGCGTGTGCTTTTATGTCAATGTTTATCTGTGTGGGTGAGTGTATATCTATGTAATGTATATGTTTGTGTGTCTACATGTGTGTGATATATGTTTGTGTGTATGTTCGTATGTGTGTGTGGTATATGTGTATGTTTTTACATCTATGTGTATCTATATTTGTATGTGAGTGTGCATATGTGTGCTTATCACTCAGATTACATTTTCTCCACAGCGTAAGCACACATCTTCGGTCAGTCGACGACTAAGCTCTGACAGTTTTCACATCCCGTCTTATTTTAGTAGGGTGACATTTTCTGGTCAGTCACTGCTGGGAAACAAGCATGCTGTGGATTTTCTATGTTGATCTCATAGCCCCTCTTTCCAGAGGATTCCCTCACTCCCCAGTCACCAGGAGGAGCTTTGAATGTGGCCATTTGCAGGGTCTCAGGGAAAGACGCAATGAAGTCTAGACATGTAGAATATGGGCTAAGCAGCTGCCAGACCAGCCTGGGTTCAAATATACTGCACATGACATGCACTAGCTGGGGAAGTTATTCAACCTCTCCAAGACAGTGCTCATGCCCAGCCTACCTTGCACTGCTGCAGAGTCTGGGGAGAAGACGACTCAAGTCAAGCTCCCCATGCAGTATCTGGTGCTATGTGAGTGCTCCCCTGAGGCTGACTCTTGTACTGAAAGTGAGCATGGTGTAATTTTGAGGTAGAGGCAGGAGGTTCAGACACCCAAGGTCATCCTGGGATATACAGTGACCTCAAGGCCATAGAGATATAAGAGACTTTATCTCAATACAAAATAAAACACACAGGACACAAACAAGCCCAAACCATCATTTCTCTGTTGTCACTACAAGCCATGTGGCTCCCAGCCAGCAAACTGTGGCTGTTGACTGTTCATTTGAACACACCGTAGGGGCATCTGCCTATGTCTGTGACACTGCCCTCTGTCCCTGTGAGTGACCTGAATGTTCTGAGGATTCCACGGTCCCTAAGATGGACCACACCAAACATATTTTCCAAACTGCTCATAATAACTTCCTACCCCTGGTGGGGAAACAGTCAACTGGACAGGTAGAAACCTAATAATGTTTATACGATGAGTCACTCCCTCACACTCAAGTCACCTGTGTACACAGGGCCCAGTTCAGTGCCTGGAGTCCACAGTGGGTGGTTGATTAAAAGGAGGACGGGAAGGCAGGAGATGAAATCAGTGCTTCTGACCTACATAGGAAAGGGAGCAGAAGTGCCCTGGAGAAGGCTCTTCCGGGCTCTGTGTTGTCATATGGATGGGTATTTAGTCATGTTGATTTTTACAAATGTGTAACAAAAGTAGCAAGTACTTGCTCTTTCTAAACATATACGTGACCCAGCAGTTCAAAGTTGAATATAGGCCCAAGGTATGAATGCATGCAGCCACCATAAGCCCTGATCCACATGCTCACTGAAGATCTTTTCAAAGTGATCTTATAGTTTGAATGACAATGGCTCCCATAGGTTCATATATTTAAGTTTTGTTTTCCAATTGGTGGACTGTTTAGGAGGGATTAGGAGGGCGTGGCCCTGTTGAAGGAGGTGTGTCACCAGGGTGGGCTTTGAGGTTTTAGTAGCCCATAGTGATCATGAAATAACCTCTAAAACTGAAAGCAAGCCAACATCTAAATGCTTTCTCTTATAAGTTGCCTTGGTCATGGCGTCTCTTCACAGCAATGGAAAAATAACTAATACAGGTCCCAAACTGGACGCCACTTAAACACCCACAGGAAAAGACTAGATAGAAGAATTGTGGTGAGGGTTGGGGATTTAGCTCAGTGGTAGAGCGCTTGCCTAGCAAGCGCAAGGCCCTGGGTTCAGTCTCCAGCTCCGAAAAAAAGAAAAGAAAAAAAAAAAAAGAATTGTGGTGGACTTCTGTACTGTTCGTTTACGAGTGTTCAGTGTGTAATCCCACAGATACTAAATTCAAGAACAGGTGTGCTGGAGCCACCTGTAATCTCAGCTTGGGAAGTGTAGAGGCAGGATTATGAATCTGCAGTCTCAGACTCTGTGTGGGTGTGTGTGTGTCCACTTGTTTGCACAACTAAAAAGTAAAAAGATATATATGGTTGAGGGGAAGCCAGATGGCCACCCACAGAGAAATAGCCAAGTCCCAGCCTCACACTTTACCCCAAAACAAAACTCTGGAATAAAGACAATGAGAATTCCCATTCAAAGTCATTCTTTTTTTTTTGGTTCTTTTTTTTTTTTCGGAGCTGGGGACCGAACCCAGGGCCTTGCGATTCCTAGGTAAGCGCTCTACCACTGAGCTAAATCCCCAGCCCCTCAAAGTCATTCTTATGGAGAAGTCTTCTTATTATATTTGGTTTTTCGAGACAGGGTTTCTCTCTGTGGCCCTGGCTGCCATGGAACTCCCTCTGTAGACCAGGCTGGCCTCTGTCTACTGAATGCTAGGATTAAAAGCTTGTACCAACACTGTCAGCTTTTTTGCTGTTTTTTCTCTAAAGTCCTTTGAAAAAATGAATTTCAAACAAAACTCTGAATCTGTAAATGAAAAGATGGAAACATTTAGCCACATAAAATTATTTTTATTTCCACAAGAGAAAATGACATAAACAAAGTCAAAAGGCACATACATTACAGACATATCATATGTTATTGACAAAAGGCTGCTGTCTCTGTTATTTTAAGAGCTCCTACGTATTAGGAAGGGGAGGGGGTGACAACCTAATTAAAAAGATAGGCAGAGAAGATAGACAAACAGTTCCCAGGAAAGGAAACATAAATGATTCTTAGTCAAATGAAAACACGGTCAACCTCCCTTGTAGCAGGAGAGAAGAGATTACAGCTCTGAGATACCATTTTCTATCTAACAGATTGACAAAGATCAGAAAGTTTGATAACACGCTGGGTTGGCACGGGTGTGGGAAACAAGCACTTCCATTCATTGTAAGTGGGAGGGAACACTGGGGCACCCTCCCTGAGGAGAGATTTGGCAATATCTAAGTAAATTAAAAATCTGCATACCCTTTAACCCACAATTTTCATCTCTAGGAATCAATCATGCAAATATCGTCACACATGTGCAGTTCAGACCATTTGCCACAGCTCTGCTAATGCTAATAGGTTGGAAGCAGCCTGATTCCGCACCCACAGGGAGCTAGTGAAGTCATGTTCGAATGTCTACTCAGTGGAATAATACACACTGGTTTAAAAGAGTGGAGTAGTTTTTAATTTCCTACATGGAAAAAATCTCTGTGGCGAAGCCCAGAGTCATGCACACTGAACAAAAGCCCTTGTGTGAAATGTCTTCTAGATGGGCTTTCGCAGGCAGAGGATGTCTGTGGAAAGATATGCATCTTGGTAAGGAACGGTATCGCCACAGACTATGTGTATAGGGTAGCCATGAGGGAAGTAGGAGAATATAACTTTAAAAATGCAAAGCACGCACATGTGTGTGTGTCTGTATGTCTGTGTGTCTGTGTGTCTGTCTGTGTGTGTCTGTGTGTGTGTCTGTGTGTGTTTGTGTGTGTGTCTCTGTGTGTGATGTGTGTGTGGTATGTGTGTGTGTCTGTGTGTGTGTGTCTGTGTCTGTGTGTGTGTGGTATATGTGTGTATGTGTGTCTGTGTGTGTGTGTCTGTGTGTGTCTGTGTGTGTGTGGTATATGTGTGTGTGTCTGTGTGTGTATCTGTGTGTGTGTGTCTGTGTGTGTGGTATATGTGTGTGTCTGTGTGTGTGTCTGTGTGTGTGTCTGTGTGTCTGTGTGTGTGTGTCTGTGTGTCTGTGTGTGTGATATATGTGTGTCTGCGTGTGTGTCTGCGTGTGTGTCTGTGTGTGTCTGTGTGTGTGTCTGTGTGTGTCTGTGTGTGTGTCTGTTGTGTGTGTCTGTGTGTGATATATGTGTGTGTCTGTGTGTGTCTGCGTGTGTGTCTGTGTGTGTCTCTGTGTGTGTCTGTGTGTGTCTGTGTGTGTGTCTGTTGTGTGTGTCTGTGTGTGTGGTATATGTGTGTGTGTCTGTGTGTGTCTGTGTGTGTGTGAGTGGTATATGTGTATGTGTGTCTGTGTGTGTGTGTGAGTGTGTGTCTGTGTGTAAGTGTGATGTGTGGGGTGTGTGTGTGTGTGTAGAGTTGAGAGGGTGGTGTTGAGTTGTCACAGCAGATAAAGGTGTTTGCCACCTTAGTCCCATGTGAGGGGAGGTAGGAACAGACTCCAGAAAAGTTGTACTCTGACCACCATATGCACTCAGATAGTCACACACACACACACACACACACACACACACACACACACACACACACACACACAAATAAATGTAATTCTAAAAATTAAGAAAACACAGAGTAAACCGTTTTCAGCTGAGATGTGAGTCTAAATTTCAGCTCCACTGGGTCTCTTGGAGAACTTACTTCAACTTCAACATCACCATCTGTATAAATAATGTGCCTTTGCTGCAAAGATCCATTGGAGAAGGCATCGGAATGGGGCAGAAGTTTAAAAACTGGGAACTCTAGGAAGGGCTTGTGGGGGTTCATGGGTCTGTAATAACTTTTCTATGATTTTGAAAAGTTTTCTAAATAAAACATGGTCTTTGTTTTTGCTTTGTTGGTGGGTTTCTTTTTTATTGTTGCTCCAGTCTTCACCATCAGATGCCAATCTGCCCCCCAATCCCCACGCCCCGCTGCCATGCCCTTCTTTGAGAAGGAGCTCCGAGCAGGTGAGCTGGTGGCTGACCATCTGGCCATCTTTCTAGGACGTGCTCTTCGTTGTGGGCAGGTGAAGGGGTTTTTCCTGCAGGACAGGACACTGGGATCATAAGGTGAAGATGGGGTGCCCCAGGTGGGTGTGGGGGGAGGGGACCTCGCTCTCCCTCCTGAGCGCTTGTGTCCTATGCCCGGGCACGCAGGATACCCCTTGCATTGGCTGCGCCCCGATCAGATAGGGCGCCTCCCCCGCGCTGGCAACTCTGGGAGGCGGCGGGGAGTTTACGTAAGCCTCTTGTTGATGGAAAAACAACGCACTGGCTCAGTAGCGGGCGGTTCCTGGCTTGCTCAGAGGAAGCCCCAGGGGGTACCCAGCAGGCCACAGCATCCTCCCCCCCAACCCTTCCGCCAGGGTTCCGCCTGTCAGGAATGGGGGATACCTCTAGGCTGCAAGAGTGGCTCTGGGGTTCGCCTAAATCCAGGCCACCCTGCAGGTGTCATCCGATATCTCACCCTGGACCCAGGTGCCCGACCCAGTTATCCTGCTGCAAGCCCAGCCCTGCTTGGGGCAGCGGGGGTGCGAGCTGTGGGAACCCGGAGTGAGCCAAGAGGAAAGTGGGGGGCCCGTCATAGCTACACCTGGAGCCTTCTTTCCTGGTTCTAAAAGCCAAGGAGAGCCAGGCCAGGCCAGGCTGCTGTTTTTGCAGGGGCATCTCTCAATTCCCTCCTGCCTTTGGCAGAAGGCATGTGGATGACCAGAGCTCCGATCCAACTCAGCTAGCTGCGAAGCCTTGTGGGCTCCAACCCAAAGTTCTTTATCTGGAAAGCCAGGTTGACTGTTACTTGTACTAAACAAGTTTTTAGAATTACATGAGACATTCTGAGGATTAAAAGAGATGACTACAAAGCCCTTAAATCACCCCCAACTGTGTCTAGCACACTAGCAGGTGTCCCTGTAGATATAGATTGTATGTGTGTGTGGGTGAGGGGAGCGTCACACCTGCCCCTTCCACTCCAACACAGACATTTGGCTTTCAGGTGGCTCTTCTCAAATCCTCTGCCCTGACTCGGGTGTCCAGTGTCATTCACTTACAAGTCTACGTTATTTCACTCTGGTATGGAGCCACTGTGGGCTCCTGCCCCAATACCCAGATGTGAACAATTTTCCGATACCGTACTCTAGGGGGCGCAAGCCAGGAAGGGAGGGAGAACAGCATGTGGGTAATATTAAATACTCTTCTTAAGGATCTGGACAGAATCAAATAAGTGATTCATGGGGAAACCCTTTCTAGGCTCAGAGAGTTGTTCCAACCAGTCAGGAGCTGCTCTGTCAATGCTACAAACAGGAACGGTTTGGAACCTAACTTTGTATCAGTTTAGAGTCAAAGCTCAGCTCACAGTCCCTTTTAAAGACCGTTTCAAATAATTCAGTTAGTTTCCTCTTCATCAAGCGAAGATAACAAGACCTACCATCCAAGTGGCTACAAAGCACCAAGGAGATCCCCAAATAGGAACTACTGTTATTTAATTTCTTTTTTTTTAATTTTAAAGATTTTTAAAATTTGATATGCATGGGTGTTTTTGCCTGCATGGGTATTTTTGCCTGTTTGTATGTGTGGCACATGTGTGCAGTGCCCAGGAGCCCAGGAGAGGGTCTTGGATCTTCTGGACCTGGAGTTACAGTTATTAGTCTCTATGTGGGTACTGGGAACTGAACCTTAAACTCAAGAAGGCCTGTGCTTGTAACGGCTGAACCACCTTTCCAGACCTTCTATCACCACCATCCCCCATTTTAAGACAGTCTTACTATGTAACCCTGGCTGGCCTGGAATTCACAGCGTAGACCAGGCTGACCTCAGAGTACTGCCTGCCTTTGCCTCCTGCGTGCTAGGATGAGAGCCATGAGCCACCACAGCTGGCTTGAATATTTTTTATATAATAAATTGCTGTTTTAGAGCAGAGGAAACTGAGGCAAAGCAATGTTAAGCAACTTGCCCAAAGTCACAGAGCTGGGAAGCTGGTCATCCAAGACCCCAACATCAGGTCTGGTCTCCTAGCCTTCCAGAACCTGTAGAAGGCACCCAGCAAGGGCTCACTGTCAGGCCTCAGCAAACAGTAGTCGTGAACATGCTCCTATTAGTACATTCTGTTGGTATCATCCTGATCTCAATTACTCATCTATCCCTCCTCTGAGCGGGACAAGCTGAAGCACTTTGGGTCTGGGTGAGCGCCAGCTGAGAGCTGGCGCCAGAGCCCCAGATTCAGGCAGAGCTGTTGCTTCCTCATCCCACCCAGTGAGAGTCATCCGAGGGCTGGTGTGGGCAAGGGAGTCCAGTACCCAGACTGGTCCCTTGGTGAGCAGGAGTGTCACAAGCCTCTCTGCCCAGGCTGATGATGGACATTCCCTCACCTCCCTCAGAGGAGCAGGACCAGGAAGGGGAGGCAGGGCAGACACTGGGCCTTTTGTGTATTGCTCTCCTCAGAGCCCAGCCCTGAAACCTGTCCCCACCCCTTCTCTAGACTGGGCAGAGGGTGCCCAGGGCCCTCCCAGGAGAGGAAAGAATTCAGGCTGAGGCCTGGAGGCTGAGCAGAGCTCTGCTCCATGATCTCAGGATCCAGGGGTCCTTAAACCAGACCCTTTAACCCTCGATTTCTCATCTCTCAAAGGAAACCTGAAGTGCTGGATGTGCGGCCATGGTGAGGGGATGAAGAGGTTGATTCATATGCAGGATGGGACCAGTCAGCCAGCCGTCTGCTGTATGGAAGGGGATAAGGGTGGTCACCCCTCCTTGATGTCAACACACCCACACCCACCCTGTGTACCATGAACAGGTAGTGCCCCATGGCCCATACAGACCTGAGTATTCAGCCAGAATCAATACAGACTTGACAGAGGATAAGCACAGATTCAGAGACACACTGGACCCAAACACAAACACACTCACATTATCACGTGCTTTAGCACAAACATGTTCCTAGATGTGGAAACACATACCTGACACACACAGACTGGCATAGGCCTCTCTGTGAATGCAAGCAGCCCTGCGCGCGCGCGCGCACACACACACACACACACACACACACACACACACACACACACACACACACACACCACTTGACAGGGAGGCCACTAATAGCAGAGTGAGTCCCACAGACCAAGCTCCATTCCTCCCGTTCTTGGGGTGTCCCTCACACTGGAGTCCAGAAAAGCTCTGTTCAAAGGCTTGAAGAAGAGGTCTAAAAGTTAGGCAGACACGTGGAAATCTATGTGCTGGTCCAGAGGCCCTAGGCTTCCGTACTCTCTCAGCTCTCCTCTTCACCTATTGCAGAAGTTGGTACACGAAGGCACTTAACCATGATCACTCTAGCTTTGCTGACGATCGATCTTCAGCCTGGAAAGGGTTTCTTGTTTCTGATGTCTTTGGGGAATTTCACCCTGAGACCTTAGGCTTCCAAAGAGAGGACGAACTGGAGACTCGGGGCAATGCCGAGGTGCACCGCCAGGGGGCGCTCTCCGCCCAGCTGAGACGCTCCCAGGCAGGACCCCAGGTCCCACCTCCGACGCCTGCGGCTCTAGTCTCCCTAGGGAGCTGGCCTGTCTGATGGCAGTCGCCCCCGCAGGATGTCTACGCTCTTCACTCCGCCGGATCCCACCTCGGCTCCGGCTTCCGCCCCCTCCCCAGTCCCTAGGGCCTTGCCTCCTGGGACAGCTCCAAGACAGGCAGCCACCCTCTCTGCCGGAACCTCCCCAAAGTCCCACCCTCCCCCACCCCCCCAGGCTCTGTCTGCGAACCACCAAGGCCATGCCCCTGCGGAACTGCCTCCCACACCTCTCTCTCTGTGGAGCAAAGACACATAAAGGCTTAACTAGCTGACAGATGGCAAACAAAACAGCCTCTGCTCCAAGGCAAGAACCTGTCCAGGCTACAGGCTCTCCACAAAATGCTGTGGCTGCGAGAGTTACACTCTGCAGGGGCCACAAAATATGAAACAGGTGTTATTACCTGGGTTGTACACCAACCTATTACAGACTCTAGAACCTCAGAGAGGTGGGTGCTTGTCCAGAATCGGCAGTAGCTTCTGGCTCCAACACTGGAAGGACTGCTCGTTGACACTGGATGCCCCAGCTCTTTAGGACATGTCTATTAAGGATCTGCTATGTGCCAGGCATTGTGCTGGGTGCAAAGAAGACGGGTGTGGAGTTTTGAACCTTTCAGCAGCTGGAAGGAGAGTTGAATTATTCCTGCAGCCTTGTCTCGCATGTCTCTTTACTCAGTTAGAGGCTACAGGACGGGTGGACATTGGCTGGAGGAGATGAACAGTCAAGTCGAAAAACAGTCACTGTGTTTAGAGGCAGACAGGTATGCGAAACAGAGAAGTTTCATGGCGGGTGCATCTTTGGGCTGGAGTTTGGAAAGGGAAGATGAAGAACAGGACCCCAGGGCAGAGCCCACCCAGTGTGCAGCAGTCTGACACACCTGGCTGGCTTCATGCCCAGAGACTGGTGCAGGTCCCAAGTCCTGCATCAGATATATAGGCAGGGACTGACTGTCAAGGAGCCACGAATGCCAGCTTATGACCACCTCGCTCAGGACGGGTAGGAGACACAGAAGAGATGGTATGCCAGGTGCCTTCCATGCCCGCTACATCTGCCTGGGCGTCTCTGGGGTGGGGGTGGGGGGCTCAAGGATTAGGGTGGAATAGACCTATACTTGATGTCTTAAAGGTGTTGAAACTTGAAGTTCCTATTCCCTCCTTCCTGTCCTTCACAATGCCTTCTCCCACTGGGTGGAGGGTCCTACGACCCCCATCTACCCAGGTATCATCCTACTCCTCCTGTCTCCCATCTCCTCTCACAGCTAGATAATTTCCTCTTAGCTCTGCCAGGCTGGCTAGTTTTACATCAACTTGACACAAAGTATAATAATCAGAGAGGAGGAAGCCTCATTTGAAAAAATGCCTCCATAGGATACACTGTAGGTGGGCCTATAGGGTGTTTTTTAAATTAATGACTGATATAGGAGGGCCCAGCTCAGGGTGGGTGAGGCCATCTCTGGGTTGGTGCTCCTGGGTTCTATAAGAGAGCAAGTCATGGGGAGCAAGCCAGTAAGCAGCATCCCTCCACGGCCTCTGCATCAGCTCCTGCTTCCAGGTTCCAGCCCTGTTTGAGTTTCTGTCCTGACTTCCTTCAGTGACAGATGATGATGTATAAACCAGATAAACCCTGTCCTCCCCAACTTGCTTTTTTTTTGTTTGTTTGTTTGTTTGTTTGCCATGGTGTTTCATTGCAGCAGTAGTAATCCTAACTAGAACATCTACCTGACTCTGACTCCCCCCACCCCCGACACACACACACTCCTGCCCTGACTCAGTATTCACACCATCTTGAAATAATGACCCAAGCATGCTGCCATGTTTCCTGCCCCACCTCCCACCATCCTAGCCTTCCAAGTGAAAGCCCCAGTCACTCGTGCTTTGAACTCTCTGGACCTTGGGGCCTTTGCACATGCTCCCTTCTCCCACTTGCAGAGTCACTTCCCACTCTCTTATTTAATACGTGAGTGGGTTTTTCCCCCAAGATGGTATCTCTTGTCTGGTCTGTGTGCTCCCATGGCTACCCATGGTCATCAGCATAGACATTCTTCAATAGACGCTTTGGGGGCCCTTTGACCCAAGTTTGCTTTGCAGATGCAAAAAGACTCCTTCCTCAGGGTCTGTGAGATACCCTGGGCTAGGCTTCTCCACAGGAAGTGATGAAGAGTCCCTTAGAATGTTTATTTGCTGTTATCTTGTTTCCAGAGCTGGCTTTGAGGTCGCTATGGAAGGTGACTTTTAGCTCCAGATCCTCTTGGCTCTTCCTCATGACTTCTGTGCTTACAGGCATCCACTCGCATCTGTGGATTGAACCCAGGGCTTGGTACATGCTAGGCCAGCACTCTACCAACTAAGCTGCATTCCTACTCTGGCCATTTGGGAAAGCTGCAAGAGTGTCCTTCAAGAGCAGTCTCGTCGGAACTCTTCCTGTGCAGCTATGCCCATGCTGGGGCCCCTGCACCCTCCTCTGGTCCCCAGCCACCTTAAACACTGTGGTCTGCTGCCTGATCTTGCAACTCAAAAAGTCCTCCACTCCTCCTGAGAAAGCCGCCTCTTACAGCTCTCCACTGTCTTAAAAACCCATCTCCCGCTCCTCCGGTACATCCTCCACTTCGGCAAGATGTTGGAAGGGGTTTGAACTGCCCACGTGCCCCAGCCATGTTAGCTGGTATGGTGGGGGATGGACTCATCTGAGCTGTGAATATCCCATGGAGCCTATGGAAAGGCTGCTTCTCTCAGTCAGGTCAGAGACTGGGTGTTGCTTCTTTTGTCTCCCAGAGAGCCTAGGAGCCCAAAGGAGACACTGTAAATCAGATCATCTCTGTCTGGGTTCCCAGTCACTGAGCCAAGGGGAGAACGAAGGCTTATAGAGACATGGAAGAAAAGCTCTGTAGGCCTGCTTGCCCCTAGAGTTCTGGTGGCCTGGTAGCACAGGGAAGCCCTTGATGGGCCCCCAGCCAATAAGGGAGCCTGAGGATGCTCATTTATACAGCAGACCACATCAGGGACTCCAGCAAAAATCTAGGAGGGGGAAGGACCTATTGGCAGATTCAGCATTTTAGCCCAGAAGAATAGGCTTTGAAGCTGGACCACTCCCCAAGGTACTGCCCAAGCTTCTTCCTGTGTTCTCCCTGCTTCACTTGAGCTCCATCCCAACAGTCACTAAAGCTTCCCAACATGCCTCAGGGTGGCACCGTCCACAAGTGAGCAACCCACTGCTCAAGGTCTTCGTCATCCATCTGCTGTCCACTCTGAGCTTTCATCGGTTGGATTCCCATCTCCCCTGTGGCCTCTCTAGGACTTAGACAACCATTGACAGAGAGGGTTCATATCCCCTCACAGAGAACTTCTTCAGAAATAGTGCAACTACAGTTGAAGGTACAAAGGCCAGAATAGCTAAGTGCCTTATTCATGGTACTCAAGGCTAAGAAGATTACAGAAGAGCTTGCCCATCTGCCCAGGACCTCCCAACCCTGTGGACAGGGAGTGGTAGAGTGGGATAGGCTTGTTATGGAGACTGGCTATGCTGAGCCTCTGTGTATATTTCAGGACAAGGTGTCCCCCATATTCTCCAAATGTGTGACTGGCAACCAGAGTGCCAACTGCTTTTCCTAGCTCTTCCTTGCCCTGACCTAGGTTCCACCTCCTTATTCTCAGGGTATCTCTTTGACAGCACTAAGGGACTCTCCTGTTTCGTTCCTCAGAGTGGTCTCCTGCAGCCTCTGAGCCTGTTCGGGAATCTCCTTCCATTCGCAAGTCTGTCCTCCTTCGTCCCGATCTTTTTGTCTCTCTGTCTTTTTCTGTCACTCCAACTCTATCTCTTCGGTGTAGTGTCATTTCCCTGCCTACTGCCCACGTGTGCATCTCTTTCCCTCCTGCTCCGCATCTCTGTCTCTGTCTCTGTCTCTCTGTTATTGTCTTTCTGTCCTAGTATTCTTGCTGGTCACCACACACACACACACACACACACACACACACACACACACACACACACTTCGATTCTGGATCTTGAGAGAGGAACTCCTCCCACACCTCACTCCAGAGTCCCCCATCTCTGGGCCAGTAGCAGACCTGTCTTCTAAACCTGCTCCTGAAGCAGGGCGGGGGACCCCGGGCACCATTCCCAGGCCCTCTCCATTTGGGTGGCAGTGCTGACAGATGAGATAGTAATCAGGCTTGGCTCTGCCCAGGCCTGAGCAAGGGGCACAACAGGGCTATGCGGGGGTGTCTGGGTACTGCTCACATTCACGTGTGTGCACGTCTGAGGCTGGGTGCAGGTACCCCCATGTGGGGTGGTCTGATGTCTGGCTGAGTGTACACAGGAGCGTCTGGACCTGTTTATGTCTGTCTATGTGCATAGGATCTGAGTCTTCATGAGGTGCTGTCTGGGTAGAAACATCTTAGCTGGTGGGTCTGTCCCTCTAGGGTCCCCCGACAATGTGCTTGGGTATGTGTTCCTGGGAGTGATGGGGGTCCTTGTGTATCTGTGGCCATCCGTTAGCCAGGCCCTCTGTTGGCATCCTCATGTGGTCCCAGTAGAGAATGCACAGGTAGAAAAGGTGATGCCCCTTGCTGCTCTCCCTCTTGCTTGCATAGATAACCATGAATGCAGTGTCTGCTTTAAGTCTGAAGCTTGGGGTCTGGGACCCTAAGCAAGTGAACTAATCTTGCTGAATCTCCTTTTTTGGCTGAAACCAAATGAAATTAATCTCAAGGGGCTGGAGAGATGGCTCAGTACTTAAAGAGTACTGGCTGTTCTTCTAGGGGACTGGGCTTCAATTCTCAGCACCCACAGTGCAGCTCACAGCAATCTATAACTGCGGTCCCAGGGGATCCGAAACCTCTTCTGACCTTTGTGGACATCAAGCATGCACTTGTTACACAGACATATATGCAGACAAACTACCCATGCACAAACTACAGATAGATATTTTTAATAATTAAAAAAAATCTCCAAGTGTGAGATGTATGAATGGGTGCTACCAGGGTACTTCCCTACCAGGTCAGGGAAGGGACCGGCAGAGGCTCGGGGTGTAATAACGCCCCATGTTTTGACGTAGGTGGCAGCAGTATGGGTGTGTTCACACGGAAATCATTAATCAACCTCTTTTGTTCAGGTGTGTACATGTTACATCTCTAGAAGCTTCCCCAAACTTTACCAGGTTCTTATTTGCTGGATCTCAAGTGATGGTAACGATAGTGGCATGTGTGTGTTTGGTTTTTTTAAAAATATGTCCAAATAGTTCAGGTCAGACTTCTAGTGCTCAGCCTGGGCCTGCCTCATTGCCTCCTCCTTCCACTCCTTCCTATGATGGCTGAAGGAGGAAAGAGAGAGACCCCCCAGATCTGCTCATTCTGCCCCAGCCACAACGTTCCTCTGGGTCTTCCCGTCAGTGGGGTACTGAGGGCATGGCAGGACTAACTGCTGGCATCCAGAGAGTCAGCAAGAGGAATGAGCCCTAGAAGCACCCATCTGGCCCACCCACAGGTATTTCGAAGTCGGAGGCAAGCAGTGCCTGAAAACACAGCACGATCCCCACTCTCCTTCTCTTCTGTCAGCTACGTTCAGTAAAGACACTGAGAACTCAGCGCAAGCCACACACACCACACCTTGAACATCCTTCCTTTGTCCTCCCCCTACTGCCCTCCGAGAGTCATACCTGTATCTTACAGCAGAAGAAACCAAGACAGAAAGGGGTGGGAGAGCTTCCCTGGCTCAGTGGTCCAGAGTCAGGTCTGCTGGATCTGGCTCCAAAGCTCCATCCCTCCGGGTGCCTCTTCTCTGGGTTTTTGGTAGAGAAACTAAACTCACTTGCTTTTTTTTTTCTCCTGAAGAAATTTTGTAAAGATTATTAGCATCTTTATTAGATTTAGTTGGTGGTTTCCTGCACATCTGTGTCTGAACCATGTATTTGCCTGGTGCTGGTCCGATGTCACAAGAGGGCATCAGGTCCTCTGGGACTGGACTTATGGATGGTTGTGATCTGCCATGTGGGTGCTGGGAACCAAATCCAGGTCCTTCGCAAGAGCAACGTGTACTCCAAACCATTGATCCATCTCTCAATCCCCTTCACTATTTTTAAGATGTGTGTGTGTGTGTGTAAATGTTCACATGAGTGCAGGCTCCCAGGAAGGGCAGAAGCATTGGATTTCTCAGAACTGGAGTTACAGGTGTTTGTAAGCTGCGTGATGTGGATGCTGGGAATTGAACTCGGGTCTTCCGAAAGAACAGCAAGTGCTTTTAACTATGGAGTCATCATCTCTCCAACTCTTGGAGAAATTTAAAAAAATCATGTGTGTGTGTGTGTGTGTGTGTGTGTGTGTGTGTGTGTGTGTGTGTGGAGAGAGAGAGAGAGAGAGAGAGAGAGAGAGAGAGAGAGAGAGAGAGAGAGAGATTAGGAAAACTGGGGCTAAGGTTGCTCTTGAATGACAGCATAGCCTTCTTCCAGGGAAAAGCTGCACATTTTCAAGAGGCCTCTCAGCCCTTCCAGGGGCAGAAGAGAGAGGTGTGAGGGCCTCTGACCTCCATATATCACACATACACACCAGAATGAACAGATGCATGCATGGATGAACAAAAGGCAGTTAACACACACACACACACACACACACACACACACACACACACACACATTCAGCACATCATGCACTTGCCTCTCTCTGCTGTCAATTCTTTAAGTGCAAGACCTGGATGCCTTTGGATTGTCATCAACCATCCCTAACCCTGACACACAGAAATGACCTTAAGGAGGTAGGTAGGTGAATACCCTGGAATTGGTCTCTGAGCTTCAGAAAACACACATCCTCATTCATTAGCTAGTACCAGCACCGAGTCTTTTCGATAAGTGATTTTATTACTGGTTAGGTTTTACAAATTCTGATATCCGAACAGACTTCCACCTTAAAATTCTAAAACAAGAAAGCGACTGTTGGAGGGGATTTGATTTTTTTCCTTGTTTTTTTTTTTTTTTCTTTTTCTTCTTTAGGACTATTCAAAGTAACAAACTTTTTTTGTTTTTTTGTTTTTTTTTCCTTTTTTACATTTTGCTCTGGTCATAAATATACAGAGAGAAAAAGAGGGAGAGAAAAAAAAACGAACAATTCATCCAAAGTATGAAGATAAAACAGTATTCCTAAGGCACGTGGCAGTCTTTGAAAATACGGAAGCTCTCAGCCAACTTAAATTATTTGTTGTTTTCCTCGCTCAGTCCACAAAACTGTACAGGGACACAAATGTTGTGTTGCAGATATATCTCCCAAGTAATTCCTCAGCACACACCGCTGCGTTAGCCCGACGCACAATTCTTTTTTCCCCCTCTGTTTCCAGGCGAGATCCTAAAACGTGGTTAGTTAGTTGCTCAAACCGCTATTTTTAAAATACACTTGGAATTCAACTAAAGATAATTTCTTTTTTAAAGAAATCATGGGGGCTCAGGGGAGAAGGGGGTGGCGAGTCATTAGAAAAGGTTGGTAAGAGTCGTTTGTGAAGGGCTGTGGGGCTCATGGCCCTCCAGGTTGCCAGGCACAGAAGTTAAGACTGACGTCACAGTCGGCAGGGTGGGGCTAGTCAAGTCTGTGAGGGTTGTAGGAGTGCTGGAGGGGCTGAGCGAGGCGTTGGACAGCTCCGAGGCGGGCCCTGACGGTGTCCCTGTCTGCAGCGTGGCATCCGAAGTCTTGTCCACACCAGTGTTTTCCTGCCGTAAAAGGTTGCGCCTGAACTTGGCCCGGGCATTCTGAAACCAGACCTGTGTGGAACGACAGGGGAGGACTGGTTATGGGAAGGCGGGGATGCACAGTTCAGGGACGCTCAACTCAGCTCAACCTGGCCTAGCAGGAGGTCTAGAAAGCCCGTGTCATGTTTTCTTTTTACAAAAATAAAATAAAATTTTATTTTCTCTGGTGGCTACAACCGGGTCGCCTTCCTGCCAGGGCACTTCAATGCTGAGCTCCTAGCTGTGGTACTGAGACTGCGACCTTGAAATGCCACAAGTCAAATGTGGCCAATGTAGAAAGGACAGCACGTAAGAGACTTGAAGATTCAGCAAGAAAGAAGGGGAAAATATGAATGACAGATCATAGAGAAAATATTTTGGACGTGTTGGTTTAAATGATAAATATTAAAATTCATTTTACCGGTTTCCTTGTCCTTTTTTCAAGTGTAACCTCTAAAACTGTTGAAATATGTGACTCTTGTCACATCTGTCATTGAAAACAAAAACCAAAGTTGGACCATAGACAATTGAAAGCTTGGGGTGGGTGGACAGTATGCCCCACAAGTTCTTATGAATACAGTTTTTTTTAAATGTTTGATGGTCAGTGTCCATAAATACTAGATGTCACGAAGAACATGAGACTGAATCAGTTATGAATAAGAAGGCAGTGGTTAGGACCCCACATTTTGCTCTCAGCTGGAGAAACACTGAAGTGCAGAGAATAACAGAGAGACAGTCTGAAGGATTACTTTCACTTTTTCTGGGGTACATCATACTCAGCTACACACACACACACACACACACACACACACACACACACGCACACCCCTGATTATATCAGTAAAGATGTGCACAAAACTCACCCACATTCCCCATCCCTCTCTCCACAGCAGAGACTTTGTGGTATGAAGGAGCCCGTGCAGTGCTAACAGAAATCCAGGCCACTGTTGGGGATTGGGTAGTTATCCCTCCCAAAGGAAAAAAGTCCAAAAGGCAGGGCCCCTCCACTTCCTTCTGCGTAAGAGAGCCCCTGGCCAGACGCTTCCCCATAAAACAACGTGCCTTGGGGATTCTGAAGACTCCAGGCTGTCCAGCTGCGTGTTTCCAGATGTGTCTACATCTGCCTATCTTCCCAGTGTCTCCGGCAGGGGTGGGATAGGCCAGCTCTTGACTTCACCCTCCCCTCAGGACCACCCCAGCTGCAAGAAGCCTGTGGCCTCAAGCCCCTCTTCAGATGTCCTGACACAATTTTGGCTCAATTAGCAGCTCAGTCTGGCAGGAAGGAAAGAGATGTTCCCCATGAAGTAGGGAACAAAGCTTACTCCCTAGAACACGGATCCCCTCAAGGAGAAAGCACATTTCTCCAGCTCTCTGCCTAGAGGAAGCTTATCAATCCTTTGCTGGGCTAGCAGATGAGTGTGAAGCTTCAAAGACCACCCTCAGTACTGCCCATCTAGGATACTCAGGTCCTTCCTGGCTGGTCTGGAGTCTGCAGTGGGAGACTGTGTTCATCTGGCCTATGGGGGCGCTGGGGAATGGATGGAGGATATGACTTCCTCCGTCTCATGAAGGTCACCAAAGCCTTCCTGCTGCTCCCCAGCCCCTGTCCTGGCCAGCACATGTGGGCGGGAGCTGGAGTGGAGGAGCCCTTTGGGTCCCAGGAGTGGGTTCACTGTTTATCCTCAGGGGCCCCAGGACCTGAGGAAGACTGGAAGCCCTAAGCCACTGCCTGTTAGCTATTTCCCAGGCATTGCCCCAACAGCTCATGTGTAAACAATGACACCATCTTCACAGCTTCGGTTCTCAGCTTTACAGGATCCCAGGCACTGGGAAATCTGCTCAGTGGAAATCTAAAGTCAACTCTAAACCTGGCCCTCTGTGTGAGGCTTTACCAAATTCATAAGCATTTCAAAAAGGTCCTCTCCCTAAAGAATATTGGGGGCAGGGACCCTGTCCAACCCTAGGGATGTGACAGAGAAGGTAAAAATTAAATGTTGGTAATATACACAGTGCTTCAGCTAGGGCATCACACTCTAGAAATGGTGACATGCTATCATGTGACTTGAGTCGTGCCAGGTACCTTGCCACCCTGTTCCATCCCTGGTTAACAGCCATGGTGAGCCAGGTACACGGTTTCTATTATTAGCTCCATTTTTATCGATTTAAAAGTTACGTACCCATGATCGTGCAGAGGCTAAGCACTGTTTGGCATAGAGATGCCCATGCTCTCCCTTCTTATGGGCCCGAGGAGGTCAGCAAGTAAACAGGTGAATGAATGGATGAGCAAGTGATGGAAGCAGAAAGAGCACTGGACATTGTCTTCCAGGCCTGCCTGTGCCGCTGGCCAGCCAAGTGAACTTTGACTGGTTAGTCCCTTTCCTCTGAGCCTGTTTCCTACTTGTACAAAAAGAAGACTGGAGCACACGTCCTTGTGGCTTCTTGGGGCTCACATGGGCTGGGATCCCAGGGCAGCTGTGAGTAGCATATGAATGATCTGCTCTACCTACCCATCCTCCTAAAGCCAGAGCCCTGGCTGGTCAGCTGCCTCAAGCTCCACTCTACACACAGAGATCTGGGGTTACACTTTCAGGACAGTGCGGACAAGCTCAGGTATAAACCATCAGTACACAACTAGTACTGGGCCTTGTAGAGTCAGTGCCTCAGCCTGGCACAGAATGGATCCTGCTAAGTCCCGGGACAGTGAAGATACACCATCACAGTGTGGCCCTTGTTTAGGCTCCAACAGTCTGAAGGGCTGTTTTTCAGTCTGGCTAACCTCTTTCCCTGATTGCTCTCATTGAGACGGCTGGGAGAGACAGGCGTGATGGCAACCCCAGCACTTGGAAGACAAAAGCAAGGAGATGGCAAGATCATGAGTTCCAGGCCAGCCCGAATGACAAACTGGGGCCCACTGGAACCTCCACCAAGTCTCCCAGAACACTAAAGCGGCCATCCAAAAGGTGACCGCCCCCTCAGACCCAAAGATGCTGACTGTGACATTTCTTAGTGCATCAATGGATATGTCCAGTGTCAACCAGATAGGCTGTGGAAGCATGACCCAGCAGCTCGACCAAATCCTGGGGGAAATGTCTTGCAACAAAAGAGAAGGGGCAAAAAATTGCAGCACCCAGGGAAAGAGGATTGTCCTGAGTTTGAGGCCAGTCTGGGGGCTGGAGTGAGGGCCAAGCCAGCCTGAGGTACAGAGAGAGAAACAACACTCCTCCCCAAAATCTAGGGATCTAGCTCAGTCTAACAGAGCACTAGCATGTATTAAATCCTGAGCTTGAGCCCCAGCACAGCATAAACCCGATGGGGTATCATTTGTCTATATAGGTAGAGGAAGGAGTATTCACAGTCATCACAGGTTACCTGTCATGCTCAAGGTTATCCTAAGCTACCTATCATGCTCAAGGTCAATCCGAACTATATCATGTCTCAAAAAACCAAAAAGTCTGCTTTAGAAACAAATGCTGACAAGTCAATTACAGCCTCTGGGGTTACAATTCACGAAGAAGGTATTAATGGTGGCCGTTACCACTCCACGTACTGGCCGAGCAAAGCTATAAGAGTTTGGTCCAAGTTAGCTCATGGTTCCTGTAATAATCCTGTGACGTAGGCCTGCATATTAGTGCCAGATCCAGAGATAGGAGGAACTAACACGTGGATCCTTTAAGTCCCTTTCTTGCCCCTGACCATTTAGCCTCAAAATTATGAATCACTGGGCCTGTGTTTTCACAGCAACATTTCTCCCTATTTGTCTTACGGGTCTGAATGACGGTTCTATTATTTTGTGATCTTAAAAAAAAAAAGAAAAAGAAAAGAAAAGGTTTATTCAGAGTTTGGAGAGATGTGTCAGTGGTTAGGAGCCCTGACTGCCCCGGTTCCAGAGGATCTGGCATCCTCACCGATACATGTAAAAATAAATAAATCTTTTTTAAAAAGTTTCTTCAAAGAACTAAAAATAGTGGGCACTGAGTAGAACTCAAGAGCTCTTAGTTTCAGCCCCAGGTCTGTCGCTGAATTGCTACGACATGTTGGGGAGTTTTTCCACCTCTCGGGGCTGATGCTCCCTCTCCTGCACAGCTCACTGGAAGAGCACCTGCTCAGTATGTTCAAGGTCCTGGCTAGGATACCCGTGACCATGAGGAAGGAAACAAAAGATTGCAGGCCCATCATCTGCAAAACTCCCTCCCAGTGTATTCATGTCTGGCCTGAAGTTGTCTAAAGCCAGGCAGGACATTAACCATCTTGTGTGGGAACCAGAGACTCGGGGAATGAAGTCATTCACATGCCCTTCAGGGAAGTCTTTGCTCCTGCATCCATTCAGATCCCCATGGCATGTTCTTACTGCACCCCTCTGAATTCTCCCCTGGGCTAGTGACAACTAACTAGTGACAGGGAAAATGTTTTTGAGCCATCGGCACTTAGAATGTTCTTTTAAATTCACACCAAGCATCTCTCCAGAGACTTCACCCACCCAGGATTAATCAGCAGACCACTCCTCAGGAAGCCCAGGGCATCTGCATACCCTGAACCAGAGGCATGGATGTGGTTAGGAAGTCCACACACACTGGCAAGGCATGTCATAACAAACCTCTGTCGAGGAAGCCACTGTGACTCCTCCTGGTCACCTTCCCCAACACTGGACCATGAGTGTTGTGGCTGCCATGTGCTGGTGGTGACAAATGGAATTTTTGACGTGATGAAAGCTTTGCCATGCATTCCCAGAACCTCTGCATTCTGCAGCTGGGTCCAAGTCACAATCCCGTGCCTTGAAAGATTCCCCAGACTCAAGACCAATCTGGGCTTAACTCCTAGCTTCATTACTAACTGTAAACCAAAGCTCACTGAACCTCCGTTTCCCCAACTATAAAACAAGGAGAGAAAAAAAAACTAAAAACATTGAAATCCCTACAAAAGACACAATGCTTTGTGACATTAACATACATGCATGGAGCCCAATCACATCCCTTCATGGTCTCCTTGTGATATCCAGTAAGGTAAGCGCTAGTGTTATCATTATTGTTGTTACCATTACTTGAGACAGGGACTCACATAGTCAAGGCTGGTTTTGAACTCACTTGAATTGATCCTCCCGTCTCTACTGAACACTGGAGTAATAGACATGCTTACCATGTGCAGCTTACATATACCCGGGGCTTCCTGTGTGCTATGTTCTCAATCTACCAACTGTGCTACAGCTGAGGCCACCGAGGCTTGGAGCAGTTAACACCAAGGATCATTCAAAGTGGGAGTGGGAGTGGGAGTGGGAGTGGGAGTGGGAGAGCTGCACTAGGACCTCATTGCAGCGGCTGCCAGGTTCCAATAGGGATGCCGCACCTCTGGTCTACGATGTTGGTGGGGCTCACACTGTATACATGAGATACACCATAGGACCACCATTCTCCCTCCTACACATCATGCATTGCCCACCTCTGGGAGCACAACTCAGTTTCAATCCCCTTTGTCCTGAAAACCTTCTGAAGGATTGAGGTGCGAACCATGACCATGGGGGAAAATGCGTTAGGGAACACGAAAGGATCTAACACCACTAAGCTGGTGAACTGATTCCGGAATCATTTTATCTGATTTTATTTTGTAACATAGTTTTGATTGTTTGTGGTGCTAGTGATCTACCCAGGGCTGTGTATATGCTAATTAAGCACTATCGTTCTCCCCACCACCACCAGGTTCTTACTATGCATCCTACCTAGTCTGGCTTTAAACTTGAGGTCTTTCTGCCTCAGCTTCCCAGCCGCTGGGAGGACAGGTATGGGCGAGCCAGCCCTTTTGAGAAATGCTTAGTAGATACCTACTGCGTGCAAGCAGGCATCGGAGTCATCAGCTTCCTCCACATGTAAGTTAGTTTCCTTCAAATTTCACGGGTAGAGTATTAGGGTCAGAGAGGAGCACCAAACCTCAGGGCAGGTAACGGGGGGGGGGGGGGTATTTGAACCAGTCCATCACCTTCCAAAGCCATATCAACAGTTGTCTTACTCCGAATCACTTCCAGCCTAGGTCCCCAAGATGTCCCATTGAAAGTCAGGGTGATGAGGAGCAAGCCCTGCTCTGACCTTTCCTGGTTCTGTAACCACAGGCTTAAAAACCTTCTCAGCTGCCAGGCGGTAGCGGTATATGCCTTTGGTCCCAGTGCCTGGGAGGCAGAGGCAGGGGGATCTCTGAGAGTTTGAGACCAGCATGGTCTACACAGCAAATTTCAAGACAACCAGGGCTACCCATAGAGACCCTGTCCTGGAAAACAAAAACAAATCTAAATCTTCTCAACTGTAAAGTAGGCAGGAAAAGAGTAAGGTCCGAGGTAGCTACATGGCCAGAAAGACGCTTTGCAGTCATGACCAGTCAGGCTCTTAGAGAAGAAAAATGATTCATGTAGGAGATGGAGAGAGGTGTGGAAGGAAAAGAAACCCTACCCCAAGCTACAGGCCCCAAGCAATGCTTATACTCTTGAGAACTCAGCCTGGGTTGGCTCAGAGAGGGTACTCTGCCCATTGGTCGGGCAGTGGCCAGCAAAGTGTGGCTTGGGGCAGGCAGAAATCATTTGGGGCTTCATGTACTCATCTGCACTGTAGGGAGGGGAGTCTAACCCTTGACATAGAGTGCCTGGTCCATTCCACCATCATCCCAAACTAATTACCCCAAGGAGAAACTGATTGCTTGTAGTCATCTCTAACCAACAGATGAGTTTCTTCCAAGCCAGGACCAATTCATCTGTCCAAGTGCCCTGGAGCATAGCTCCAAGGGATAAAAGAACAAGAGAGAGCTAAATTGGAAATCCTATGTGTTCCTAAGCCAGGGAACCCTATCTCCTGCCTCCAAAGAAGCAGGGGTAGACTCTTCTGTATCATGACTATTAAGACTGAACTGTGAGTGTAATCTAGACAGCTGGGAGAGAGATGTGCCCTCATTGGTGACCTTTTTACAAATGAGAAAGCTATGACTCAGAGAAGGTAACTGATTTGTCCAAGACATACGGCTGGTGAAATAAACCTCGGGGTCATTTGTGAGTCCCGGGTTTTTTTTCTGAACTCCAGATCTCCCCCCACTTCCCAGCATCCCACAAGGCATCTAGAAAGAGAGAGAAGCTACTAACCAGAGAAAAGTATTAAGTCCTCAGTCCAGGCTATCCCGGAACTAAATGAGAGAGCTTTGAGATGGGGGAGGGGAAAAAAAAAAGAGGTGCACAGCAGGAGGTCTCCAAGGAGGGATGGGGACCTAGCCTCAAGAAAGGAAGAGTCTAAGAGAACTGGCCAGAGTAATGTGAACACTGACTCCAGCAGTGTGGCCCTCAGAGTCCAGGCCAGAACCCAAGGCTACCTAGCGCAGACCAAAGGGCAGACTCAGAGAAGCAGCAGCATGCCCCTGGACCTCCCTTACCTCCCTTGATTCATCACCAGCGACTGAAGGGATGCCCAGAGACTTCCCAGGTGCCCACCCAGGTGCCTCAACCACTGGGGTCTGTACCCTCACTCCCACCAAAGTCAGTCACATCCCACCACCACCGATACCCCATTAAGTTTTGTTTTGCTTTCTGACAGTCACTGAAACTTTCTTAAGAGAGGCTTCTGATTTGTCACTTGCTCAGCTTTCAATATCCAGGACCTGTCCTTGCTGTGACACAAGTCAGGTTGCATAGTCTCTCAAATTTTCTTTTGTTTTTCGGTTTTGGTTAAACTTCTATTGGGGGTGGGGGGTGGCTCTGACTTGTATGATGGGGAAACTGAGGTCTCACAACCAGGACTGTTCATCCCAGTTAATCACATAACAAACTAACTTAATGCTATTTTTTAACTAGCATCCACCAAGCATAAAGCATGAGGTAATTCTGTTGTCACCTGTGTCAACACAGCAGCACCTCCCATCGGTGGCATGGCTGGGTGACTCTTGGTGCATTTCACATATTGTAAACTAAGCTCAGGGGGCATAAGAGGTTTGTTAAGTGCTATGAATGAGTATCAGAAAAGCAGAAAGTTTGAAATTTGTTGTTCCAACATGGTGCCACACATTGGGGTTGCAGACTAGAGTTTTCAACATCTTTGGGAGCGTGGGATTCCCATGAAAGTTCCAGATCCTGTCTAGAACACCACAGCATCTCCAACTCTTGTTCCCTATAAAGTCTGGGAGGCAGACAACATAAAACGAACGAACGAACGAACGAACGAATAACAACCCAGGAGATAAGTTAGAGCTATCAGAAGAAAATCCAAGAAAAGGAAGAATGATGTGGGGGCAAATGGACAGAGAGGCACTAAACTTAAGGCACTAAAAGTCCCTTGGGTGGGGACAAAGCAGGAGGGTTCTGGATTCATCTGAAATACTAGAGCCTCTTAAAACATGAGCATGTTGGAGAGTCATTTGAGTAATAGATGATAACTAAAAATGGTTTACCACCAGGAGGGAAAAAAAAATCAAGTATGAAGACAGAGGACCACACAAAGAGGAAAAAATGAGGACGGAAACTGGGAATATGTGATGGCAGGCAAAAAGGCTGACATCCTAAGACAAACTACAAAGGGAGAGAAAGAAGGCAGAGGCAGACAGGCAGAAAGTTCTTCCAAAAGTCCTGGTCCGTGTGAGATTCTGCCTCAGGCCTTGGCAGCTGCAGATGCCCCCACCCTGGCCCAGCTGACCTGGAGGACTCTCTTGGTGAGGCCGGTCTTTTGCGCGAGCTGCTTCAAGTCCTTGGCATCGGGATTGTGGTTAATGGCAAAGTAAGACTTCATTGTCCGAAGCTGGTGGTGCTTGAAGGAGGTGCGCATGCGCTTTGTCTTTTGGCTGCTAGGGTAGGGCTGGTCGCGATCCAGGTGTTCCGCGTCGTTCTCGTTACAGCTCAGCGCTGGGAAAGGGACGCAGAAGCAGCAGGTGAATTTCCTGACTCTGCCTGGTCGCCAAGTCCACACCGCCCACTGACAAACACATCTAGTCCGGGAACCCGGTTGTGTGCACAAACAATGCTGAAATGGGAATAATATCCCCATTTTAGATAAGGAGAAAACGAAGCTCTCTGAAAATGGGACCTGCCTAGGAAATAGTGGAGTCAACCTTTGGAAAACAAAACGAAACCCCCAGAAGCCATCATGTCGTTTGAAGAGCAGCAGTGGAGACTTTTTGGTTCCGGGTATTTTGTGTGTGGTTGGGGAAAGGGGTTCTGAAGATTGAACTCAGGTCTACAAACTTAGCGGCAAGTCCCTTGACCCACTGAGCTAGCTTGCCAGCCCCTAAAAGGCTTTCTTTGCAAGCATAGAGCTGCTGGACAGTTAAAGCAACTCTTTTTTTTTTTCTTTTTTTTACAGATGTTGAGACACAAAGGGAAGGCAGCAAGCCAGGCCCTGACAGTGGTGTGAGCCTGCCATCCGTGGTCCTGCACTCTTTTGTTTCCCAAGTTACTTGCCAAGGAAAACCCTGCAGTCTCCATCTCCCCTTAGCAGTGAATGGCACCAGCATCCAGAAGTTACTGACAGCCTCGATTTCATCCCACTTTCATCAACACTCCCTCCCCGAAGGACCCCGTGGGCTCCAGGGCCCCCAGCGCCAGGTCTACAGCTGGGAACTATATGATGTAGCTTTGTCTTCCGCAGCACTGCCCTGTGAGCCGCTCCCTGGGTTTGTTCAGGGAAGCTGTTAGAAGCTTCTCCATCCTTCGGAGAGAGCTGTAGGTAGACTGGGAGGGAAAGAAGTTGGAGAAAGATGGCAACTTAGGCTCTGGCTTTATATGCGTCTCTGTCCCACCGCTACTCTTCCTATTTTAGAGGCAGGAAAAAACTAAAACCAAGGAAAGGAAGCCACTCTCACACACTGGTAAAGGCTGACCCCCCTCTCCTTTTCCTGCTGCACCGCCTCCAGGGAAGTCGAGAAAGCCTGACTCTTTAGGGAGCCCATCCCCATCCCGAGGGGTTTTACTAGGGTCTGTGGGGGATTCTTGGTTGGGAAGGGGTTAGAAAATTTGGGTGTCAATAACTGCTCAGCTGATGAGGGCATTGAGGATCCCTCAGAAAGCCCTCGTTTCATCCCAAGTCACCACACTTTACAGAACTGGAAAGGTATCTTTCAACATAGTCCATGCCTAGAATAGGGGTGCCAAAATTAGCAAATAAATGCAATCGGTGCCCAGTTAGATTTGAATTTCTGATAAACAACAGATAATTCTTTTTTAACCGTCAACCATCATAGGTCTCAAAGATTGCAGGGACCCAAAGGAAACTAAAATTTTATCTAACATTTATATGCTTCTTAGGACACTTGTAAAATTTTGCCCAAAATTCAGAATTAAGTGGTTATCCCGACAACACTACTTAGAAAGCCCTCTCGGGGGACCCCTTTACCCTTACCCAAATGCCACTGCCTTGATGGATCCTACTTCAAAGCGTGAGCTGTAAATTAGGAACGACCTTACATCAGGGCTTGTATCCACGTGTACCCAAGCATACAGATAACCCCTCCTTCAACCAGCGTTCCCATCCAGAACATCCAGCGTGAAGAATTTAAAGGGGATCAGAACATGACTCCTGTTAGCCAGCAGCACTAAACCACAAGGGAATGGACCCTCCTCTTCCTCCCAGCCCCCAGTTCTGCCGGGTTGGGGCAGGCCTCCCCCAGGGGGAATCTCTGGGCTCATCCCTCTGCCCAGCCCCCACCTGGGCCTCACTGCTGTTAATGAGCTCCGTGGGGACCCTGGCGCCCTGTTGGCCCAAGGGAGGTGCCCTGAGAGCGGCCTACTATGGGGGAAGGTGGGACGGAGGGGGGTGGTGGTGGTGGAAGAGCTGACAGAGGTATAAAGCTAGAGAATGGGGGCTGGGGAGGGGGAAGATGGACAGAGCCAAGGGAAAAGAGTAGGGAACTAGAAGCTGTGGCAACTGGGAGAACGGGAAAGCCGGGAGAGGGGAAGTGGAGGGGTGGGGGAGAAAGAGAGCGCTGAATGCAGAGTCTCCGAAATAAGGGGGATATGTGGTGTGGAGTCCGCGTGACAGAACTAATCCCCGGGCTCAAGAAGACAAGGACCCTATGGAGAAGACTTTTCCAAACGGCTATTGGCTAAGAAGTCGAGCCAGGAGAGAGGAGTCTGGGAGCCCTAGGTGGACGGCCAAGGCCCCCGGTCAGCATGAAGGCCGGAGTTGGAGCTAGAGCTGGCGCTGGACCTGGAGGAGCCAGGACGGCGGAAGAGGCACCGATATCCAGACCCCCCTCACTCGCGCCCCTAAAGCCCGGGGCCGTGTGGGGATTCCCCAAGATCAGGTCTGGGGAGGAGCGAGGGACTGAGAGAAGGGGGGGAGGACCAGGGCTTTCTCCCCCCCCCCTTTTTCCTCTCAATTAGGCCGATTCAATGGAGCTAAAGAGCTCGTAAAATCATGAATAATTTACTCGTGATCTGTTATTAACCCATCGGGTTTCGAGCTCTTGTCGCTGGGACTGAACCTGTAATCAAATCTGACTTCGCCTCATTTTACTAAAGACGAGACTGTAGGTTCAATTGTCTAAATAATGGATTGGAATCAAATCAGTAATTACGCCGCCAGGCACACACACACACACACACACACACACACACACACACACACACACACACAAAGCTGGGGCTCAGGGAGGCCGAGCTGGTCAACCGATCTGCCCCAGACTCCCGTGGCTGTGGCGCTCAAACAGCGCCGCAAAGTGCACGTCCAGGGCCCCTAGCGGGCTCCGACCACCGATCGTGAGCCCCAACCCGACCTGAAGCCCCGCTCCAGTTTTGGGGAGATTTGTGGCCTGCCTCTGGGGCGAGGGCAGCACGCCAAGACCAGAGAGGGTCCGTGGGAGGCGGGCGGCCACAGCTCCCGCCCCGGAAGAACTTTCCGACCCTACGACCTGAGGCCTGGGTCACCCTTCCAGGAACCCCAGGCCCAGGGAACCCCCTCCTCCGCTATGCCCCTTCCCTCGGTAGGACAGCCCCCTAACCTCGGGCGCCGGTTTGCAAAGTGTCCCTGTGTCTGGCCCCTAGGTACCGGGCGCTTACACAAGCAAACTGGTGTCCTCGCAATCCGAAGAACGCGTTATCCTTCCAAGAGCACTTGCCCGCACACACAGCCCACAGCCTCACTCTCACTATCTGGGTCCCACGTTCCAACCCCAGCAACTCCAAGGCCCACATTGTAGCCATTTCTCTTCCGCCGGCGCCCGCCGGGAGACCAAGAAGGAGGCGAAAGAAAAGATCTAGGGAAGTCGGTCTAGGCCCGGCAAGTAACTTTGTCCCGGGAGCCCCGAATAACTGAGCCGCTCAGCCACTGCCTGTGGGCCTGAGCGCTGTTCCTCCCAGGACTAAGAGTCCAGGCCGGGTAAGGCCGAGACCCACGCGCGCAATAGTAGCAGACAAATCGAGAAACACAGAAGTGGAAAGAAAAGAACAGAAAGGACGGGATTGAAAGAGTGTGGGGGCCAAAGAGAAAAATGAGGTAGCAGAGGGGGCCTTTCTGTAACTCAGCTACCAGCCACATCTTTCTGCCGCCTCCTGAGAAGGACGAGACTGATCAACAAAATGCAAAAATAAATCTTGAAACCTCTCACTCTCCTTTTGCACAGTAACAAACCAGGCGCCAAACTGGTGCGTCCAAGAAAACATCAGACAACTCCCCAAACACCAGATACCCCGGAGCATACCTCCCCCCTTTCTTAGGGAAGCTGACCCACCTGATAAATAGAGGCCACGTGGTTTGGGGAGAAACGGGCCTGAACCGGATCTACTCTATTTTAAGGCTAGTGAGTGATGAGGATGTGAGCTCTAAAGAACGTTATTTTAGTAGTACTTTCGACAAATTTTAAATCGCCGAACCAACCACTACTTTAACACTTTATCCAATCAGGGGTTGCATTTTCCCCCTCCCTAATAGGTCCCAGGATCCTCTATCCAGCAATTTCGTTGGACCGAAAAAAAAAAAAAAAAAAAAGACCTACTCCACTAGCCCACATTTCCCTCCTTAAAGAGTTCAGACTATTTAAAATCCTAATGACCCTAATTTCTCCCCCCACCCCGCAGCCTTGGTTTGTTTTGGTTTTGCAACCCCCCCCCCCATATCTTGTGATTTAGACTAGGGGAAAAGGAGAAAGAAAAAAAAATAAGCATCGGGTTTGTTGTTACAAACTTAAGAGGGGGAAATGACTGCAAATAAAACTAGTTCGAACGCCAGGCGAGTCCTAAACCTTTCCTGGCCCTGCAGACTTCGGGCAGATGTTGGGCCTCAGAACCTCCGCAACTGTTCAGAGACAGGATGGTGCGGGAGTACGCTTGGAAAGCCCCGGATGACAAAGAAATGCGAATTGAGCCCCTCACAGCCCACTGTGAGGACCTGCCAGTTCCAGTCTCTTTGGTGAGGGCTGCTTGCTAGGAGGGGAAAGAAAGAGACCTGGAAGATCCGGCTGGACAGAAGGACCCATAGCCCTTGCAGCTCCAAGCCTGCCGCCCTGGGGACATTCCATATAACCGGGCTGCAAGCCAAACCCAATGGTGCTCTCGGCCACTGCCAGCCTTTTCTCTTGGGACCTTCACTGCCTAGAGCTGTTGGTCTTCCTACCCTCGGCCACACCGCCACTCGGAGCCTGTTTGGGGTCGGCGCCGCCTTTCTTTCTCCCCGCCACCCCGCACTTTCTGCACAGCAAAGCGGGTGAGGCAAACCAAAGGCGTCTCCGAAATACAATTTCTCAGTGACAAGTTCCTGCACCTGGGTCACCAATGAACTAATGCATTCTCACCTAACGCTTCAACCGAAGGAGCGCAGACTGGAAGCGCAGTGCTAAAGTCCTTTCTAACTGGTGCCTAGGGACAGGGGCCAGAGTACCCACTGCACACCAAGCACACTGAAATCTTCCCGGCACCGCCGCCAAGGCTTCAGACGATCTTGCACTCACCGGCGTTGTAGGCTGCCAGATCTGCCCCGGGTCCTGGACTTTTGCGCTTTCTCGGCCTCCCCTTCTGCACAGTGCCCACGCCGTTGTAGTAGGGAAGACCCAGCGGGTTAGCCCCAGCTGAGCCCAATCCTGCACTCTTAGCTGCTGCGGCTGCCGCTGCCGCCGCTGCCACGTCGGCATGGTTAAAGTGTGCCGGGTATTCGCCTTGCAGCAGTGCCTCGAAGTGCAAGCGGCAATAGACCAGGCTGTCCTTCATGCCGAAGTGGTCGCCGGTCGTCAGCATCTTGTTACACGTGGTGCATGTGAAGCAGTTGAGGTGATAAACCAAGTCCCGAGCACGCATCACCATCTCTGAGGCCGAGATGCCCAGGTGGCAGCGGGCGCAGCGCTGCACAGAGAACCGCCTGTGGGGACCATGGAGGGAGGGGCTGTGGGGACAAATGGTTGGGTATCCCCCCATATCCCTATACTCCTCCTCCAGGTGCTGCTGCTGTCACTGGGGGGTGGGTGGGGTCCCCTCCTCAGGATAGAAAGCCTGGACTCCAGTTAGAGGGTTAGTGAAGAGGGAACTAGAATTTAACCCAGGCCTGGTCCTGCTTGAAATAGTTTCCCTTAGCTATCTTCGCACCCACAGGAGAGTCTACTTTATTCAGAATCTGAGCAAGTCTTAAGAAAGACTTTACTTAGAATGGGGAGAAACTCCCTCACTTACCCCTTCCTCAACCTTTGCCCCTTCCCTCCAGACCAGCACCTGGGAATCCTACACACCGCTGTAATTTGGAAGAAACAGAGATGGGGAAAGAGAGAAATAGAGACAGAGACACACAGAGAGAATCCATAAATAGACCCTAGCTCTAAAGTTGGGGAGGGAAGAAGACCTTGACTCTTTAACTCTGGCCAACTCTTACTACCAGCCTCACTCCCCACTTCACCCCCAAAGACCCAGAACTGCTGAGCTATCCTAGCTCTCCCTCCAGTTCAGTCTCACATCAACCAGAGTTTCGGGGTGTCTTATTTTCGTCTCCACTGGTTGAGTCAAGAAACTTCAAAAAGAAAAGTAGTGTGAAGACCCCACCCACCCACCCACCCAAGCTGACCCTTTAAGCACCCTAAACTCAGAAAGGAGGGTAACGTTGGCTTCTCTGTTCCCGTACTTTCAGGGTTCTTTCCAAAGGGGCCCCATATTGCTAATTTAGAAAGTTGTCACCAAATGTTGGTGGGTGCTGGCTTGGAGAAGAAGGGTCTTGGGTAGGGCAACCTGTGCTGGGAGTAAAAGCAAAGGAGGTGGAAGGTGTGGCCCCTGAAGGCCAGCAGGGTCTGGGTAGGATCTACCTGTAGTAGTCTTCTTTGCAGTAGATGCTGCCATCCTTGCTGAAGCAGGTGAGTTCCGACTCCAGGTTGAGCTTGCATTCACAGCACTTGAGGCAACGCATGTGCCATTGTTTGTCTACTGCCAGCAAATAGTAGCGGTCAGAGATCTTGCCCCCACAGCCCGCACACAACGCTGCCCGGTCACTGCTGATGGACGGCATGGTCTGCAAAAGGAGAAAGACAGAACGCCGCCATAAGGGACAGCCTACAGCTGTGCTCCCACCGAGAAAACTCGCCCTGAGCTCCTTCCCTGGCCCGGGCTATCTTTGAAATCCGCCTAGAGGACGGTCTATCTAGGCAGCCCATTTCCTCGGTCTAACAGGCCCAAGCTGCACCACTCAGATCCAGGCAACCACCGAGCCCAGCCGCAGCAGCACCACTTTACAGTTCTAAGTTGTTCTCAGGCCTTAGGTCTTCCTGTTCCTGCCCCCATGCCCTTGCCCCAGGAATGTTCCCGCAGCGTTTAAGTATTGGGACAGAGGAGGCTCTCCCCACAAGCTATCCAAGGGAATTCCTCAAAGTGTTTATTAAAAGTGCTGGGCCTCAGAAAAGAACTAAGGGGGTAAAGTAAGGTGAGTATTAAAAGTCTTGCTGCACACATTCTCCTCTTCAGAGAGACAGCAGGGTTCCTGGCCCCAAGCCTCAGTATCCTCTTGATCCTTAGACTACAGGTTCAGCCCGGGGAAGGTCCAGTAACTTCTGGGTCCCCGCTTGGGTCTTGAGAGAGGGTTAAGTGGGATATAGAGCGTCCTACCAGGAGGGTGCAAGACAGGCCCAATGTGAATTTTTTTTTCCAAACCAAACTGAACAGCGGAGGTTTATCCAGGACGAAGGGCTCAAGGGAAACCCGGAGGTCACCGAGCTGTGGCTCTAGAAGGGATAAACTCAGGCCAGACTTCCCACCTCCTCGGTCTCTAAAGGTCACTGCAGCCGCTGCTTAGGCAGCGTCTGCTAGTCTGGCCCCGGGGGAGGCTATTTGGGGCCGGGACGGCAGAGCCAGGTACAGAGAACCTAATGGAGTCTCCTTCAGCGCAGAAGCCAGGCCGGAGCCTGAACTCTGAACCATTGCCTGGCCAAATCTAGCCAGTTAGGAACACGGGTCACGATCAACGGAAAGTGCTGGCCCAGATGTCGCAGGGCCCTGAAACTGAGCTAAGGACAGAATCCCAGACTGCCAGAAGACTGAAAGCGAATCAAACCGGCTAGAGCTTCCACCGGTCCTCCCTTTTCCCCCCCGAGGCGTTGGCGCCAGCACCTACAGCCTAGTAGTGGTGGAGAGTCAGGACTGTGGACTGGAGCGCCAGGAGCAGAGAGAAGAGAGTGGCCTCGCGCTTCCACTTCTAGAACAACGTTCTCCTCCACCCTCGCGGTCCAGATCTGGGTTTCAACCTTGACTCCCTCCTCCGCTCTAGCAACCGGGTTTCCCCTGAGTCTGGCGCCCGGGGCCTCGCACCCTGTCCGAGGATCCCTCAGCCTTGGTCCCGTGCGTCTCGGAGGACTCTACCTAAAGTTCGGGGAACAGAGGCGCTGGCTGGCCCCGCCAGGTCCCAGCTCTCAGCCCCAACTCCACAGTCGCGCGCCTACCGTCTCCGTGTCGCCGCGGTCGATGGCGGAGCTGATGGCCGGAGCCTCGCTCTTGGCCCTGCGGTCCATCTCGTCGATGACCCCGTGCACCTCGGGGCCCGACAGACTGTGGAACAGCATCGCGGCGGGACCCGGGACGCGGCTGCCCGGAGGAAGGGCTTGCCCCCCGCCTCAGCTGCCTGGCGTTCCCGGCTTTAACCCGCCCAGTGCATCGCCACCGCGGCCCCGGCCCCGGCCCCGCCCGAGCTCGGCTGCGCCCCCAGGCCGGGCTCCGGGCCCCGGGCGCCCGCGGGCCAGGACGCCTCCCGCCGAGGCGTGGGGGCAGCTACATCGCGGGGCGCCTGGGCGGCGGCGCCGAAGCCAGGGTCACAAGGGCAGGGGGTGAGGTGGGGGCGGGAGACCAGGGCAGAGGTCGGCGCCCGCTGTGGGTGCTTTCACGCCGCAGGCATCGCTCGCTGGGCTCTGGCGCCCAGGGCGCAAACCAGGGGCGCAAACTCTGCCCCAGGCAGCGGTGGCTGCAGTCGGGGTTCACCCAGGAACGGCTAGGTGCCCGCGGCGGCCCAGATGCCTGGACGTCTCTTCCCCCCGGGGTGTGTTCCCAACCAAAGGCGAACTGGAGTAGGGGTCTCCGCGAAGCCTGCGAGCTGAGCCGAGCCACCAGGAGAATTGAAGAGGAGGAGGAGGAAGAGGAGGAGGCGGCGGCGGAGGAGGTGGAGGAGGAGAAAAAGGAGGAGGAGCAGTGTGGGAGGAGGAGCCGCCGGCCGCGGGCCCAGCCGCGCGCAACACTACCCAAGCGCGCGCCGAGCTCAGCCTCGGCTCCGCAGTCCGCGCCAGCGCAAGCCTCCGCGCCTTTTCTACAGCCGCGCCTGACATCACGTCCTGCCGCCGTGCCATTGGCCGCCCGGCGCCCCAGGCCTTGGCAGCGCGTGCTCCGGGAAGGCGGGAGACCCAGAGGGAGGGGAGAGGCTAGAGGAGGAGAGGAGCGGAGAGAGGAGGTGGTGGGAGCTGGTGGGCGAGGCTGGAGGAGGAGACGCAAGGGAGGGAGAAGGGAGAGCGCGGGTTTGGAGTTTCTAAGATGCGAACAGTTTCCTGTGTTTCTTCAGGAAGGAAAATTAAACCTTTCCTGGAGTCTCTATCCTAAGAAAGCGCTGCCAAAGGATGCTTGGGGAGATCTCCACTCTCCCACTTGGCCTCTGGAACCTGGGGGTGGGGAGGGGCAGAGAAGACCGACCCGGAGTACAGTTTCAAGAGCCTTCGGCTGCTTCCCGCCTAGCTAGGCTCCGGTCTAGGGCGCTACTCTTTCCGCGCTGCCGGCAGCGGCGCAGCCCTCCCGGGAACCAGGCGCAAGTGCCACGAGAGCAGTAACTCCCACGGGTAAAGGGGCCAGTGAGCATATCCTCGTTCCAAGCGAGCTAGGGACTGTACTGCCAGGCATATTGCTCCTGGATTTCCCAAAAGCTCTGCAGTCTGAAGACATGTCTTTAGGAACTCAGAAAAAGAAACAAGGAGTCCATAGCTCTGCCACGTCCGTGCAGTGTGATCCTGAGAGAGTGACTCAACCTCCTTTACAACGTTTGACTTTCTCAATGGGAAGCAAGAAGGTCCCCTCCTTTTGGGTGTTTGGGTGAAAGAAAGAAATGAATGGACAATGTATAAAACATAGTAGGCACTCAGAGAATTTCTTAATCGCTCCATCTTTTTCTTTTCCTATTCAAACCTTCTCACACCGGGATATACTTGGCAGTTCTTAAAGACCACAGGCCTATTCTCTTCCTATGGGCTACTCCATCCCACCAGCACTCACTCTCTCCCAGTCTGAATCCACCCAGCCACCTGGTTGCACCAGAACTAACAATAACATGGTCTGCCCAGCAAATTCCAACTGCAAGCCCTGAGTCTCTTGGTTGAACCCAGGGCAATGACTAGGTGTCTGGTGAAATAGGGAGGCATTCGGGAAGGAAAAGAAAAGCGATTTTGGGTAAAAAAGGAAAGGGCAAGTCAGTTACTGAAACTCCTTTTCTGGGTTCATCTTGCAAGTTGCTTTCTTTCCATGTGATAGGGGGTAGAAATGTAGTCTGAAATGTCAGTTTGCTTGCCTGGCACAATCAAAGGGAAGCCAGGACCAGGACCTCTGTAGTTTATCTCACAGGACACACGGTTGAGGCAGCATAAAGTCACACCTTTTTACATAGTGCACATAACTTTTGCACACAAGTGTGTTACACTTGTGGTGCCTAAGCTCCTATCCGTGTGTGAAAATTCATCTCTTTTGGCATAAATACAAACAGCCGAATTTTAGTTTTGTTGACAAAACCATAACCAGTCCAACAGTGCAGGGGGTATACAGGTGGACATCATACCCAAGGAGGCATCTGAACACCCAGAACTAACACTCCTAAGGCTAAGATGAGCCTACTTAATCTCCTGTCCTATCAGGTGTATTTGCAAAAACTCTTCAAGTTACACGTGTGCGTGCACACTGCATGTGCAAAGACGCCCTAACTTTGGGGAACGACCATCAATCTAAAGATGGGAACATGCATGTGCAATCACACAGACAGTCCTTCAGCGCCTACACAGACACTGGCCCACGGTCAACTCTAGGAATATGTTAGCACCTTATCCTGGGGTATCTGGGACAGATTTTTTTTTCTCAAAGAAAGTAGGAAATGAAATTTGAATCTGAGAGTCACCAGTGTTGATCTGGAGGTTGTTCAAGGGGCAAGAAACTTTGTAGAAAGCCTGGGGTGTTGCCTTCGGTGCTGGCCGGACCCAAGGGACTGCCTTCAGAGCTGGGGAGGGGATACTTGATGGTTCTGGTTAAAAGCTGCCCAGAGGATAGGGAATTATAGCCATAAAGAGATGTACACCATTCAGTACCCACCTTTCTGACCGGCAGTCCCCATCCATCCTTGGCCTCAACTCTCCGGCTGTTGGGATTCCCACCCGGGGCACTTCTCTATTTATTCCTCGCATCTGGCTAGGACGCAATAGCGTCTATTGGAGGCTCAAGCGCATCTCCCGCCGCGGGGAGGCATCTGGGCACCCGGGCCCTGGGTTCAGAGGCCGCCAAGTTTGTTAATCACTGGGGGACGTCGTGCAACCGCTTTGCCCTGTCCTGGGAGACTAGGCAAGGCGAGGAACAGGCTGTAAACACAGATCCTGACACGTGAGTGACACTTACACTGTGCGAAGAGCCGCAGAGAAAGGCAAGGGATGGGGTGGGGGTGGGGGTATCAGGCTTGGACAGGTAATGAAAGATTCACAAATGCCCTCGACCCTCTCCCTGTCACGGGTAGAGAACCCTTAGTTCCCGGTACCCTGCGTTTTGTGGAAGGTGACAGGTGAACGGGATTCAGGTCTGGTCACTGTCGCCACTGCCTACCTCCCCACCATCTGCTTCCCCGCAGACTAGCAGACCCGCCGCATAATGAGGTAGCAGCCTCCAGCCGGCCACCGTGACTAACTCAGAACAAAAGCGCTCCTCCACGCCTTCTCCAACAAAAGGGCCACCAGCCCTGGCGCTCCCCGAAGGCTGCGGGGCTCCCGGCTGCCGGCTGCGGAGATGCGGCGCGCAAACTTCCCGAGGCTCCCCGGGCTGGCGGCGCCACCCGGCCGGGGCCGCGGAGGGAGGAAGCTCCCAGTCCAAGGAAAAAGTGAGGCCAGGCTGGAGGAGGGGAGAGGGGGAGGAGGGCGCCGGACGCAGCGGAACCAGGGTGATTGATCTGCGCGCTGTTCCCGGCGCTCTGTCCCGTTATTAGAGCGGCCAAAGCCGGGCCACGCAAATACCCTCGGAATCGCCAACTAATTGACGCTGCAGGCAACTATTTCATTGTGCGCGCTGGTTTTATGTCTTCATAGCCGGTGATTGACAAGGTGTAATTAGTCATCTCACTCGGTGATAAACATGGGCACCCTCCTCCCGCGGCATCAGGCCGAGTGTACCAGCAGAGGAAGCGATAGTTGACGCTGATATACCATTAAATCAAAATGAAGACGTTCAGAAGTGTGTGTTTGCTGTGACGCTCTCGTGGTTTATTTCTCAAATACGGCACCAACAGATTTACTTGATTTGCAAGTTAACTACAACATTAACTGGTTTTATTTATTTTGCCTCTTTCCTTCCTCTTCCTAGGCAGGGATGTTACTCTTGGAGTATGTGAAGACAGTTTGCTTTTTGACAAGCGAGCTAGCGGGCGCCCAGATTTCTACAGCCTTTGGAGTCTCCCCGGAGGGAAAGAACAAACCTCGGACTGGGGAGCCACCCTGGAAGGGCTCTGCGTAGGGGAACCGCCCCACCCTTTGGCCCCAGACTCTCCTGCCTGGGGCTCCCCGCTTGGTGCTACTGAAGGATTGCCTCAAGCTCTGAGGATGAAGCTGGGGTTTAGGGTTCCGGAAACCTCTCTGAATAACAACTGTGGGGGAGAAACAGACTCTGCCAACATTTCTTCCCGGCCTCACAACGGAAAGGACTGTTTTCCTAAAGCTGTTGGCTTCGGTCACAGAACCAGTGGCCCGCCACTATTGCCCCTGTCTCCTGTATAAAGCATTAACTTCTCTGTGCTTGCTGGTACCGTTCATCTCTCTCTCTCTCTCTCTCTCTCTCTCTCTCTCTCTCTCTCTCTCTCTCTCTCTCTCTCTCCTGTTATTGATGCTGGTTACTCATTTCAGAAACCTGGATGCTTACATTTTAAGTGGGAAGAGACCTGATCTGTTTTGAGAGCATCAACTGAACAAAGCCACCAGCATCTGAAAATCCGTCTCCAGGTTACCCCTCATGCCCCCAGGAGACCCCATTGGGGAATGATTCTTGCACTTTTGCTGTCTCTCTAACCTGTTTCTCTCTTATAGAGCAGAAAAATGAAATGATTTTTTCCCCCACTAGGCAAAGGTATGTGGGGAGGAGGCAGGACCAGGAGAAGGTGGGGTGAGGGTCAGAGAGGCTGTGGAGGAGCCCATCATCTTCAATGAGGACTGTCTTCCACCCCCAGGCTTGCGGGCCTTGTTCGGCTAGAGAAGGCTGTTTTATATTGATGAGAGAGGTTGTCTGCAGCAGCAAATGTGCTCTTTCACTATGAAATCTGTACATTGTTTTGGTCACAACCTTACAGAGATCTGCTTGATCACCAGTATCGACACAATATAAGTCTGTGGGACCTTCATTATTTCCAAGAGGAGCACCATGTCTGTGACACTAGAACAGAGAAGTAGCTTGGCCCATGGCAGGCAAACAGGAGCCCAATTCCTCCTCCTCTTCTCCCTGCAGCGATCTGAACAATTCTGGGGGGAGAAAAAGCCTCCCTGGGCGTCAGCTGAGAAGGTTGGGGAACTAACCAGGGCTCATGCGCGCTCTCTCTCTAGGGCCCTGTTAAATGCACTGAACTTAAAATGAAACACGAAGTGTGAATTTCAGGTTTGAACACGATGCATCGGGAAATGTGAAGGTTGGCAGCCCTTGCCTCCCTCCTGCCTTTCGGTAGTAGCAGGTATTAATATTGTATTAAATGTTATGAGAAAGTAAGGGCTGTGGAGAGGAATGTGCTCAGATGCAATTTTGTCAAGGTTTTTATCTGTGATTATGGTTCCAGATGTAGAAACTCCCGGAGGAGGGAAATGAGGGGCTGCTGGCATGTGACATGTGTTTTAAGGTGTTTGGCAGTGTTTTTCAAAGTGGTGACAAAATGTTCAATTTTATTACAGGGAATTGGTAAAAGAAATACGAATTCTAGGTCAGAGATTATTCACCTTCAGCAAAAACAATTTACCATTATTGACTAGGGTGTGGAAAGTTTGTATCTGGGCCCTCCTCAAATAACATTGCCAACAATATAAATCTGTCAGATCAAATTATTCTTAAAGAACAATTGCAACAAAATACACAATAGCTAATTGCATTCTCCTCCTTCCTCCAGCTAATTTCCACAAAAAGATACACGCTGCCCTGGAATGAAAAGGAAAGTGGATATTACAACAAGAGGCCTTGCATTTCATGTGCTATGAGGACATCTTGTATCCAGAGGGTCAGTTCTTTTTAACTTAGTCCAGAATAACAGTCAGTCCTAAAAAGGACATTTTGCTAGCTCCTGCTCTCAGTCTTTCAGATTAAAGAGAGCAATAAAATTTTCCCACATAGGGAACCTTAGTTACTTAGTTAAATGAGAATCAGGAAGATTCTGTAGGAGGAAGTAGGGATGTGGTGATGGGAGAGGAAGTAGAAGAACCACCAGGTGGCTGACATCTCTTCTAGTTGCATGCACTTGATACTGGGAAATTTTCCCACCCGTCTTTCTTTATTGGAAGGCATCTCCACCATCCCTCTCAGAATGCAAGACACCCTAAACTCCATTCTGAATGCAAGTTTCTCTAATAAATCTTTTATGAGTTTCACATACACCAGCATTAATAAATTGGGGTGCCCAGCTATGGTTCACTAGCCTGAAGGTGGGTTTGGTAACCACTTCCACAGAACAGAAAGAGGTTTTGCCTCAAGATTCTGAGTTTGGTTTCTCCAGGGATCCTCCACCAAAGGCTAAAAGACTGTACCATTTTCCAACACTACTACTGCTTACAAGTCATCCCACACCTAGCACCCCATTCAACCCTATCCTTTCTGTTATCCTAACCAAGGGATCCTGGTTTGTGCTCTCCAACCTTGACATGATTTTACCATCCCAGATCATACTAGACTTCAACTTAAATTGTACCTTCCTTGGGAGTCCAGAAACTTCCTCTCTTTGGTGTGGGTTCAGGTTTTGGAAGGTTTTCCAACCTTCCAACCAGAATAGTGAGTTTGGGAGAGAAAGATGTCAACATGACTACTATCTCATCCAGAACTCTTAGCAAAAGACCAGCCCAACTTTTCCCTAGGTCTGATTAGCAAATCTTTATTGCTGTCCAGGGAAGCTGCCATTGTCTCCTTAGGTGAGAAATGAGTCATTTCCCACAGATGCTTCAGCTAAAGCCCAGCCCCTAGGCTCCCCCTCCCCCAACGTTTTTATTCTCCCATTAATTAAAACAACTAATGTCCCCTTGATTATCTTTGCATGAATGGAAATCATTAAAGCCCTTGCAGGTATATGGGAAATTCTGTTTGCTTAAGTATTCACACTTTGATTTCCTATAGACTCATTTTTTCAAGCATAAAGAGATTCAAACAAAACAAAACAAAAACAAATCTCTGTTACTCTGCCGTGAAATATGAAAACTAGTTTTCAGTGAGCTCGTGGGTGTCTCTGGCCGGAAGAGGTGTTCAGATGATCCTGTACTGTCACTGAAGTTGACCCTTCAATAAAGGGGTCTCAGACAGTTAAGGCAGACATTGATAGGTTGGCAGACACGGGTTTTTAATTTGTGCCTGTTTGTAGTCATACAAGCGTTTCCAAGTTGACTTTCAAACCACTGTGTCAGCCCTCAAAAGTGAACAAGGAAAAAAGGAAGGAGAAGAGGAAGAGGAGAAGGAGAGAGGAGGGAAAGGAGGAGGAGGGGAGGGAGAAGAGGAGGAGGAGGGAAGGCAGTGGACAATTGGATCTGTTTGAAACTTCCCAATCAGTTGACCGGTTCAGCTTGCATTCATTTCTGGGGGCAGCCATAATTAGAGTGATCTATTTTGCATTTACTTCTCTGTGCAAGCATTACCCACTCTTCCCTTGCTTATTAAACAGTGCCACCTGCACCAGACCCAACACAGCTCTTCCATCACTGAGGCTCAGCTAAGGGTCCCAGACCATATATTACCATTAACTGAAGCTGAGTAGTTGATGACAAGTAAAATCAGTTTCTGGGATCTGTTTTTGAACAATCTTTTCAGAAAAAAAAATTATGAATTCTTCAGATTGTCATCTTTTATAAACCATTTTATTTTCTCTATATAGTAACTTAAACAGCAATTAGCAAGTTGTTTAATTAATGCATGTCCTCTGCATGTCACCAAGGTGTCTCCAGCACAAACGTTCGTAGGTACTAGCCAATGCGGTCAATATTTTGTCATTCAAAGCCTCTGAGGCTGGCCACCTTGTTAGCCATAACAGTATAAAAAGGATCTGAAGAGTCCATTACAAGGCTAAGAAGCAAAGGACAGTTTTCAGGAAACTAGCCATAGATAATCTGAATCCAGACAGAGGGACAGGCAGAAGAAAGTGAGGCAGGAGCAGAGAAGAGAGAGGCAGAAAATGAATCTACATAGACATCAGTGACTTAAGAAAGGCACAGGAAGTTTCAAGCAAACATGGGACCATTTCTGACATTCAGCTATGTTCTAACAAACTCGGCTCTCCAAAGCTGATGATTTACACATCTTTAAGAGCCTCAAACCTCACTGTGGCTTGTTCTTTTAAAAGCTTCCTGCTTTGTTCCAAATACTGCTTATCGTTGGCATTGTCAACAGCTCTGCATCTGGGAGAGATTAATTAAGTGATAGGTCAGACACAATGAGGTGAAAGGGCATGTCCACCCAATCAGAGCTGATTCATCCGTTTCAGGATGGATCAACCTTTTTTTTCTTCTTCTTTTTTCTTTCTTTCTGAGAGAGAAAGAGAGAGAGAGGGAGGGAGGGAGGGAGAGAGAGAGAGAGAGAGAGAGAGAGAGAGAGAGAGTCCAATTTTGGTTCCATCTCAAGGGGGGATTTATCAATAGGGATGTCTGAGCTCCTTTGGTGAGGTGCACATAGCTGAAAAGAATGTTCTACAGATAGGGGAAAAAACTAAAAATCTACACTCTGTCTTTTTAAGGTATAAAAATAAATTCCAACTATCAATCCTGTCTGTATGCTTAAGTTTCACAATCTGCATGAGAGATGATTTCCCTGAATGTGAGTTTCTTACAAAATAGCTAATTGGCTCATTTATATAAATAAGATTGCTATATAACAGTAAAATTTTTAAAGTTCATTTTCACTCCCTTCTCCCCCCGGTGTCTGACAAAATGCAACTCCTTTCTCTCAAGTCCACTTTTTAATTTCTAGAAGGAAAAATGATAGAAAGACAGGAAAAGGAGCGGGAGAGGAGGGTATAAAAGAAGGAAGTGGGGTGTGTTCCTAGGTATCATGGACTAAATTTTCCAGACCAATTAGAGATTATCTTTAAATCTCTATCTTTCACCCAATCCACACCTTTCTAAATAGATCTTTAGATTAACAAGAAATTAGTTAATCGGGGAAAGCCATGTGGCTAGTTAGCTTGGTTCCTAAGCAAAGGGTGGAGGAACCCCAAGAAATGGTTCTCTCTCCATCTCTTCAGTCATGCATCAGCATGGGTCAAAACTGGTTGCAAAATTGTGTGTGTGTGTGTGTGTGTGTGTGTGTGTGTGTGTGTGTGTGTGTGTGTGTGACAGATGGATGGATGGACAGGCAGACAGATGTAAACTCTGAGCCTGTGAACAAGGCTGGGTCAAGTAAAGTGATTGCTTTGGGCAGACCACAAATAAGATATTTGGAATATTTTTACTTCATTTTTGAACATGTCTAATGAAATTCCCATTTTCCAAGGTCTTTCTTCCTTCCTTCCTTTCTTTTCAGTTGGAATGTTAAGCAATGGTAGCGATGTTTTCAGTTGACTAGCCATTTCTCTTTGCCAAAGAAACCAAATGCTAGTATCTTAGTTATCCAATTCTTTAAATCATCTGGGATCTATCTATATTTCTAAAACTGAACAGAAATACTTAACAGCCTGATCAATAGCCATTGACCGTTAGCACACCTCACCACCCTAACATGCACAGCTTGATCATGTATATTTGATCATTGAAAAATTCAAAGCATCTTTCAGCAGTATATCAAGCTTCCCATAAAATGGTCTGTCTGTGGTCTTAAAAAGAATGTGAGTTGTTCTCGCTCCTAAATTCATCTATCCATCCATTTACACACAGATACACACACACACACACACACACACACACAACACACACACACTCACAGAGAGAGAGAGAGAGAAGCACACACACACACACACACACACACACACACACACCACACCACACCACACCACACCTCCTTCCTGGAGAATTTATTGCTCATATATTTGATGAAGAACAAGGTAATTAACTGGGAGGCTGTACATCTGGGCAGTGCTTCATATCCATTGCAATAATAAAACACTTTTTTCACATTTTAGCAGAAGAAAGGCTTAGTTCTGTCCACAGATTCAGAGGACCCCAGAGTCTCTGTCTGCAAAGCCTCCTTGTTATAAATCCTGCCTTCCTCTTAAGTGATGGCACACACAATTGCACCAAGGGGCACTAAGTTTACTGTGCAAAAGCATTGCAAGAAAAGCTGGTCCCTTCTCAAAGCTTTAGCATTAGTATGTGGTGGTTTGAAATATATACATGTGGGTTCCTCAGTACTCAAGCTGCTTGGCAGCAAACTGGGACAAGAGTCCAAGGACTTATCCTGTAAAGGGCCACAGGTACAATGTGCATTTTAGAATCCCAAGGGCTGTGGTTTCCTGTACATGTGCCACTATGATCTAGTTACCCCAAAAGGAACCAGTTATGTAGAATTTTCTTATATCCAGGGCTCAAAAACTGGTTCTAAGTTTCTCCATAAGGAACCCACAGACCCATCAAATCACTCTAGGGATCTGACCCAAAGAATACATCTGGCAAACCTACTACAAGTTCCCAGCGCAAGTCCTTAGAACCTTAACCCCAGAGACCACCCCTACCCCCAGCCAAGAAAAAAAATTACCTGCAGAACCTCCCATCTCCGGAGTCCCCTGTTCTGTATTGCAAATTGTGCCCAGCACAAATTATTCGGGGCCCTTCCTTCTAAAAGCAGCAGCATCTGGGCCAAGGCTCCCTCCTTTAAAGGAGGGGGACTTCATATGATAATACGTGTAATATGATATGGAATGACAGAATGCATGACAGTTGCCCATAATACAGAGAAGTCAGTCAAAGGACAGAGGGGACATTTGGATAATTACCATCCATTGGCTAGTCAATCACTCGAACAGAGAGAAACTGCACAAAACCCACAATGGAGTTGGGAAACAAAAGAGACCCGAGCCAGACTCAGGATTAACCGGTCTAAAGCGATCTAAATGCTTTTGTGTCTGAAGAACTGAGGCTCCCGGGTTGCCCCCCCCCTCATCCCAGGGAACTAATTGCGGGGATCAGAGTTAAGGCTTTCTCCCTCCTTTCCTATTTCTTTTTGTAGACTGCTCACCACGCAGTGAAAAACAAATGATTTCTCTCTGTGTGTTCATTAAAGTACTTTAAAGTTAAGGAGGTGCAGGAGGGAAGCGAGATATGGCCCCCTGTCCAGAGGTTGAGAGTCTTCTGCCATGGAAGATGCTAAAACAGCCTCCCTTGGCCTTAATTCTTTGTTTGAGGGTAAGGTCTTTCCTTCTTGCCCCTTGGAAACAAATACTCATGCACCTGACTGGGACTGGGCAGCTGTCGCTGTTCTGGTTGAGATGGACTTATGGTACCCAGCTTTGAGTGAAAAGTATCTCTGAGTTCCCTCCACACCAGAAAAACACCAGTCTCCTGCCCTGAGTTAAAGAACTGCACATCTAATTAAGTGGGGTAAAGGGGCAACAGAAAAGCGCGTCTAAGCCTTCAATGGGAGGTTGCTACAGACGAGATGGTTGTAAATTGTGGGTAGAGAGAAAATCTTTGTAAATTGAGTGAGAAAGGAATCAACCTCTTCTTAATTGGGAGAAATAGGCTTGTTTGGAAGAGGAATAGAGACCTATTTCTTGTTTAGGAAAAGGAGACGAAATGGGGTGATTCCTCTAAAGAGATACCAGGAAATGGTGACTTCAGAGACTGAGAGAGGGATTAAATTCCTTAAAAGAGGCGGACACTAGAGCTCCGTACCCAAAAGCCAGACCCTACACTCCCAGGGCTGGAAGACTGGTAACTATCACCCAGTTCCTTCCAGGGTCTCAATTCACAATTCATCTCGTATCCCTGACGGGCCCTTGCAAGTTCCGGGCTGGGTGGCAGCCGCAGCTTCAGTGACGACCTGCGGGTGCCCACGGTGGCCCAGTTCAGCGCCCTACGCACAGCCCTCCCAGTCCCGGCGCCTCTTACCTTGGTGAGCCCTCGGCAGCGGGTGTGGCCGGCTCTGCGGGCGGCCCCGGGCCAGGGCCGGGGCGCAGGGGACGGCGGTGCGGGACTGGGGGGCAGCAGCAGGGTGAACGCTGGAGGGGCTGGCACGGTGCCCTGAGGGGGGGACGGGGCGGAGGGCAGCCCTGGGGCCTGGCGATGCCCGCAGGGGGCAGGGGAGGGGCGCCGGGGCGCGGGTCGGGAGACCAGGGGCTCCCTCCTGGGGCCAGTAGGGCGCTCCAGCCTGAGGGGCCGGCCCGGGAGCCCGGGCAGCACAGCGATCGGAGTAGCTGCTGGCTCGCCTGAGCTGACAAATCAATCAGGGTCCGCGGAGTCCCAGGAGTTGCCACCCTGACTGTGGCGCGCCGTCCCCGTGAGCCCCGAGCTGCCAGCAGACGGCCGCCTCCAGTGGGCTCCGGCCGGCCGCGGTCATTAGGCTGCGGGCGCGGGAGGGGGCGGCCGGGCCGGCGGGAGCGTCGGGAGGAGGCGACCGCGCCGCAGCGTCCTGGCCTGGGCGCCCCGCCCGCCGCCGTCCCGCGCCCGCTGGGCTCTTCGCCCCCCCAACCCCCGCCCCCGCTCCCGCCCCGTCACTGGCTTCGCCGGCTCCGCTCCCCGTTTGGCTCGGCCCGCCTCCCTCTGTCTCCCTCCATCCCCGGTGTCTGTCGATCTTCTTGTCTGCTGTCCTCTGCGATCCCTCCCTGCGTCTCTAGCTCTTCCTTGCTGCGCCTCTTTCCCAAGGTGGGGTTGCCTCTCTTACCCCTTACCCCTCACTCATTTTCACCATTTTCTCCCTCCCTTTCATTTCTATGCCCCCCCCCCAATCCCCGCCGGTCCCCTGCCACTCACTACCCCCTTTTCCCTCTGCTCGGAAAGATTGGTTGTTCTTTCTTATTCCTATTTGGAGCAGAGGTCCCCAGAATCCAACTCAAGTCCTTTCCCTGCTCTGGGACTTTGGACAAGTCACCCCTGCCCCCCCAACCCATTGCAGTTTCATTATCTTTAAAACACGCTAATAAATAAGGACGGTTGTGAAGCAGGGTCTGGAAGTAGGTGTGCCAGTGGCTCTGGATCCCCTTCTGAACCTCACACATTTGCAAATGCGGCAGCCACTGTGGCAGCTGCTTGGCGACCAGGGCACCCTGAGACTAATTTAGCAGGGAGTGTCAAGGGTGATTTCTTCTGGGGTCTCCAAAGCCTCTCCTGAATCGTGACTGTGGTGTCTTAACGCCTATTCCAGGTTTTGGTTGGGCACAGTCCGGAGCTGGGTCTGATATCCCAGGCTGTGTCACCTGCTGGATTTTCTTTACCAGGCCCCATGATTGGGTTTTAAGCATCAAGAGGTACTTCCTAGACGGAGTCTTCAGAGTCAAACAGAAATGAGTTCAAATTCACTTACTTGGGTAGGTAACGCTCCTCCCCTCCCCCAAGCTCGCTTCCTGGATATAGAAACAATTATCAATTTTCCTTTTAGAGTTGGTATTCGTGGTGGTTTGTCTAATGTGCCAGTCTATGAAGCTTTCCACTCTGCCCTAGCTTTCATTCAGGCCCTATGGAAGGGACAGCAACTCACAAGGCAGGGATGGCTTCTGCCTTTATGCTCTGGCTCCTAGTTGGGGAGGGAGGCTAGCATGCAGGGATACTGTCATGATAGCAGATGGGTGTGGTGGATCAAGTGAGATGGGATCAGGAAGGACATTCTCAAGGTGGCCATCAAAGCAGAGACCTGAGGGGGAAGCTAGGGTTGCAGTCAACTAGAAAGGGACGCTAAAGGAATGGGTGAAAACTGTGGAATGCACAGAGACAGAACCAGCACGGTCAGAATGCCTCCAACAAGGCTTGGGTGTGTGGGAGGAGAATGGGGCTAAAGAAGTGGTCCAGGCTGAGGAGGCGTGCCCTATGGATCTGTAGGACTCTGGATGTCAGTGGTGGGAACTGCTCATATTAATCTCCCATCAGTTCAGTCCGGGGTTCATGTTTCTGAACCGGAAGAAGCCAGGTCCAGCAAAGACATGCCTTTTGCCTTTAGACTTTCTCGTTCCCCACCAGCCTATCTTAAGCACTGTCTACCTCTGTCATCTCTTTCTCTACCCAAGTGTCCTTCCTAAGAGCACATATCCAGGGTTAGTTCTCTGCGTCATCGTCATCAAGTCAGGCACATAGGAGCTGTCCCAGTGGCCGGGGAGCCTCTGCCACATGCCAGGCCCTGTGTTCCATTGTTCCTGCACTCACAAAACAATTGTAGACACTTCAGAACATAGGACATTCAGGAGGGAGTCTCACGAGTGTTTGAGACTAGAAGTTCTCTGAGGGTAGGCCTGTCTTAAATTGATTTACCTATTAGGTTCCCAGGGTGTAGCACAGCCCTTGGTGTGAGGCAGACATTTCGGTAACACTTACTGGGAGGACGGAAATAAAATAAAGCTTCCATTCAGATCGTCGAAAAGAAAGCAGGACTCAAATGAGCCACGGAGGAGGAGACTTGCTGTGGAGAAGTAACCAGCAGCAGGCAGAAAGGTCTATAGAGAGTTCAGGAACTCTTCCGTGCCAGGTAAGTAGGTGTCAGGTACTTTCGTGCAGTAACCTGCCAGCCTTCAAGTCGTCCCTGCCTCTTGGGCACGGTTACCGTCTCTTTTCTGATAAACGGCTAGGGTCCAGAAAGGTGAACCCCCCTGGCCCAGAGTCATGCGCCTGTTCTAGGGTTTGAACTAGGGCCTGCTGGTTCTTTTTCGCTAAAAGGTAGAGGCAAAGAAAGAGAAGGCAGAGTGAAGAAGGAGACAGCTGAGAACAAAAGAAGGGCGGTGGTAAAGGAGTTAGCTCCTTTAGCAAGTAATTTTTCAACTTAAAAACAATTCCCATTTCCCAGCCCTGCGGAGGCAGGCACGGCGGATCTGAGGCAAGGCCGGCCCTCTGACTCGCAGGAGCCTGCCGAGGGGCCCGCGAGCTGCTTCAAAGCCGGCCTCTCCGGCACAGGCGCTTTTAAACTTCACACGGGGAAACTTTCCAGGGCTGACTTTCTGCACTTTGTTTCCAAATCAAGAGATGGGGAAGTCCCTCTCAGCCCAGCGGGGAGGAGAGCTCACTTGCCCTGGGGTCTGGGCTTTGCAGGGACTCCCCAGGCTGGGTGACCTGGCCCTCCCCATATGCACAGATGGGGGCGGGGACCTGTCCCCTGTTTATAGTGGTCTCCAGAAGGGAATCAGGATGTGGACTGCCCTTGGTTTCTTAGTGGGTGATAAGGCCTCTTTTCCTTGCTCCACATCTGTTTCTTCCTAGTTTCTCCCAGTAACAAAGTAAGACCTTCTTAGGAGGCCCATAATATTCTGCAAGCTTTTCTCTCAGCAGCAGCTTCAAAAACAGGATCAGTCCGTCTGTCATTTTCTGATCCTCATGTCCAGAGGCAGCAAGGGTCTTTCTAACCCTCAGCTTCTTCCGATTTTTGGAATCCAGATTTGGTTTTTGGATGTTCATCAAGAGGCTGGCTCCGTGAATTTTAATTAAGCTGTCTTTCCCCCCCCATTTATTACTAATAAACTCCTCTTAACTATGATTTATTTGTTAAACAAAGCACCATAAGCCGTCACTTATTCATCTTAATTTCAACAAAATTAAAGTAGTCGCTGTTAGATTGCACCTAATTGCACTTGCAATGAAAAGAACGGAGATGTTAATCAAAATAAATTGAAGATAAACAATAAAATCATTACATCTTGCGACGGTAAGTGTAACTAATCAGTTTTGACTCTGAACGGGAATAATGAATGTGTCACTGAAGGCTGGTTCATTAAGAGAAACCACAGAGACCTGGTCTTTGGGGCAGCAGACAGACACCCTGCCCATGTGACCCTAAGGGTTCTTGCTCCCCGGGTTGGGTGAAGGGGCTCTAAGAAGCAGTGGGAGCAGTGGGAGCTGGGGGGGGTGGTAAGCTCTCGGGATGGATGCCATGGGTGAAAGGGCTCCGAAGCTGCCCTGACACAGAAGGGTTCTCTCATTCTGTTAAGGCAGCAAGCAATCCCATGCTCATTCCTGGACACACCAGGTAACCACAAAAAGAGCAAATTGGGCTGGAAGACAGACAAGGGCTCTGAGAAAGACACACCCCAGGGGATGTAGTAGAGAAGAAGGGCAGTCAGACAGAGCCTAGGAGAAGACATGGAAATGGAAAGAACCATGAGAAGGAAGGGAAACTGAGGTATCCCTCTACAACCTGGGGGCTTGTGGGGAGAAGCAGGTGGCTCTGCACAAATGGAGGTAAATGGAGATAGAGGGCAAGAAGTCTCAGAATCTCAAAGTCCCCAGGAGTCCAGGCAGGCACCTGACTGTGGGGATGAGACCACATTTAATAATAGAACTGACTGCATATGCTTACTATAGGATTGATCGGTCTATCTATCTATCTATCTATCTATCTATCTATCTTTCTTTCTTTCTTTCTTTCCATCTATCTATCTTTCTTTCTATCTTTCTATCTATCATCTATCTATCATTCATCTATCATCTATCTATCTATCTATCTATCTATCTATCTATCTATCTATCTATCTATCGGGTCTTGCTAGGCAGCTCAGTCTGGCCTCATACTCACAATCCTCTGATAAGGATGAGAAGGATATCTGAGGCAGTTACATATCCCTCACAGACTGAGAGGTCCATATTGAGACCCCTCCTCAAGGCATGTGGATATAACAGCAGAGCTAGACAGAGGCCAGCTTGCACTGTATCCCCCTATGTTGCCTTGGCCACACCCTTTCTTCAGTCTCCAGAAGTTGAGTTGCCCTGGGAAGTGGGAAACTCTTAAAGATGCAGACACCTCCTCTGAGATTGGGAACAGAAGAGACAACTGGAAAAAACATTAACATTTTTTGGTTCTACATGAATGCTGGGATCAAACCAAGGGCCTTGTATATGCTAGACAACATTCTACCATTGTGCCATACCCCAAGCCCTAAGGTAGGTTTCGTAGGTTTCGTTTTTTTAAATATCTATCTATCTATCTATCTATCTATCTATCTATCTATCTTTCTATCTATCATCTATCTATCTATCATCTATCTATCTATCATCTATCATCTATCTATCATCTATCTATCAACTATCTATCTATCTATCTATCTATCTATCTATCATCTATCTATCTATCATCTATCATCTATCTATCAACTATCTATCTATCTATCATCTATCTATCTATTTATCATCTATCTATCAACTATCTATCTATCATCTATCTATCTATCAACTATCTATCATCTGTCTATCATCTATCTATCAACTATCTATCTATCTATCATCTATCTATCTATCTATCATCTATCTATCTATCATCTATCATCTATCTATCATCTATCTATTATCTATCTATCTATCATCTATCTATCATCTATCTATCTATCATCTATCTATCTATCTATCATCTATCTATTATCTATCTATCTATCATCTATCTATCTATCTACCATCTATCATCTATCTATCTATCTATCTATCATCTATCTATCTATCATCTATCTATCTATCATCTATCTATCTATCTATCATCTATCTATTATCTATCTATCTATCATCTATCTATCTACCATCTATCATCTATCTATCTATCTATCATCTATCTATCTATCATCTATCTATCTATCTATCTATCTATCATCTATCTATTATCTATCTATCATCTATCTATCATCTATCTATTATCTATCTATCATCTATCTATCATCTATCTATCTATCATCTATCTATCATCTGTCTATCTATCTATCTATCATCTATCTATCTATCTATCTATCTATCTATCTATCTATCTATCTATAGAGTCCCTGAGCTTTTCATAGGAAATAAACTGATGATTTAGCTCTAATGTTACTGTGCCCTAGTTTCCTCATCTTTATGTCACATTTAATAATAGAACTGACTGCATATGCTTGCAATAAGGATCTATCTATCTATCTATCTATCTATCTATCTATCTATAGAACCTTGCTATATAGCTCATACTGGCCTCATAGTCACAATCTTTTTTCATTCTTCTGAATACAGGGTAACAGGCATATGTCACCATGTACAGTTTAAAAGAGTTCATGTTTGCAAAGGCTCAGAATGCTGCTGAGCTTTTGGAATAGCATTTATATGTTTGTTAAATAAACTTAAGTGAATTCATGCTTTGATGGGGCATATGATTCAGCAGAGAAAATTGATCCTTACAGTCAGTTCAGTCCAACAAGCAAGGGTCATAGAAGATGAACTTTAGGATGTTTTGAGGTCTAGCATGGAGATGAATACTCCTGTAAATTCTTGAAGAAATCAAAATTAGATAAGGGTAAAGGAAAGCAGGAAAAATATGTAGGCAAAAGTATCTATATGGGCAAAGGCAGACGGCAAGACATAGCAATATGCTTGGGAGGTTGAGTAGAGACTGGAAACCTGTATATTGATCCTTTCGTCAGGGGCCACCAAAGAACATTGGAGAACAGGGGGATGGAGAAAACACAGTTGATCGTTTTTAAACTTTATTATTTTTAGCATTGCTTTTGTTACAAAATCCACTGCATTTGTTACACCTAAATGTGAAAATGTGACAACTTTTACTCCTTTCCTCCCTTCCTCCCTCTCAGTTCACATGCTTTTGGTAGAAGCAAGTGCTCCATGATATGGGAGGGGACATGTGACCTAAGCCAATCATTACATTCCACTCCGGTGGTAACAGTGATTGGAGAAGGGATGGTAATTCCATCCAATGGGAGCTGATCCAGGGTTTGGGCTTGAGGACCTGGGAGAGGTCTTTAATCCTTTCTGCGGGTCTCTAATCTGACAGGATTTAGGCTTTGGGGCTGCTATCACAATCTCAGGACCATGGGGATTCTGAGACCAAAGCCAGCACAGCAGAAGGCTGCACAACGGAGCAAAAGGAGCCCCAGTGACATCGTTTGAGCCCCAGATCCAGCCAAGATGAAGGCAGCTCTAGCCCCTGGCCCTTTTAGTTTCACGAGCCAATAAATCCCTTTTTGTTCAAGCCAGTTTGGGTTAGGTTTTCTGTCACTTGGAACAGAAGTACAAGCTTCAGACAAGAATGATACAAGGTCGTGTGTTTTAGTAACATGGCTCTGGCAGCCACCGCTAGGCACAGGAGCCTAAAGGAGTAAGCTTTGAGGAGGCCGCCCCCAAAGAGGGCTTACGACAAAGGGCAGGCAGAGCTGGAGGCTGTCATAGCTTATCACCTTAATGTGAGGCTCGAAACAACGGAAATGATTTTTTTTCTGTTTGGGGCGTGTCCAAATGCTTCCCCACCTCCACCCACACCTCCACCCTCACACAACTAGGGCTCATACATGCTGCTTTACTACAGCTCCATTCCCAAGGGAAGATTATTTTCTCCCACTTTCCCTTCCTTTTTCTGCACGGTGCAGGGGTTGAAGCTCAAAGATCTATCACTGAGATATACTCTCAGATATTGGTTCTTTCTTATATAGCTCAAGAAGATCTTGAACTTGAGATCCTCCTGTCTCACCATTCTGAGTGTTCAGAGGAGAGGTTTACCTATTTAATTTTTTTTTTTTTTTTTTTTTTTGGAGCTGGGGACCGAACCCAGGGCTTTGCGCTTCCTAGGTAAGCGCTCTACCACTGAGCTAAATCCCCAGCCCCCTACCTATTTAATTTTGATAATTAACCTGGCCTCTGACTTGCTATGCTTCAGGTGGTGACCATGAACTCTCCTAGCTTTACCTCCTGAACTCTGAAATTACAGGCATGTGCTACCATGCCCAGTATATGGGATGCTAGGAATTGAACCCAGAGCTTTGCGCGCTAGACAAGCACTCTATCAATTGAGCTATAGCCCTAGCCCCAAGAGTGTGTTCTTTAAAAAGAATTTATCTTTCAGCTTCTGGAGATCTCAGGTGTAGCTTGTCGCTGGATAACTTCTACTTCTGCTTCTTTCCTAACATCCACACCCTGCATCTATGTCTATGTCTGATAAGGATACTGGCTATCAGATTTCTGGTTTACTTGTGTAATACAGGATATCCTGATCCTTTCTCAAGGTCTTAATTTAATTATATCTGCAATAAATCATTTTCCAATGAATTCTTATTCACAGACTCCGAAAGGTAGATATATGATTTTTCTTTGTGTGTGTGGGTTGCAGGGTTATCTTATTTGATCAGCCACAACCAGAGTAGACAATGTCCTCTAGTTCCCAAAGCCCAGGGCAGTGGTGTCCCATAGATATTTGTCTCCTGGGTTGCCATCTTGCAGCCTAGTAGAGCAACTCAAAGGAATAGGTAGAAGTGAGGAGAAGAGGATATTCAATGCTCTCTTGTGCTCCATGCATATATACACAGGTGCATGTGCCTGCACATACACTCATAAAGACACATACACATATCCATCAATCAATTTTTAAAATGCATGTTTAAAACTCATAGTTAAGATAAGAATTAAAAAATATTCCTTTATTTTTGAGATTATAATATAATTACATCATTTTTCATTTCATTTTCCTACCTTCAAACTCTCTCTCCCCTGTACCCTTTCCTGATGTCTTTCAAATTCTTCATGGTCCCTTTTTCTTTAATTGTACACACACACACACACACACACACACACACACACACACCCCTCTAAATACATAAATGTAACCTGTTCAATCTGTAAATGTTACTTGTATCCCTGTTTTTAGGGCTGACCACATAGTGTTTGACAACCGATTAGTGTTCTTTTCTCTGGGGAAGAATATTCCTTCTGCTCTCAGCACTACTTAGTTACCTGTAGTTCTTTGTCTAGAGGTGTGGCCTCATGAGTTTCCCCCCATCCACATTAGCATGTCTGTTAACATCTGCCTCATTCAGGTCATGTCTAGGTATCCATGTTGGTGAGACACTATGATGTAGCTTCTGACATTTCTAGGAGATGCAAACTCTCTGTTTCTCCTTCTCTTACAATTTCTCCTTCTCTTCCACAATGACCCTTGAGCCTTAGGTACAGGAGTTGTGAAGTAATTGTATCAGCTGGGACAGGGCTCCACGACTCTGTATTTTGATCAGTTTTGGTTTTCTGTGATGGTCACTATCTGTGGCAAAGAGTAATGCTTTAGTTTACATTTATTTATTGTGTATAAGTGTGTGTGTGTGTGTGTGTGTGTGTGTGTGTGTGTGTGTGTGTGCGCGCGCGCATGCAAGCACATCTTTGCCATCTCCCCTCACCATGTGAGTCTTGGTGATCAAACTCAGGCTGTCAGGCTTGGTGCTGAGCACCTTTATCCGCTGAGCCAACTCACTGGCCCTTACCTGAGAAAGTTCTTCGGAGATCTTAGGTATATAAATATACATAGGTATATAAATCAAATGCCAACTGATAATAAAGCATGAAGCACTTATTTTAAAAGTTCTTAGCCTGGGTTCGGTCCCCAGCTCCGAAAAAAAAGAACCAAAAAAAAAAAATAAAAGTTCTTAGATATATATGTAATCCTATCATTCATTTATTAAAAATGAAAGCAGAATTGCATCTATGAATTTGCTTATTTTTACTTAAAAATCAACTCTTAGCCAAATATTTGACATTGCAGAAGGTAAAACATTTTCAAAAATTTTCAGACTTGATTGATATTTTGATTCTGTAATTGTTGGTGCTGAGAACATGACTTCACATAAGCACACAGCAAAATGACAGAAGTATCTTTAAGGTCACTTCAGAAATTACTGGAAATTTTGTCCTAATTCCAAGTCAAATTTCGCTGAATTATTTTGTGTGTGTGTGTGTGTGTGTGTGTGTGTGTGTGTGTGTATGTATGTGTGTGTTGTATGTATAAAGAGTCCAGAGAGTGATCTTGATGTCTTCTTCAATTATTTTCCACCTTACCAGTGATTAATTAATTAATTACTTTTATGTGCATGAGTGTTTTGCTTACATAAATGTTTATGTACCACATGCATGCCTGGTGCTCACAGAGGCACAGAAGAGGGCATCAGAACATCTGGAACTGTGAGTTTCCCTGTGGATTCTAGGAACCAAACCTGGGTCTTCGGGAAGAGAAGCCAGTATTTTTTTTTAATATTTTATTTCTTTTATATATCTGAGTACATTATAGCTGTTCTCAGACACATCAGAAGAGGGCATCAGATCCCATCACAGATGGTTGTGACCTACCATGTGGTTGCTGGGAATTGAACTCAGGTCCTCTGGAAGAGCAGTCGATATTCTTAATGGCTGAGTCATCTCTCCAGTCCCAGCCAATACTCTTAACCACTGAGTCATTTCTCCAGTTTTATGTTTTAGTCTGAGATCTCTCACTGAACCAAGCCCTCGCCAGGAGCTCTTGGGGGTCTGCTTATCTCCATCTCCAGTGGTGAAGTTATAGGTACACATGGTCTGGCCTTGCTATTTGCATGCATGATGAGGATTTGAATTCAGGTCCTCCTGCTTGGAAACAAGTGTTTTTACCCACTGAATACTCTCCCCATTCCTCAAATAGCATTCATTTTTTATAAAAACTGTTGCTTTAAAGAGTCTTTTTTTGGGGTTGGGGATTTAGCTCAGTGGTAGAGCGCTTGCCTAGGAAGTGCAAGGCCCTGAGTTCGGTCCCCAGCTCTGAAAAAAAGAACCAAAAAAAAAAAAAAAGAATTTTTTTAATGTGTATGAGTGCCTCTGAGGTCAGAAAAAGGTTGAAGATCTTAAGAAACTGGAGTTACATATGGTTGTGAAGCAGCATATTGAGTTCTGGGAACCAAACTCAGGTTGTCTGTACAAGCGACAATGCTCTTAATGGCTAAGACATCTCTCAAACTGCAATTTGTTTGTTTGTTTTGAGACAGGGTCTCACTATGTTGTCCAGCATCTGGTGCTCAGCATGCAGACTGGGTGTGTTGAACTCTGTCTTTACCTCCTGAGTATTAGAATTAAAGGCATGTGCCTGCTCTAACTTTCTAATGCAATACAAACGAAAGATATACCCAATTGATACTTTTATGCTGGGAAATGATAGTAGGAAAGTGTCAGAAGTCTTTGTTGCCCATAATTAATCACCATGTTTTTAACTATGCTTATTATAGTAATAACACAGCAATGTGTAACATACACTCTTCTCAGATCTGAGCTCATGCTTGGTATGATTGCACGCACAAGGAAAAGGCTATAAAAATTCACTTCTCAGTCCTGAGGGGCCCTGATCATTGAGTCATTATAGATCTTCATGACTACTCTCTTAGGTAAAGGCCATCAGGAATGGACTCCTGCCTTCCCTTCAGTAGCATCTCCTCTATCCTTTATACCTTTGTCCCCAGCTCTGCCAGTCACATGACCTTCCTCATCCAGCCTTTGCCTCTGAGTCTCCTCTTCAAACCCACCACCATCTTGGTTGTCTATTCACTCCTCAGGCTTTGGACCCTGATTCAACAGCATTGCTTAGGAGAAATCTACCCTGACTTTGGTGAGGCCACTTTAAGTTCCACCAAGTTCACTCCCGAACTGGCCTTTGAGACCTGCAGAACACATCTGGGCACTCCATGATCCTTTTGTTAAAGACATCCTTGGAAATAGCTGGGGGTATCATGACCTGTGTAGACATGGCTGCCCTAGGCAAGGACATCAAGACCTTTGTAGCTGCACATCAAAGATGCCCATCCCTGGTCCAAGCTTTATGGCTGAGATGTCTGGGGAGCCATCCTTTCTGTCACCAGGATTGTCTGTCCTCCAGCTCACAGGGAGGGGAGGGGAGGGTTTCTGCAGGGAACTGAAGTCACACTGGACTCAGTTTTGAGGAACCATGTGGCAGTTCCTCCCCCAGCACTGTACATACACTTAACATTACCTTTGTCCTCTATGCTGTCACACTTAGTGTGTAATAACCACGTCTGTCACCCAAAGCTTTGCCTTCTGAGCAGCTCCCTTACTAGGGGCTTCCCTTGGAGCATCTCCCTTTGCCACACTATCAGGTGCACACTATTGTCAGGTCACAGGTGAAGAAACTGAGGCCCAGGTCACATCATTTGTCAAAGTCATCTGACTGGGAACCTGGGGGCCTGGTACGTCCTACAACCAAAGTCTCTCCTTTCTGCCCATAGACCTTTGCTAAGGAACTGCCCATTGACACTGGGGCAAAGTCCAGAACCCCTTAGGTGATCCTGCAGCTCCTGTAAGATAGTGTCTCACTCTAGCCCTGGTAATCAGCTACCTGAGGGCTTTGCATCTGGAGGAACCATGGGCCATTGTTCCTGTTCTTCTTGCACATATAATATCCATTCCACTTTACACAATTGATGAAGGGGTGTCTACACAGGTGATGATACCCCCAGCTATTTCCAAGGATGCCTTTAATAAAAGGATCATGGAGTGACTGGATGTGTTCTGCAGATCTCAAAGGCCAGTTTTGGAGTGGAACTTAAAGTGACCACACTAAGGTCAGGGAAGATTGCTCCTAACTTTTTTCTCTCCTTTTGGATAGTGCTGGGGACTAAACCACAGTTTCACACATGCTAGACAAGTGATCTACCATGACCTGTACCCACAGCCCCCCTTTAAAAAAATCTTTAAAAATTATATGCATATTTGTGTGTGTGTATGTGTGTGTGTGTGTGTGTGTGTGTGTGTGCATGGTTTGTATATGTATATATGCAGGTGCTTACAGAGGCCAGAGGCATTGGATTCCCTGGAACTGATGTTACAGGAACATATGTATGTGTGCTGGGAACTGAACTCAGGTCCTCTAGAAGAAAAGACTGAAGGGGTTGGGGATTTAGCTCAGTGGTAGGGCACTTGCCTAGCAAGCGCAAGGCCCTGGGTTCGGTCCCCAACTCCGAAAAAAAAAAGAAAAGAAAAGAAAAGAAAAGAAAAGAAAAGAAAAGAAAAGACTGTGCTTATAACCACTAAGTGATCTGTCCAACCCTCTTACCACCCCACACACTTTTAACTTTTTTTTTTCCCCCGGAGCTGGGGACCGAACCCAGGGCCTTGCACTTGCTAGGCAAGCGCTCTACCACTGAGTTAAATCCCCAACCCCACTTTTAACTTTTTGAGTCAGGGTTTCACTATGTTGTCCAGGCTTGCCTTGAACTTTTTATTCCAGACTGGACTTGAACTTTTAATTTTCCTGCCTTAGCTTCCCAAGTAGCTGGGATCACAATTCTGCCACAAGGGTCCCAGCTTCTGTCCATTCTTCAGCATCTAGAGAAGTTAGTTAAATCATTTTTAATTGGACAACTCCAGTGCATAGTATGCGTGTGCACATGTATCCTTTCATGTTGCGGTGTGTTACATGTCTACATTGAAACTCCAAGGGTCTGGAGAGATGACTCAGCAGTGAAGAGCACTGACTCCTCTTCCAGAGGTTCTGAGTTCAATCCCCAGCAACCACACGGTGGCTCACAACCATCTGTGATGGGATCTGATGCCCTTTTCTGGTGTGTCTGAAGACATCGACAGTGTACTCACATACATTAAATAAGTAAATAAATCTTAAAAAAAGAAAGAAAGAAAGAAAGAAACTCCGTGACTCTCCCTTCAGGTGGCCAGAGAGCACTTGGTTTGGGAGCAAAGAGGACCAACCTCTGGATTCAACTCCCGCTCTTCCAGCTCCTCCTCACACCAAACCTGGCTCACGGCCAGAGCTGCCAGCTCTGTGCAGGTGAGGTATTCTTGCCAACATTTAGAATCAGGATGGGTGTTCCTCCCTGGTCTGCCTTTGAGGAGAGGGCAGGGGTGTCCATATTGAGGCTGGCTGGGCAGACAAAGACTTCAAAGGCTTCCCTTTTAATTGCTGGCTGTCAGGCAGCTAGGAGACCAAGGGGCCAGAGGCAAGGTGAGGTGCAACAGGGAGTGGACAGCTATGACTGGGCTGGGAGGGGCTGTCCTCTCTAGCTGGAGCAGAGCAATAGAGCTTTTCTTTTTCTGGGGAGCAGGTGAGACTCTACATTAGCAAGGTGCAGAAAGTCTTCACTGGTTCCTCAGCACCCAGTGTGGAACTAGATGGACTAGGTCTCCCGACCCTCCTGTTGCCCAAAATGTCTTTCTTGCCATGTGAGGACAGTTCTCCCATGCCCTTATGCAAAAGACAAGTTGAAAGTTAAAGAACAAAAGGAAGCAAACTTGACTACCTCTAGCACACATATCCTTTGACCTGACGTTTTTTTTCCTTTTAGGAATGTGCTCTGTAGTCGGGAGGAAATGCCAGCATGCATAGATCCATCCAGCAGTTTTGCTCTTTAGTGGCTTGAGGAAAATGATCTGTTGAAATCCAGTGAGCTCCAGGCACTGAATGGGGCTCTGAGGTAGGGCTCTCAACACACACACATGACCCCTGTGTCACTCTAGAGACTGCAGAGTCAGTAGGAGGAAAGGGTCTTGAAGAGCCATTTATGGAGGTCAGTAGCTAAAATTATGCTAAGTATTTTAAGTGAAGTATTTGGGGTGAAGCTCGAATGTCTTTCTAGTGGGAAGCTGGAGAGATAGCTCAGAGATGAAGAGTACTTGTTCTTAGGGAGGACTCTGGTTGGTTCCCAGCACCCACCTATCAGCTAATCCCAGTTCCGGTGGATCAGGCTCCTCTTCTGGCCTCGGCAGAGGTACTGCAGGCATGTGGCACAGAAACACACATGCACGCAAAACAGCCATAAACATAAAATAAAAATAAATAAATCTTGAGAAAAAATTCTTCTAATGGTGCTTGTTGCCAGAAAAAATTAGGCAGTATCCCAAATATTCACCCAAAGAGGAATGGTGAGAATCTCTTAAATCCATATGACGGGTTAGTGTGTGGTACTGAAAATAATGAAGTTAAGGATGGGGATGCAGCTCAAGGCTGGAGGGGTTGCCTAACGCAGAAGCCCTATCCCCCCAGTACTTTGAAAAGCAAAAGCCTAATCCCAGTACTCAGGAAGCAGAGGCAAACAGATCTCTGTGAGTTCGAGGACAGCCCGGTTGAAAGCACTAGTTCAAGCACAGCCACGGCTACACAGAGAAACCCTGTCTTGAAAAACAAAACAAAACATACAACAAAAGGCAAAAGCTAACCAACAACAAAACGCTCAGGGTCTTTTGGAAATGGCTCAGTTGGTAAGGTACCTGCCTAATTTTTTTTTTTGAAAGAAAGGTGTGTTCTGTGCTTGAATACTAACAAGCAGTATGATTTTTGTGTGCATTATTGATATTTTCATAGCAAAAGACTGGGAGAATATGTCCCATATTGTTAGCAGCTGTTATTTTGGGGGAGGGCAATACCTGTGACTTTTATTTTTTAAACATTCCAATAATGTTAGAATGGTTAAAAATAGACATGCATTACCTTGGTATAGAGGGGGGAAAGGTATTGGGGGAAAATATGCTGATTTATTTCTTCTGGTCCTAGGCAGAGAGGAAGTCAAGCGAGGTTCCACCACTGAGTCAAGTTTGCAGCCCCCTAGATTGTTATTGGTGTTCTCACTGTATGCTCATGCATGTTCTGTATGTCTATTCTGGAGTGCGTGGCGTGGTGTGCATGTGGAGGTCAGTGGACAAGTTGGTGGAGTCACTCTTCCACAGCCACCTTTATGGGGGTTCTGAGGACCAGACTCCAGTTGTCAGGTTTGCTTGGCAAGGCCTTTTATCTGTTGAGTCATCTAGCTGACCCCCATAAGACCCTGCTTTCAAATGGCTATCTTTAATAAATACTAGTCTTAGCATGGGGCCTGTCTTCTTTTTCCCTCTCCCTCATTCCCATCCCTCTTTCTCTTACTGTCCTTCTGTCCTTCTGTCCTTCTGTCCTTCCTTCCTTCCTTTTCATGTAGCCCAGGATAGCCTTGAACTTACTTTGTAGCCAAGGAGGGTCTTGTACTTCAGATTCTTTTGCTGGGGTTACATGTCTGAGCCACCACACCCAACTTGAGATACCTTTTCTCCTCTTCTTCCTCCTCTTCTGCTTCTTCCCCCTCCTCCTTTTCCTTGGTTATCCAAGACAGGATTTCTTTGTGTAGTCCTGGATGTCCAGGAACTCACTCCATAGACCAGGCTAGCCTCAAATTCAAAGATCTGCCTGCCTCTCTCTGTCTCCTGAGTGCTGGAATTAAAGATGTTCACCACCATGCTATTAGGTCTTCCTTCTTTTTTTTTTTCTTTTCTTTTTCTTTTTCTTTTTCTTTTTGGAGCTGGGGACCGAACCCAGGACCTTGCGCTTGCTAGGTAAGCGCTCTACCACTGAGCCAAATCCCCAACCCCTAGGTCTTCCTTCTTAAAGGCAATCCCCCACCAGGGCTAGAATTTCAAAAGAGGAACAAAATCATGGTAAGTAGGGTATAGAAAGCCTAGTAAATGTCAGCATGGTACACTGTGAAGTTCAGTGTTCTGCCCTTCCCTTCAGCTGGTGACTTGGGTAGGTCAGAGGCTTCAGTTTTTGCCTTCGGGAAGGACACAGCACTTTCCCCCTACAGGGCTGTTTGCTACTTTAGAATTCTTTTGGAAAGCAACTATGTGGTGGTTCTAAACAGAGGGAATGCTTTTGCCAGACCTGGAAGCATCATATGGAATTGTTGGAAGAGGAGAAATAATTTTGCTCTTGGCTCTTTTCTCAGAGACGTGAAGTTTGCTTATATCATCTACCTAGGGAAAGCCAGTAACACGTCTGCTTGCAACAGTGATTTCTCCCAGCCTCCCTTGGTGACACCCCCCCCAATCCCCGCCCCAGACACAGAGGCAGTATCAGGGGTTGTCGGCTGAGTAAGTGAAGGGCCCACTCCCACCCAGAGTTTCTTTCATCATCTTAAGGTGTGAAGCTCAGTTGAATAATTCACTGAACACAATCCACATCTCACTCCTCAAATAGACTTGGTAGGATTGATTGCGAAATGCCAGCAGGCACACTTCACATCTAATGTCTGAGCTAAGGTGAAAGCCAGCAAGGCTGGCTCAAGCTATGAACCAGCTTACAATAGTTGAGATGTTCTTCATGGCTGCAGTTTGAAGGACAGGGCAGAAAGTGAAAGCTGGAGCAGAGAGAGAGGGGAGTGGGGAGGGTTATAGAACACAGCTAGCCTCTCACACTCCTAAGACACTGAGTCTTGGCTCAAGGCATGCCAGATACTCAGGACCAAGATAGTGAGAAAGTAAGGGTCTGGAACACTCCAGGTGGGGTTCTGGGTCCAAAGCAGTGTAATAAATAGGTGAGTGATGGCAGGTGTTGGGGATCGGGTAGGTGGGGCTGCAGCATGAACTGAAGTCTGGCCAGCCAGGAAGCCAGGAAGTAAAGTGGTCAGTTTATCCACACCAAGAGTTCATCCAGCCTTTCCAGCTCAAGATCTGGTCCATCTATAACGAATGGGTAAACTACAGTTGCTAGTGGTATTATTAAATTGTGTTCTATGGAAGCTAGGAGAGACTTGGACCTATACTGAATCTCAGGATATTATCCACAGGTTCTGGCTTCGGTGGTGAGTTCCAAAAACTGGGAGTCTCTAGAGAAACTCAAATGACAAGGTACGGCAGCAGGCTTGCTGCTTACACACAAAGTGCTACTGTGAGCTTGCTGCGTGCCTGCCAGACACTGTGGGGAGTCCTTGACTTGCTCACCCTTCCCCATAGAACAGTGGGGAGACTCGGTCCCACTGAGGGTAAGCTGCCCACCATCACATAAGGAAGGACGATGCCTTTACCAGGGCCACTAGAGAATACAAGAATGACAGTGCCCACAAGTGTCTGACTTTCAGCCAAACCCTTAACATTATCTTGGGGGAAACCTTCCAGGTCCCCAGGGTAAATACCAGAACTCCGTGTTACATGTGAAGAAAGCATCCCAGAGGTGCAGTAACATGCCACACTTACACATTCATAAGGCAACGCTGCAGGAGGGAGCCTGGAATCTGCTGTGAGTCAGAAACTGATGTGGAGACCTTCCTATCTAGGACAGCATTTTGAAAACTGAGCAGAAGAGCCACTGGGGACTGCCATGCTCCCCTAGACACAAGGGGACCAGACACAAGGGTTTGACTCTACTTCTGGACTCCACCTCCAGACCCCAACACTGATCAAATCCCAGCAGCCGCTTGGCAGCTAAGACTACATCTAGGGCCAGAGTGGCCAGCTTAGGCTACCTCTTCCTGAGATATCTATATCTTTATCTATATCTATATCTATATCTATATCTATATCTATATCTATATCTATATCATCTATATCTATATCTATCTATATATTTCCACACACTCCACAAATACCCCACAACCATATACATACAGAACACCCCCCCATAGACAGTCGTACATACACATGCCCCACACATCACACACATATAACCATATATATATACAATAGACACACACACACACACACACACACACACACACACACACAGCCACAGCCATATTGAACACAGCTTCCTGGATATGATAGGCTCTTTGTTAGCTTCTCAGTCATTTCTTCTTTTGTGTATATAGTGTCCTGTCTTTATTCGTGCTTATCCAGAGCCTACTGTCCTTCATGGTGATTCTCCAGCTCAGTTCTGGAGACTACCTCCCAGTCCAGGCTTGCCTAAACCAAACTGGAATCACATGTCTACACGGTGCTCTGCCCAGCTCCCATCACCAGACACACCAGGCTGGATCAGCGGTACCTTGCTTTCTGTCTCCCTTATTAGACTAGCAGCCTCCTGTCTCAGGCTATGCCTTGCCTGCCTGTCTGAACTCAGGCAGGTCTTGCACCAGGCAAGTCAGGGCTGGCCAGTGGTGGCTGAGTGACTGGGCGAAAGATTAGAAAGAATCACACATGTTCTCCACAGTCTCCTCTGCCTCTCTTCTCCAGACTGCACAGCTGGCAGCAGGGGTTAAGCATGGAGATGCTCTAATGTCTCAGGAGCATGAGGACCAGGTGAAAACAAATGGTTACCAGCCTGCCTCACCACATCCGCCCTGTTCCTGCCAGTTCTTGCCACCCCAGATGGTCTCCAAGCCCGTCTAGGGGAAAGGCTCAACTGAGGAAGATTCTTAGGGGCTGAGAGGAGAGGGGGGATGATTGCACTCCCCCACCACCTCTGTGTGTGTGCGAGTAAGGGAGAGGCAGAGACAGACAGGCAGACACACAAACACACACACACACACAGACACACACACACACACACACACACAGAGACAGAGACAGAGAGGTAAGTAGAACCACATGCCTAAATGGTGCTGTGTCCCAATCACATCACTGTACATGTCAGGCTGGATTATAGGTGTTTTGCTGTGTCTTTCTTATTAGACTAGGAACCTCCCTGTCTCAGGCTGCACCTTCTCTGCCTCACCCCAGCTTCCCTGAGCTCAGCCAGTGTATAAAAAAAGGGAAGCAAGGCAGGGAAAAAGGAACGTGTTCTCTCAGGGAAGAGTCAATGTTCTTGTTCTCTGTGATCTGTGTGCTTTGCTGTCTGTGCATTGTACTACAAATAAAAGTTTAGTTAGAGCCAGACCTCATGGTACAGGCCTCGTCGAGAAACAAAGGCAGAAGAATCGAAAGTTCAACACTTGCCTTGGCTATAGACAAAGATGTGAGTTTGGATGCCTAACACCATATAACTGTAGGGTCTCGTGGCAGGTGCTTGTAATCCCAGTACTGGGGAAGTTGTTAGGATAGCTAGTCAGTTCAGCTCATTTTCAAGCTTCAGGTTCAATGAGGGATCTTGTCTCAAAAAATAGAGTGGAGAGCCAAAGAAGAAGACACGGGATATTGATTCTCTGGCCTCCACATGTGCACATACAAGTGTGTGTTCCTCTGCCACATTCCCATGCACACATACAGATAGATAGATAGATAGATAGATAGATAGATAGATAGATAGAAGTAACAATAACACCACCACCACCAATGATGATGATGATGATGGTGGTGGTGGTGGTGGTGGTGATGATGATGATGATGATGGCTGGGGATGTAGCTCAGCAGCAGAGCAATTGCCTGGTGTGCATGAGGCCCCAGGCTCACTCCTTCCTCCCATACTTAAAACCAAACATTTAGGTAAAAATGAAAGAAAACACTAATTTAAAAAAATGAGGACTTGAATAAACATTTCTCTCCAAAAGATACACAAAACCCAGAAAATAACAAATTTTCTGGTGAAACAATGGAGAAATTGGTGGGGTAGTGAAGCTTGAAGTCATCCTGGGCTACGTAGTGCGACCTTTGTCTCAGAAACTAAAACAGAATATGATATTTGTCTTTTTCTATCTTTTATAAGCTGAACATTTCGAATGTTAAGAAACATCCTGTCTGAAGCATGGTACACATAGGAATTCTGGGTGGGAGGGGCGGGAGGAAAGGGAGGTGAGGTTGGCCACAGTTCAGCTTGACTCTCCAATCTGGGTGTGGATTAGCTTCGGGGACAAGGCAGGGTTGAACATTCCGGTTGTTTCAAACAGGACTGAAAAAGAGATATACATTAGAGAGAGGGAAGTGCTCAGTAGAGCAGTCAGAAGGGATCACAGCACCCAAGACTGGGAGTCAGGCAAACACCAAATCCCCTGTGGCCGCCCTGCACAGGAGTTCCAGCTGTCTTTCAGGCAGTGCGGAGCCCTGGGTTCCAACAGGGGAAGGATTAAGTCAGATGACCACTCTAGGGAGGCTCAGGTGGGTGAGGTGCCGCTCTTCCAAGCATGCTGCTGAAATCGGAGCCGTTCTGCCTGCAGCCTCCCCCAATCCACCCAGACCACACATGGAAATGAGATTGCTTTGGCACAGTTTGCCTGGCACCACTCAACTTCTAGAGAAATGTATCTGTAAGAATCGATCATGTCGTGGCAGGAAACCAACGAGGAAGCAGGCAAGTGTGGCTTTGAGGAGTCGGTAAACAAGCTTCTGTGGGCAACCTCCAACCGCGATTTCCATTGCTGCCCCATAGCTCCCCGAGCTGGCCCAGCAGCCAGGCCTGGCCGAGGAAGGGCTCGTGGCTCAGCTGCTCTTGGTCCCTGCTCCATGAAGGCTGTCACATGCTCTCGGCACCCATGTGCAGCCCAAACACACTGTTCACTTCTCAAGTTGGTTTCAGACTTTGCTCTTTTTATTCCTGTTTTTCGTTTAGAATTTTTTTTTGGCTGGTTCAAGTTCGAAAGGCAATTTCAACACTGAGATTGAAGGCAGCAAACAGAGCCTGCAAAAGAGCAGCGGGTGTATGTTGCTGCTGTTGGTTTTAGGAAGGCACATCCATGAATCTAGTCTATCAGCTAGGTCCTCGGTTTATGTCACCCCGTGTCTCCATCTAGCTCCCAAGGGTTTGTTCTGGCTTTAATTCACAACCCTGGCTTTACCTCCAAAGGACTGGTTCTGTGCACCTAAGGTGGCCTTTCAATCACTCTTCTGAGCTTTTATTCACATCTATGTGTAAATACAGCATGTAGCATTGCTTTTAGTAATTTGCAAAATTTGTGGACACGACCTCATGTTCTTCATCTGTTTCTTTTGACACAACTAAAAGCAAGCCGTTCCCTTTTGACTGGTGTGATATTTTTCAAATACTTCCTATGTTGTCTGTCACCTTCCCTGTGGATATTCTGGTTTGCCTCAAGGTCTTTGTCATTGTAACAATGATGCAGCACCCCAGCTCCGGGGGGGAAAAAAAAAAAAAAAAAAAAACCAAAAAAAAAAAAAAAAAAAAAACAATGATGCAGCAAGCCTCTTTGTACTTGGTTGGGCACAAGCTGCACAATCAAATGAATCTGGGATGAAGCTGGCCTTCCACTGTGTGTTCACTGTCGGTATGGCTTTAAGCCTCTGATCCAACATCTATTAGAAGGAGGAAGAGGAGGAGGAGAAATAGTGCTGCTGTCGCAGGCCTGCAATACCAGCTCTCAGGAGCGGGGAGGGCAGCAGGAGGATGGGTAGTTCTTTTTGGCTAGGTGATAAGTTTGAAGCTAGCCTGGGCTTTCTAAGACGCTGTCTCAAAAAATGGGTAGGGCAGCGAAAATGGTGTTTCTCTCATCACTACTAACAGCCTGCTGTGAAAGCAGGCTCCTATCTGCCTTCACCTCTGTCCTGTCTTCAACGTGGCACAAAATGGGCATTCAATAAGTACACCTGGGCCAAAATGACTGTCATAAAGATCACCTGAAATGTTGTCATGAAAATTGTCCATTTCATCCAGATTTCCAGTTTTGTTGAATATAGGCTTTTGTAGTAGGATCTGGTGACTTTTTGAATTTCCTCAGTTTCTGTTGTTATGTCTCCCTTTTCATTTCTGATTTTGTTAATTTGGGTACTGTCTCTGTGCCCTCTGGTTAGTCTGGCTAAGGGTTTATTTTTCTTGTTGATTTTCTCAAAGAACCAGCTCATGGTTTTGTTGATTCTTTGTACAGTTCTTTTTGTTTCTACTTGGGTGATTTCAACCCTGAGTTTGATTATTTCCTGCTGTGTGCTCCTCTTGGGTGTATTTGCTTCTTTTTGCTCTAGAGCTTTTAGGTGTGCTGTCAAGCTGCTGATGTATGCTCTCTCCAGTTTCTTTTTTGGAGACACTCAGAGTTATGTGTTTTCCACTTAAGCACAGCTTTCATTGTGTCCCATGAGTTTGGGTGTGTTGTACCTTCATTTTCATTAAATTCTAAAAAGTCCTTAATTTCTTTCTTTATTTTTTCCTTGGCCAAGTTATTGAGTAGAGCATTGTTCAGGTTCCATGTGTATATGGGCTTTCTGTTGTTTTTGTTGTTATTGAAGACCAACCTTAGTCCATGGTGATCTGATAGGTGCATGGCATAATTTCAATCTTCTTTTATCTGTTGAGGCCTGTTCTGTGACCAGTTTTGGAGAAGGTACCATAAAGTGCTGAGAAGAAGGTATTTTTTTGTTTTAGGATGAAATGTTCTATAGATATCTGTTAAGGACACGTGCTCCACTACGTTCATAGCAGCCTTATTTATAATAGCCAGAAGCTGGAAAGAACCCAGATGTCCCTCAATAGAGAATAATGGATAAAGAAAATGTGGTACATCTACACAATGGAGTACTACTCAGATAACAAAAACAATGACTTCATGAAATTCATAGGCAAATGATGGAACTAGAAAATATCATCCTGAATGAGGTAACCCAATCACAAAATTAAAAAAAAAAAATCCACATGGTATGCATGCCCAAAAGCTCAGATTTCCCAAGATACAATCCACAGACCACATGAAGCTCAAGAAGGATGACCAAAGTGCACATGATTCAGTCCTTCTTAGAAGGGGGAACAAAAATATTCATAGGAGGAGATACGGAGACAAAGTTTGGAGCAGAGACTTAAGGAAAGGCCATCCAGAGACTGCCCCACCTGGGGATCCAGTCAATATACACGCAGCCATCAAACCCCACAGTATTGCTGATGCCAAGAAGTGTAAGCTGATAGCAGTCTGATATAGCTGTCTCCTGAGAAGCTCTGCCAGAGCATGACAAATACAGAGGCAAATGCTCGAAGTCAACCATTGGACTGAGAACCAGGTCCCCATTGGAGGAGTTAGAGAAAGGATCAAAGGAGCTTAAGGGGTTTGCAACCCCATAAGAACAACAATGCCAACCAACCAGAGCTCCCAGGGACTAAACCACCACCCAAAGAGTGCACATGGTCAGACCCATGGCTCCAGCTGCATATGTAGCAGAGGATGGCCTTGTTGGGCACCAATGGGAGGAGAAGCCCTTGGTCCTGTCAAGGCTGGACACCCCCCCCCAGTGTAGAGGAATGTCAAGGTGGGGAGGGGGGAAAGGATGGGTGGATGGGTGAGGGAACACCCTCATAGAAGAATGGGGAGGAAGGATGGGATAGGAGGTTTATGGCTGGGAAACCGGGAAAGGGGATAACATTTGAAATGCAAACAAAAAAAAATCCAATAAATAGGGAAATGTTCTATAGAAAAGAGCTTTTGAAATGCTCAGTGTGAGTGTGGAAATATGAGCGTTCTTATTTATTGTTATTTAAATAGAGTTAATGTATAATACCAATAAAGTCAGCCATATTTAAATAGTGATAACACCAGGGCTTGGATTTTATCTGTATCTAGCTCTATGTCTTCTTCCAGGGCCTGCTTTGGCATCAGGAAATACTTTCTGAAGATTAATCGAGAAGGTCTGGTTTGGGGTTGGGAAATATGGGACCTGCCTGCCAGGCTGAGGTGGGGCAGCTTAATTGTCCCTTTTGAGTCAAGTGTCCAAGGGTCATTCACCATTCAAAAGTCTCCCCTGGGCTACCTTGGCCTATAAAACCCAAGTAATGCTGGGCATCCAGCTCACTTAGGTGTTGTGAAGATTAATTATGGCTTGTAAAGGGCTTTGAAGATGAAAAGTCCTTGTTATGAAAATAAATGGTTTCAGACACAAGCTTTCTTCAAGCCTTTAGTGCTTTCTATCCAAGGACCCTGGGTGAGTTCAGAGGTGAGGGTGGCCTCACCCCCACCCTCACAGGAAGCAAAACTTATGCACAGACTTTTTCCAATGACGCAGTGCCTCGTTGCTGCTAGTTTTACATTTTAAACTCTTGATGGATTTCTTAACTAGGTGAGTTAAGCTGGTTCAAAATACATTAAACAGATTCGGCAATAGCATGGTGAAATGTATTTCTGGTGCCAAGCCTTTTGCTGTCAAATCTAATCATTCAAATTGGTTTTTAAAATTGGACTACTCCCTTCCCTGTGCCCTCCCAGGCATTTAAAATGGAGGGCTCTGAACCAAAGGGGCATTGGTGGAAAGTGGACAGAGTTCTGGTGCTAGCTCAGCCCTTTACCAGCTTTCGACTTCAGTTCCTCAATCTGTCAACTGAGGACAACGATAAGTCACTAGGGTGCCATCTCCATCTGAGCCAAGGTGGGTAATGTGGCCATACTTACTCAGAGGCAAGGTGATGTACCAGGATTCGAACCTGGATCTGGGGGCTGGTAAGGTGGTTCAGTGGGTAGATTCACTTGTAGAACAAACCTGGTGACTTGAGGTCAATTTCTAGAACCCACGTAAGGATGGAGGACAGAATCAATACTATGAATTTGTCCTCTGACCTCTAAATACATGCTCTAGTAAAAGTGCTCCTACCACAATAAAATAATGACTTTAAATCTGGATCTGCCTGACCGTACCCAGGCAACCTACATAATGTTTTTATCTGTGAATAGGAGCTGGGCTTGATCTCTCTCTCTCTCTCTCTCTCTCTCTCTCTCTCTCTCTCTCTCTCTCTCTCATTTGTCTATTTATCATCTATCAGCTATCTAGCTACCATTTATCTGTCTATTTATCATCTGCCTATCTGTTTGTCTATCTATCGCTCTATCTATCATCATCATCATCATCACCACCACCACCACCACCACCATCATCACCATCATCATCATCTATCTTGTTTCCTTCTTTTTAAACACGTGCCTGTGTTTGAGTACATATGTGTATGTATAAGCACATGGAGACCTGAAGTTGACATTCTGGAGTCTTCCTTGACCGCTCTCCACTTTGTGTATTGAGGCAGAGTCTCTCATTTGAACTCAGAGTTTACCAGTTCAGCTAGTACTGCTTGGTTTTCAATAGGTCAAAGGGATCTGATGCTCGTAGTTCTCTTGCTTATGTGACAAGCACTTTACCTATCTGACCTCAAACTTAATATCTAGCCAAAGATGAACTCGAACTCCTATTTCCACTTCATGGTGCTGGGCTTACAGGAGTGACACTATGCCATTTATGGAGCATTGTGGATAGAACCCAGAGCCTTATGGATGATAGACAGGTACTTTAACAACTGAACAAAATCTCCAATCCCTATTTTTTTAATTTAATTTAATTTAATTTAATTTTGAGACAGGATCTTTCTTTTTTTTTTTTTTCGGAGCTAGGGACCGAACCCAGGGCCTTGCGCTTGCTAGGCAAGCGCTCTACCACTGAGCTAAATCCCCAACCCCAAGACAGGATCTTTCTATATAGCCCTGGTTGTTCTGGAACTCACTATATAGACAAGACTGGCCTCGAACTCACAGAGATCTGCTTTCCTTTCCCCAAGTGTTGTGATTAAGAGTGTGTGCTATCACAACTGGCCCGCTTTTATTTTTATATTTTGGTGCTGGAACTTAGGACTTGCACAGAACAACCACACAATGTAGTGCTGAGCTATGCCCTCGCCTGGGCACTTGTTTTCTAGAATCAGAACCTAAGCAAATTCAGGCTTAAGCATACAGAGGAAGTCGTTGCCCTGCAGGGTGGCTTGCTCCCATGTTCTAAATTACATAGCTGCTAGCTTCTCACTACATGCTGATGGTAATGCTTGCTTGTTCAGTTGAAGGCTGCTGTTGAGAAGCATGTCTTCTTACACTACAACATGGGACCAAAATATCTTGGTGGCTTCAACGTCTCCAGAATCTTGGGGGATCTTCTACATTTAAAGGGGGTGGGGCTAAGCCCAGCAGCCTCCCTTCCCTCTTACCAAGGTCATCCTTGCTAGATCCCTCCTTTTCCCATACAGCTTTCTATCCTTCTTTCAACCAAACATTTATAGAGCTTCCACTATGCCTGAAACAGGTTAACCACAGTAGCCCCCTCTGACATTTAACAACCATTGGTCACTGTACTTTCCAGACGTCACCTCATCTAAACCTTGCAGTGGTACATTGAGGCAAAAAATTGTTACCATCACCATTTTGGATGGAAAGAAAAAGATCTTCAGGGTGAAAACAAGTGCCAAAATACAGAATGGAACCCAGATTCTGGGGATGCTGTCCCATGACCTTCCCCACAACAGCATACTTCTTCTTTGAAACATAAAGAACACAACATATAGAACAACATATTCATTCCTATTATCCCCAGCCCCCCGGCCCAGTATACAGTGATACAGCAAAAAAAGTTTGCCGTTGAAGACACATTTAAAGTACTAGAAAATTGCTAATCTGTGTACAAAAGGCTTCTTTTTTTCACTTACACCTGACTTCTGGGTTAGACACGGGAGGGTGGTTTTACCATCCCGCTTCAAATAAAATTTGTAACAATAAATAGCATTATTTGGGGCCACCGAAAGACTAAGATGTGGAAATCAGATAAGACTCCAAAGTAAAATCACAGAGAAGACACAACACTCAACGGAGCTGCAGGGTAGAGACGCGTCTGTCTGGTTGGGGGAGAAAAAAAAAACAGATCTTACAAAGCACTGGAGCTTAAGCCAAGATCATATGCCTAGCACATGTTTTCTGAGAACATTCACATCGCTTACACGGTTGGTGTGAGGTTTCAGATAGTAAGATTATGAGAAAGCAAAGCAAGATGTAAGGCAGAGATGGACAGAGAACAAAGTAAGCTCAGTCCTGTCACCACTTCCCTCGAGCACAGCTCCCTTCCCAGAAATCTCCCGAAGGCCCAACCTGCCAGCTTGACTTCATCTTCCATGGCGCAGCTGTGGCTGGGAGCCATGCTGTAAATAAGCAGACCCGGTTCAAGGTTGGACTCAGTTCCGCCCGGTCGGTGTGTGGCTTTAGATGAATGCTCTTGCTCTCATTGCCTGCACTGATGTGGACCAGTGGCTTTTGAGGGCGACAGATCTGTTATGTTTCAAGCTTCCTTTTAGAATTGTAGGAGGTTAAACATTTTAATCTAGAGCGCTTGCCTAGGAAGCGCAAAGCCCTGGGTTCAGTCCCCAGCTCCGAAAAAAAAGAAAAAAGAGAAAATTTTAATCACTGTTGAGTTCGGCTATAGTACAGGTCAGAGTAAGCAAGATTTTGCTACAATATGAGCAACCTACACCTTCAGCTGTTAACACGAGGAGTTTAATTCTCACTCCTGTGTGTGTTCATTGTGAGCGCGAAGGGATTCTGAGCATCGTCTTGTTTGTGGCCATTGTGTTCAGTGGGCAAGAGGAGTCTGCATGGTCCTCCAGTGACAGGAGGGACTTTTGCCTGGGCATAACCCATGCCATTTTAAAATTTTTGTTTATTTATCTATTCTTTGAGAATTTCATGTATACGAAATGTACTTAGATTATATTCACCCACACTCCCATCCCACACCAATTTCTTCTAGATCCTCCCCGGCATCTCCTTTTCAAGCTCCTATCTTCTTTTTTTCCTCTTTATAATCTACGGAGACTGGCTAGTGTTGTTTGTATCCATTGCATGTCTATGACAAAGGTATGTCACACAACCTCTCCAAGTACCAAAAGGACAGAGGTGAAGCCCTGCTGTGTGTTTCTAGAATATTCAGAGATATCTCTTAAATGGTATCTGCCATTCATTGAGCACTTAGCACATGACAGCGGCTGAGGGGTTTTTGAAATATGTCCCCTGATGCCCTCAGAAATCCCCTAAAGCAAAGATCGTAGTGTGTGCACGCGTGCATGTGTGTTCATGAGTGTGCATGCTCATGTGTATGTGGGTTAGCATGCTGTATATGTGTGTGGCTAGATGCCAACCTCAGATGACCTTCTTCGGGAGCTGTACACCTTGTTTTTGAGACAGGATCTCTTATTTGGCAATGAGGCTGGGCTGACAACCCAGGTACTGGGATCATAGATGTACGCTGCCTAGATCAGCTTTTTGACATGGTTCTGAGTATCAAACATTGCTCTTGCATTTGCATAGTAAGTGTGTTCCCTACCTAGCTTATGAAACAGAAATCTGTTTGTTTGTTTTTCAGTTTATTCTCAAACAATCTGAAACTAAGAGGTGTCATGTGACTTGTCTGGGTAATGAAAAAATGGTAGGGTCAGAGTTGTTATCTCTGAGCTGTGTTCTGCAGCTTGGCAGGCGTCAAATGCTGTAAAAAACTACGTTGCTGAAGAACTAGCATTGACTGAGCCCCTCCTCTGCGCTATGCCTTTGCCATCTCTGTTATGTATGAGGGTTCCTTTCCAAAATTAGTAATAAAAGACCTGAGGCTTATGGGTTCAATAACTTCCCAGGGTCCACAGCAGAGGTAGCACTTGAGCTCAAGAATTTCTGGGTCTAAATTTTCTGTTTAATATCTTTCTTTCCTTTCTTCCTTATTATTTATCATCCCTTGTTATACTCTGGCCCTGAATAGTGGGAGGCAGAGAGTGTGTGAGTGTGGGTATTAGTCAGATTGCAGCTGGGTTTGAATTTGGACCCTGCTGTTTATTGTGTCTACAACTGAGCTATCTCTTAGGGCTGTTGTACAGAATAAATGGGGTCATCATTATGGTAAAAGTAATAACTTACATTTAAAAGAAGTTAACTAGTCTAGAGCTCAGAGCTTTATATGCACAGCTGGTACCCCCATCCCCACTTTATTCATTTACTCTGGATGCTTAGGTTTCAGGCAACACGAAGAGATCCCATCTAGACTCCTCCCAGCGTTCTCTAAGGTTAGCACCAGGCACTATAACCGAAGCACATTTACCCAAAGAAATCAAGATTAGTCTGACACCACATCTAAATTACACTTGTTGCATTTCATCTGTTGTCCCACTAACATCTTCCTTTTCTGTCCCATGGCTCAATCTGGGTTGCAACACTGCATCTGACTATCGTGTCTCCTTCCTTTCTTCTGATCCCCTCCCCCCTTTTTTTTCCTTTTTGTAGCTGTAGTGAACCCAGAGCCATCTTTCCCTGAGCGTGCCAAGCAAACCCTGTTGCTGAGCCACGCCCTGCTTGCTGATCTAATTTTATTTCCATTTACTGTTGAGGAAACGGATGCTCAAGTGATTAAGTCACACAGAGTTAGCATTCAGCTCCAGCTCGGTCTGACTCAAAGCTCAAGGCTTTACCACTTGTAAAGAAATGATCAGCAAAAAAGGCCAGTGTTGGAAGGAAGATCAGCACACGGAGAGTGAGAGGCTCTTGGGGGAGACACTGGCACACAGAGAACTGGCTTTGCAGCTTTAGAATACTAACTCAGCATGATCTTCTCCCACCTCAGCCAAGCCCAGGTAATCTGTTTTGAGAGGAGAGCACACCTGGGGAAACATGTGGGGAAAGGCAGACTAGGCTCAGACTTAGAAACTGGCTTCTTGTAAAGCCAGGCCATAGTAGCTTGACAGCAAAGCTGGATCCAGCATCCTGAGCCAGGTTTCTGGTCAGTAGCATGGGCATCAAGACAGAATGAGAATCTACTTAACAGGGGCTTCCAGCAGCTTAGTGCCCTGAGCACACAGTAGAGCCATTGCAACCAAACCAGCGATTGAAGTGGTGTTGACCTTATTAACACTCAGCATGCCTTATTCTGCATGCCTGTTATTTTACTATCCAAGCTCCAGGGAGAGAAAGAAACAAGAACTAGAAGGAGATCATGCAGGGAAGCACACGCCCATAACCATAGCATTTGGGATGCTGAGGCTGGAGGATTGTCTCAAATTCAAGGCCAGCCAGGGCATAGCAAGATCTTTTTTTTTTTTTTTTTTTTCGGAGCTGGGGACCGAACTCAGGGCCTTGCGCTTGCTAGGCAAGTGCTCTACCACTGAGCTAAATCCCCAACCCCAGGCACAGCAAGATCTTATCACCACCACCACCACCACCACCACCACCACCACCACCACCACCACCACCATCATCATCATTATCAACAACAATAACAACAACAACAACAACAATAACAACACAGAAACAACAAACTGTCGTGGTTTGAATATGCTTGGCCCAGGGAATGGCACTACTAGAAGGTGTGGCCTTGTTGGAGTAGGTGTGTCACTGTAAGCATGGGTTTAAGACCCTCACCCTAGCTGCCTGGAAGTCAGTCTTCCACTAGCAGCCTTCAGATGATGATGTAGAACTCTCAGCTCCTCCTGCACCATGCCTGCCTAGATGCTGCCATGTTCCTGCCTTGATGATATTGGACTGAACCTCTGAACCTGTAAGCCAGCCCCAATTAAATGTTGTCTCTTACAAGACTTGACTTGGTCATGGTGTCTGTTCACAGCAGTAAAACCCTAAGAACCACCTTTCCTTTAGCTATCACCCCTCATCAAAGAAACCTCTCTTTACATCAAATATAGACCAACTCAGAAAACTACAGCTGAAGACAATGGATCAGGGGGAGCTCAGCCTCAATGGTCACATCTACAGATCCTTACATCCGTGGTTCAGGAAACACTGAGGAAGAGTGGAGCAGAAAGAATGTAGGAGACAGAATACTAGGAAGTCAGGCATGGAGCAACCTCAACTAGAAATGGCTGCATAAAGAACACTGAACAATGGCAATTATCTATGGACGTGCTAATGTGGAAGGGGGGAAATTCAGTGGGGTCCTACCCCTAGACGAAGAGCCTCGGAAGACTAATGACTGCTGGGAGAAGGAGAACTGGTCTCTTCCAGGGATGAGCCACATGTTGGTTGTCTAGTGCAGAGTGGTCAGCCCTGAAACCACACACATACAATTGATGAAAGTGGATCTAGTGGGTTGTATTTATTTTTCAACTTTTTAAACTTTTTATTGATTCTCTGTGAATTTCACTGCATGCACCCCAATTCCATGCATCTCCTCTGTCCCTCCATGTCTGCCCCCCTGGTCCCTGCAACCTCCCCACAATAGAAAACAAAAAATAAAAGGAACAAAACAAAGCCTCACCATGGAAGCTGTGTCACACAGTACACCCTTTTGCCCAAACAGCTTTACTTGGAAATGTTCACTGCAGTGAGTCACTGCACTGCACTGGTTGGATGTCTCTGGCTTGTGCTATACTATCAATACAGGATCCTCCCCGGGACTCTTCTCAGATATCCTGTTCTTGCCCTGTGTCATGGAGATCCTGCAGCTTTGAAGCTATAGGATCAGCCCCTTCACATGCTCCAACAGTTCATAGATGGAGTAGATGTTGGGGTGGGTCAACTCATAGCCCTGGATCTTGGCCTGGGTAGTAGCTGAGCTGGTCAGCCTGCCAACTTAGTTCATGACATCAGAATAAGCTCTCCCACACCCACACCACCAGGGTCAGCTCTCCTGCACCACTCCAGGGAGGGTTGGGGAGAGCTCTGCACAGCCCTCAGACATCAACATGGCCCTGGGCAGCAGCACCAGCTGGGATCTCATAACCTCAGATGGTTATGCAAGCTACCCACATCAGGCTGTTCCTCATTACCCTCAAGTCTCCAGTTCCATGTCTCTTCACTGTATGCACTGTTCTCTTTCTCTTTCCCATCTCTTCATAACGTATTGCTTATCTTAGTGGCACTCGGGCCTCTGAGTGTCTTCTGCCCTGCCCACGCCTGGTGGGTCATCTGGGGTTTGCTTCAGTAGGTTGTATTTATATATTGTACACACACAAAGCCATATGGATGTATATGTATCAACAATAATCAAAGGAAAAGAGGCTATCAATGTGAGAGTGGAGGAAGGAGACATGAAAGGAGTATGTGTGGAAGGGGCTGGGGGAAGCAAGGGAAGGGTTTTTTATTTCAATTAAAGTATATAAGATTTAAATTAATTATAAGCACAGCAAAGCAAAAGCATATAAACTACAAGCAGGGCTAGAGAAATAGCTTCGTTGGTAATGTGTTATCCTGGCAAGCACAAAGCTCTGAGTTCTACCCCAGAACCCATGCTTAACACCAGTGGGTTATGGAGCCCAGTGAGCAGCTTTGTATTTGTATGTAGGGGGTGCTAACTATTAAAACTGATGACTTGGAGTTTATCCCAGGGACTGTCGAGGGTGAAACGAGAGAACTGACTCCCACAGGTGTCCCCTGTCATGGTCTACTTGTGCTTCATCCCCAGTAAATAAAATTCAAAACATAAAAGGTAATTGTGGGTGTGCTGGAATTCATTTGTAATCCCATCACTATGGAAGCAGAGACAAATGGGACCCTGGGTTTGCTGGCCAGCCAGCCTAATTTACTTGGTGAAGTCTAGCTCAGTGAGAGACTCTGCCTGCAAAACAAGGTGTGGGCCAATGAGATGGCTCAGCAGGTTTTTTTTGTTTGTTTGTTTGGTTTTTTTTTTTAAATAGAGATTGAGTTCAATGTCCATTCAGAGAGGAAAGAACCAATTTCCACAAGTAGTTATCCTCTGATCTCAGAACACACACACACACACACACACACACACACACACACACACACACACAGAGAGAGAGAGAGAGAGAGAGAGAGAGAGAGAGAGAGAGAGAATAAATGTGTGACAATCTATTCATCTGGAATTTATCACAATTTTATAGCTGAGTTCAGCTTATAACAAGGATCTCGCAGGATTAACTAATAAAAGAAAATGTCCCTGCCTCTTCTCTCTTCTAGCACCAATTCTGACTTAAATGTCCCTACAAATAACACACAGACACATGTACTTGTACACACATCACACAGACACTCACAAAGACACACACAGACACAAAGAATCGAACACAAACACAGAAAAACATGGACACACACACAGAGACACACATAGAAACACAGACACACAAAAACAAACATACACACAGACACATACATAGACACACATGCACACATCCACATATTACATATTACACACATACATAGACACACATGCACACATCCACATATTATATATTACACACATAGAGAGAAACACAGACACATATACACATATACATACATGTGCACACACGCATACACAGAGCAAATAACCTCAAGAGGGAACAGGAGAAGAGACCTCCTCAGCAGAGGAGAGGTCAGACTAATTTTTGGAGAGACACAGCATCTTCTCTCCTCAGACCTCTGTTGGGTTGCCTGCGGCAGGAAGGCTTCTCTTCCCTTCACAGTGCCTACCAGGTCTATGGTTTATGTAGACTGAACAAAGCCTAGCCTGGAGCTGCCCTGGGCATTCTATACACTTCACCTCAAATCATTTCTCCCATCAGCATATGAACTTGGTTCTCAAACAGGGACTGCCTACAGCATCAGCATCCATTGGCACCTGGTTAGAGATGTGTGTCCTCGAGCCAGACCAGCAGACACAAATTGTGTGGCCCAGCAGCCTAGATTTCACCAAGAACTCCAGATCATTCTAATGATACCTCTAGTTTGCCAGTTGCTGCCATGTGTGTAAATTGCCTTTTCTTTGGAGAAAATGAGGCCCAGAGAAAGGAAGTGACTTCTCCAAGATCCTAGGATTGTCCTCAGAATATTGTAACTGGTTAAGTACTCATTCTTCTTGCAAGACAATGAGTCCTCATCAGGGTCTGAGACTGATTCATATTTATTCACTTTCTACTTTTAAGTTAATCACTTAAAAATGTTGTGGGTATGTGTATGTTCATGTACATATGGGTTTATCTGTGGAAGTCAACCTCAGGTATCCTTCCACACGCAGCATCCATTTTCTCACCACCTCTCTGTCTCTCTGTCTCTGTCTCTCTCTCTTCCCCTATATATGTATGTATGTATGTATGTATGTATGTATGTATGTATGTATCTATCTATCTATCTATCTATCTATCTATCTATCTATCTATCTATCTATGTATCCATCCATCCATCTATTTTTGCCTGTGTATGGGGTATAGCGTATGTGCCACAGTACACTTGTGGAGGTCATCGGACAACTTTCAGGAACTGGTTCTCTTCTTCCACCCTGTGAGTTGTGGATTTAACTCAGGTCACCATGCTTGGCAGCGAGCACCTTTACCTCCTGGTCACCTTGGTGGTGTCTACCTTATCTTTTGAGACCGTGACTTTCTCACTGGCCTAGAGCCCTCTCAGACTAGATGGCCATTGATCTTTGCCACCCCAGTGTTGGAATAAGTGTATACCACAATGCCTGGCTTTTAAAATGTGGGTTCTGAGGTCTGAACTTAGGTCCCTGGTTGAGTTACCTTGCTGGTGTTCTTTTCTATCTTGAGGTCAAGCCTCATGTACAAAGGCCCTGTGACCTCTGCTAGCTAGGTGAAAAAAAAAAAAACCACAAACATCAATTAAGATTTGGCTGGGGGGATTTATGGGTCCAGATGAGAAAAAAAGTCCTAAGTAGGTACTGGAGCTGGGAGCCAGGAAATGGTTAACAATTTGAAAAATTAAAAGAAAATATCGTCTACTAGTTGTGAGACTTTTGAATAATGAGAAGTCAACACAATTAGACAAGGCATTAACTTCTTGTGCAGACTGCCAGCTGTCATTCTTCTTGACTAGCTCAGATCAAAGGAACGTATTTTATCTTCTAAGTTATTAGACATGACAGGGCCATTAAGTAGAGATATTGTCATAAGAAATATGTTGCTTGCTTTGAAAATAAACATCTCACCTTTGCTTCTTTTTCTCTGTGAAAAGCTGAAAGAAATCAAAGTATTTAACTTGGGACTTTCCAACATGCTGTACCCTAAACATCTTTTCCAGGATTTCAGCCCCTGCCCTTCCTCCAGTCCCAAGATAACTATGTAAATTGGAACTCTGGGGCCAGGGCTGTGAAAGCTGTTGGCCTAGGTTCAGCCTTGCCTCACTACTCACACCCAAATGTGATGCTGTTCCCAGGCTTGCTTAATAGGGAGACAGATGTGTCTCAGTCACACACACACACACACACACACACACACACACACACACACACACACACACACCCCTACCTTCACAGCAGTCAAAGAACATCTTGTGGCCGTCACTTCTCTCCTTCTACTATAGGTGGTTCCAGGGACTGAACTCAGGTCTTCAGACTAGCTTAGCAAGCCTGTTTACCAGCTGCTTCCACGGTTTCTGTCTACCATTTTTACAAAGGTAGACCCAGTTTGCAGAAAGCATTCCAGGCAGCCCCAGGACTCTCCCTCTTCTAGTGCCTTCCTTATTCCCTCTGCTTCCATCACAGCCACACTGGCTAGGGCACACCAAGCTCATGCTTGCTCCTGCACCTTCTCGCCTGCTCTTCCGGAATGATCTCCCCCTCAGATGCCTCATCACTTCTTCCTTCTACTTAAATGCTACCTCCTCAGAAACATGTGACCTAAGTCACTCCTTTACTGCCCATCCTGTCTAGGACTTTACTCTGAATTAGCTGGATCACAAGCTGAAATGATTCTGTCTTGTGTTGACTAATGTTTACTCACTTACCGATAGCCTTCCCCAAGCTACAGAGGCAGAGATTTGTGTCATATCTTAGGACTGTGCTAACCCAGAGGGAGTTAAGATTTACAATTGAAATATACATTTTGTGAAATTACTACATTGGCCCTGCTGTATAACCATCACTTCTAAGTCCCAAAGCATTGCTACCTCCACAGGTGAGACTTTGTACCCATGAAGCAATTGTCCTCCCTATTCTTGCACCACCTTCTCCCAACCCCATTTTCTCCTGCCCTAATGCCTGGTAAGCACTGTGCATTAATATTCTTTCCCTCTGGATTTCTCCACTCTGAACACTTCATGTAAATGGAATCATAAAATCAATTCATGACCATTGAGTCTGGTTTATTTCACTATGCATAACATATATGAGGCCTTCTGCAGTATAGCACATATCTGTACTTAGGTCTTTTTAATAGAAGGTTAGTGATATATATATATATATATATATATATATATATATATATATATATATATATATATATATATGCACATCAGCTGATAGGTATGTTTCCACCTTTTGGATACTATGAATGTTACTGCTGAGAACATTTGTATATAAGTGATTGTTTGGATTCCTGTTTTCAACTATATGGGGGACACATGTATATGGACAAAATTACTAGGTCACATGCCTAAACACAGAAACTTTTAAATAAAAATTTGTATAATGAATGAACAAGTGAACAAGAGAAAGTAAGAATAGCACCTGCAGGTGGAGGCTGGAAAGGCAGCTTGGTGGGATAGTAAAGCTTTAGCATGAACAAGGCCCTGGATGTGGTACCCAGTCCTAAAAGGAGAAATACAATATAAAAATGTAGTTCTCTATAACCAGGAACCTACTATCTTACCATACAAACTTCCCAAGAAAGAACTGGGTCTGTCTATCTCTGGACATCCTGAGGTCTCAGACAAAATCATGCCTAGAGTGGAATACAGGTGTTCAATGAGACTGAACCTATCACTATGCTACACTATGCTGTTTTCTGCATTTATTTTTATTTTGAGATAGGTTCTCGTGTATCAGAAGCCTTAAATTCTTTTTTTTTTTCAGATTTTCCCCCCATGTTTATTAAATTGGGTATTTCTTATTTACATTTCAATTGTTATTCCTTTTCCGGGTTTCCAGGCCAACATCCCCCTAGTCCCTCCCCATCCCCTTCTTATAGAAGGGTGTTCCCCTCCCCATCCTCCCCCCATTACCGCCCTCCCCCCAACAATCACGTTCACTGGGGGTTCAGTCTTGGCAGGACCAAGGGCTTCCCCTTCCACTGGTGCCCTTACTAGGCTATTTATTGCTACCTATGAGGTTGGAGACCAGGGTCAGTCCATGTATAGTCTTTGGGTAGTGGCTTAGTCCCTGAAAGCTCTGGTTGGCTGTCATTGTTGTTCATATGGGGTCTCAAGCCCCTTCAAGCTCTTTCAGTTTTTTTCTCTGATTCCTTCAAAAGGGGTCTCGTTCTCAGTTCAGTAGTTTGCTGCTGGCATTTGCCTATGTATTTGCTGTATTCTGGCTGTGTCTCTTAGGTCAGATCTACATCCGGTTCCTGTCAGTCTGCACTTCTTTGCTTCATCCATCTTATCTAGTTTGGTAGCTGTATATGTATGGGCCACATGTGGGGCAGGCTCTGAATGGGCGTTCCTTCAGTCTCTGTTCTAAACTTTGCCTCCCTATACCCTCCCAAGGGTATTTTGTTCCCCTTTTAAAGAAGGAGTGAAGCATCTGCATTTTGGTCATCCTTCTTGAGTTTCATGTGTTCTGTGCATCTAGGGTAATTCAAGCATTTGGGCTAATATCCACTTATCAAGGAGTGCATACCATGCGTGTTTTTCTGTGATTGGATTATCTCACTTAGGATGATATTTTCCAGTTCCATCCATTTGTCTATGAATTTCATAAAGTCATTGTTTTTGATAGCTGAGTAGTATTCCACTGTGTAGATGTACCACATTTTCTGTATCCATTCCTCTGTTGAAGGGCATCTGGGTTCTTTCCAGCTTCTGGCTATTATAAATAAGGCTGCTATGAACATAGTAGAGCATGTGTCTTTGTTATATGTTGGGGCATCTTTTGAGTATATGCCCAAGAGAGGTATAGCTGGATCCTCAGGTAGTTCAATGTCCTCCATGTCCTGAGGAACCTCCAGACTGATTTCCAGAATGGTTGTACCAGTCTGCAATCCCACCAACAATGGAGGAGTGTTCCTCTTTCTCCACATCCTCACCAGCATCTGCTGTCGCCTGAGTTTTTGATCTTAGCCATTCTAACTGGTGTGAGGTGAAATCTCAGGGTTGTTTTGATTTGCATTTCCCTTATGATTAAGATGTTGAACATTTCTTTAGGTGTTTCTCAGCCATTCGGCATTCCTTAGCTGTGAATTCTTTGTTTAGCTCTGAACCCCATTTTTTTTGGTTCTTTTTTTCGGAGCTGGGGACTGAACCCAGGGCCTTGTGCTTCCTAGGCAAGCGCTCTACCACTGAGCTAAATCCCCAACCCCCTGAACCCCATTTTAATAGGGTTATTTTTCTCCCTACAGTCTAACTTCATGAGTTCTTTGTCTATTTTGGATATAAGCCTTCTATTAGTTGTAGGATTGCTAAAGATCTTTTCCCAATCTGTTTGTTGCCGTTTTATCTTAACAACAGTGTCCTTTGCCTTACAGAAGCTTTTCAGTTTTATGAGATCCCATTTGTCAATTCTTGATCTTAGAGCATAAGCCATTGGTGCTTTGTTCAGGAAATTCTCTCCAGTGCCCATGTGTTCGAGATGCTTCCCCACTTTTTCTTCTATTAGTTTGAGTGTATCTGGTTTGATGTAGAGGTCCTTGATCCACTTGGACTTAAGCTTTGTGCAGGGTGATAAGAATGGATTGATCTGCATTCTTCTACATGTTGACCTCCAGTTGAACGAGCACCATTTGCTGAAAATGCTATCTTTTTTCCATTGGATAGTTTTGGCTCCTTTGTCAAAAATCAAGTGACCATAGGTGTGTGGATTCATTTCTGGGTCTTCAGTTCTATTCCACTGGTCTATCTGTCTGTCTCTGTACCAATACTATACCATTTTTATCACTATTGCTCTGTAATACTGCTTGAGTTCAGGGATAGTGATTCCCCTGGAAGTCCTTTTATTGTTGAGGATAGTTTTAGCTATCCTGGGCTTATTGTTATTCCAGATGAATTTGCAAATTATTCTGTCTAACTCTATGAAGGATTGCATTGGAATTTTGATGGGGATTGCATTGAATCTGTAGATTGCCTTTGGTAAAATGGCCATTTTTGCTATATTAATCCTGGCAATCCATGAGCATGGGAGATCTTTCCATCTTCTGAGATCTTCTTCAATTTCTTTCTTCAGAGGCTTGAAGTTCTTATCATACAGATCTTTCACTTGCTTGGTTAAAGTCACACCGAGGTGTTTTATATTATTTGGAACTATTTTGAAGGGTGTCGTTTCCCTAATTTCTTTCTCAGCTTGTTTCTCTTTCGTGTAGAGGAAGGCTACTGATTTATTCGAGTTAATTTTATACCCAGCCACTTTGCTGAAGGTGTTTATGAGGTTCTCTGGTGGAACTTTTGGGATCACTTAAATATACTATCATAACATCTGCAAATAGTGATATTTTGACTTCTTCCTTTCCAATCTGTATGCCTTTGATCTCCTTTTGTTGTCTGATTGCTCTGGCTAGGACGTCGAGAACTATATTGAATAAATAGGGAGAGAGTGGGCAGCCTTGTCTAGTCCCTGATATCAATGGGATTGCTTCAAGTTCCTCTCCATTTAGTTTAATGTTAGCTATGGTTTGCTGTATATGGCTTTTACTATGTTCAGGTATGGGCCTTGAATTCCTATTCTTTCCAGGACTTATCATGAAGGGGTGTTGAATTTTGTCAAATGCTTTCTCCACATCTAATGAAATGATCATGTGGTTTTGTTCTTTCAGTTTGTTTATATAATGAATCACGTTGATGGTTTTCCATATATTAAACCATCCCTGCATGCCTGGGATGAAGCCTACTTGATCATGGTAGATGATTGTTTTGATGTGTTCTTAGATTCGGGTTACAAGAATTTTATTGAGTATTTTTGTGTTGATATTCATAAGGGAAATTGGTCTGAAGTTCTCTTTCTTTGTTGGGTCTTTGTGTGGTTTAGGTATAAGAGTAATTGTGGCTTCATAGAAGGAATTCGGTAGTGCTCCATCTGTTTCAATTTTGTGGAATAGTTTGGATAATATTGGTATGAGGTCTTCTATGAAGGTCTGATAGAATTCTGCACTGAACCCATCTGGACCTGGGCTCTTTTTGATTGGGAGACTTAATGACTGCTTCTATTTCTTTAGGAGTTGTGGGGTTGTTTAAATGGTTCATCTGTTCCTGATTCAGCTTCAGTACCTGGTATCTGTCAAGGAAATGGACAATTTTCTCCAGAATTTCAAGTTTTGTTGAATATAGGCTTTTGTAGTAGGATCTGATGATTTTTTGAATTTCCTCTGATTCTGTTGTTGTGTTTCCCTTTTCATTTCTGCTTTTGTTAATTTGCACGTACTCTCTGTGTCTTCTGGTTAGTCTGGCTAAGGTTTTATCTATCTTGTTAATTTTGTCCAAGAACCAACTTTTGGTTCTGTTGATTCTTTGTATAGAATGTTTCTATTTGGTTGATTTCAGCTCTGAGTTTGATTATTTCCTGCCTTCTACTCCTCCTGGGTGTATTTGCTTCTTTTAGTTCTAGTGCTTTTAGGTGTGCTGTCAAGCTGCTGATATATGCTCTCTCCTGTTTCTTTCTGCAGGCACTCAGAGCTATGAATTTTCCTCCAAGCACAGCTTTCATTGTGTCCCATAAGTTTGGGTATGTTGTACCTTCATTTTCATTAAATTCTAAGAAGTCATTAATTTCTTTCTTTATTTCTTCCTTGATCAGGTTATCATTGAGTAGAGCATTGTTCAACTTCCATATATATGTGGGCATTCTTTACTTGTTATTATTGAATACCAGTTGTAGCCCGTGGTGGTCTGATAGGACACATGGGATTATTTCTATCTTTCTATATCTTTTGAGGCCTGTTTTTTGCCTGATTATATGGTCAATTTTGGAGAAAGTACCATGAGGTGGTGACAAGAAGGTATATCCTTTTGTTTTAGGATAGAATGTTGTATAAATATCTGTTAAGTCCATTTGGTTCATAACTTCTGTTAGTCTGTCCCTGTCTCTGTTTAATTTGTTTCCATGATCTGTCATTGATGAGAGTGAGTGTGCTTTGAGCTTTAGTAAGTTTTCTTTTATGTATGTAGGTGCCCTTGTATTTAGAGCAGAGATATTTAGGATTGAGAGTTCATCTTGGTGGATTTTTCCTTTGATGAATATGAAGTGTCATTTATCTTTTTGAATGACTTTTGGTTGAAAATCGATTTTATTCGATATTAGAATGGCTACTCCAGCTTGCTTCTTCAGACCATTTGTTTGGAAAGTTGTTTTCCAGCCTTTTACTCTGAGGTAGTGTCTGTCTTTGTCTTTGAGGTGTGTTCCCTGTAGGCAGCAAAATGCTGGGTCCTCATTGTGTATCCAGTTTGTTAATCTGTGTCTCTTTATTGGGGAATTGAGTCCATTCAGAGATATTAAGGAATAGTGATTGTTGCTTGGTGTTATCTTCGTATTTGTAGGTGAGATTATGCTTGTGTGCTTGTCTCTCTTTGTTTTGTTGCAAAATGATTAGTTTCTTGCTTTTTCTAGGGTGTAGCTTGCCTCCTTGTGTTGGGCTTTACCATTTATTATCCTTTGTAGTGCTGGATTTTTGGACAGATATTGTATAAATTTGTTTTTGTCATGGAATATCTTGGTTTCTCCATCTGTGTTAATTGAGAGTTTTGCTGGATATTGTAGCCTGGGCTGGGATTTGTGTTCTCTTAGGGTCTGTATGACATCTGTCCAGGATCTTCTGGCTTTCATAGTCTCTTGTGAGAAGTCTGGTGTAATTCTGATAGGCCTGTCTTTATATGTTACTTGACCGTTTTCCCTTTCTGCTTTTAATATTTTTTCTTTGTTTTGTGCATTTGGTGTTTTGACTATTATGTGACAGGAGGAGTTTCTTTTCTGGTCCAATCTATTTGGAGTTCTGTAGGCTTCTTGTATGTTTATGGGCATCTCTTTCTTTAGGTTAGGGGAATTTTCTTCTATGATTTTGTTGAAGATATTTACTGGCTCTTTGAGTTGGGAGTCTTCACTCTCTTCTATACCTATTTTCTTTAGGTTTGATCTTCTCATTGTGTCCTGGATTTCCTGCATGCTTTGAGCCAGTAGCTTTTTCCATTTTACATTATCTTTGACATCGACAGTTGTGTCGATGATTTCTATGGAATCTTCTGCTCCTGAGATTCTCTCTTCTATCTCTTGTATTCTGTTGTTGATGCTTGTATCTACAGCTCCTTGTCTCTTCCTTCTGTTTTCTATATCCAGGGTTCTCTCCCTTTGTGCTTTCTTTATTGTTTCTATTTCCATTTTCAATTCCTTTACCTGTTTAATTGTGTTTTCCTGTAATTCTTTCAGGGATTTTTGTGTTTCCTGTCTAAGGGCTTCTACTTGTTTATTTGTGTTTTCCTGCATTTCTCTAAGGGAGTTCTTTATGTCTTTCTTAAAGTCCTCCATCATCATGATCAAATGTGATTTTAAATCTAGATCTTGCTTTTCTGGTGTGTTTGGATATTCAGTGTTTGCTTGGTGGGAGAGTTGGGCTCTGATGATGCCATGTAGTCTTGGTTTCTGTTGCTTGGGTTCCTGCGCTTGCCTCTTGCCATTAGGTTGTCTCTGGTGTTACCTTGTTCTGCTATTTCTGACAGTGGCTTGACAGTTCTATAGGCCTGTGTGTCCGGAGTGCTGTAGACCTGTTTTCCTGTTTTCTTTCAGCCAGTTATGGGAACAGAGTGTTCTGCTTTTAGCTGTGTAGTTGTTCCTGTCCACTGGTTTTCAGCTGTTCCTGTGGTTGTGTGTCCTGAGTCCACCAGGCAGGTCACTTGGAGCAGAAAAGTTGGTCTTACCTCTGATCTCGGGCCTGAAGTTGCTCCTCGGGTCTAGGTTTCAGCTCTCCATGTGGGCAGCTACCCTGAATTCTTTATCTAACCAAAGATGACCTGAATTTATGTTCCTCCTTTCTTGGCCTCCTGAGTTTTAGGATTATAGGTATACCTCCATCACCCCTAGATTCTGAAGTGCTAGAGAGTGAATCTAGGGCTTTGTGCATGCTAGGCAATGACCCTATCAACCGAGCCTCATTCTCAGGCCTCCTTTGTATGCTTATTTTGTCCCCTTCATTGACTGTTAATATCAGGTGGATTCTCTGAGAGGAAATGATTGTACCAAAGATCATGGTAAAATATTTTCCAACATCTAGATCATATTGCTGTCTGAAAAGGCTACAAAATGTTCAATAGCAGTCTTGAGAGTGCCCAGGCTTGGTTTCCATTGTTCTAAGTAATGGCCATTGCCTCCTGTTTGTTGAGTCTTTCTTGCATTGTATCAAGCTAGGTAGTTAGGCATGTCCTTGTTTTATTTTTGTTTTTGTTTTCAGTGTTGGGTATTGTCCTAGTTAGCTTTAATTGTCAACTTGACAAAACTTAGACTCATCTGAGAGGGAAACCCTGATCAAGGTATTGTCTAAATCAACTTGGCCTGTGAGTGATTGACTATTAACCGATGGGCAGTGCCATCTTTAGGTGGATGGTTCTGGGCTGTATGAGAAGACAAAGTACAAGCCTTCTAAGTCATCCATAGTTTTTGCTTTAAGTTCCAGCCCTGACTTTCTTCAGTGATGAACTATGACCCAAAAGTATAAGCCAATTAAGTTCTTTCCTCCCTTATGTTGCTTTTGCCCAGAGTGTTATGATAACAACACAAAGGACTAAAGTAGGTTTCAACTCCAAGGCCTTGAGCACATTTAATGCACACTCTAGCTACATCTATGGTCCTAGGATTATTTATTATTTTTCCTGCTTCGTTTTCCCTCTCTTTGGACCTTTCTCCCACTTGTGGGTTCTAGTCCAGCATTCTTGGGGTTGACGGTCTTCCTTCTTTTGAACATTGGGTCCTGCACAAACCTGGAATATGCTCCAATTATCTGGTACCCCTGTACTTATAGGTAATATAACTTCCTGGAAATTAGTTCTTCCAAAGTAAATACCCATTGGGAAAATGAATTCCTATGCCTGTGCAGCCTCAGGCTTGCTTTCCTGGGGAAACATGTCAGAATGAAGGCTGGGTGGTTTATTACTGCTATTAGCGACCATTTGTATGTGGCTGGAGATATGCACAGGATCCCACACTTTGCAAAAAAGCTGGAGCAGAGGGCAATGTTCCATCCCTGAAGGGTCACCTTACTTTGATTTGTGGATGGAATTGGGTGCCCACAGGAACCAGTTGCATTCTTACAAGCTGAGGACATCTCACTGGCTAGTTAGAATGTGTTAGAAGAAGGGAGCAAAGAATGACTTTTTAATGGCCTCTATGTGTCCAGCATCACTCAGATTGGATCCCATTCATTCTTCAAAGTTATCCTAGCATCGAGGGACTTTTACCTTCACATCCAACTCTAAGGACCACAGTCTACACTGGATGTATTCTCCCACATGTCCTGAGTTTTTTGAGCTATGTGTGGGAGGGATCAACCAGCTGTGAACATAGTGTGGGGGACTCATGAACAGGTGGGAGCCAGAAAGAAGGAGCCAAGACTCCTATTCCCTCTGCTCTGGAATCTTGTCTGACTCGGGAGTTGGGGCTGAGCATATGGAACCAAGCAGGCCTGAGTTCAAGATCTCTGGCCCAGAAGGCTGGATGAGTTTCTCTTCCCTAAGTGTCCTTTTCTTCTATAAATCAGGTTTAAAAACCACTGACCAGTGGTCCATGGGAAGATTAAAGAAAATCATGTTTGCACCACGTCTGGTGCATTGAAGGTGTTAATAGCCATTGAGTCACTACCAGAAAGTGGTCAGGAGAGACAAGGGAGGGGGAGGCTTGTTGGGCGCTGTCATCCATAGCCATTCAAGATTATAGTGCCTCAAGATTGGGGAGGTGCTCAGCAGTTAAAGTGCTTGCACAAGTGTGTGGACTGAAGTTCAGAATGCCAGAATCCATTGAATGTCAGGTGGGTATGCTGGCGCACCTGTAACTTCCATACTTGGAAGGTGGAGACCAGGGATCCCCTGAGCAAGCGTTAGCCAGAAGAGCTGTACTGAAGAGCTGTGGGCTCAGTTAAGAAACCCTACCTCAATGAAAAAGATGGGGAGAAATTGAGGAAGGCTTCCATTGAACACTGGTGCTGGGTTCCCACACACATGCACACTAACACATATACTCGTGATCACACACATGGGAACACACATACCACACAACATACATGCATGTGAGAAAGAAAATCTTGATACCTTAGTTTCTGCCTGTAAAAGGGAGACAGATGGGGTTGGGGATTTAGCTCAGTGGTAGAGCGCTTGCCTAGCAAGCGCAAGGCCCTGGGTTCAGTCCCCAGCTCCGAAAAAAAAAGAAAAGGAAAAAAAAGGGGGGGGGGAGACAGATGACCAAGTGCCTTCCTTGCCTTGGGAGGTGAGAGGACTGAAGGAGTTAATACAAGCATTGGGTTTAGGAAATGTCTCAGAATTGACCAAGTTCCCTGCACATGTCTGCTAACATCAGTGCCTTAACCCTTTTGCCTTCACATGCATATGGAGGTAGGTCAGAAGGCAAGTTTGAGTGTTGGTTCTCACCTTGTTAGAAATGGGATTGTCTCCTGTTTTGCCACTGCATGTATTAATCTAACTGGCCTGACAACTTCTGAGGATTCTCTTGTTTTTGCTTCCCATTCTACTCCAGGAATGCCAGAGTAACAGTCATCGCATCACTGGACCTGGCTTTGAGTGGGTTCTGGGTATCTAAACTCAGGTCCTTATACATGTCTAGCAAGCACTTTTACCTACAAAGCCATATCTCTAACCCCTTCCATATTCCTTTGGGTCTCAATTTCCAAAGGAAGCTAAAGGGCCCTATGTCATGTAAGCTATTTTTTTTTTTGAGAAAGGGTCTCTCTATTCTATAGCCTTGGCTATCTAGGAACTTGCTATGCAGACAAGGCTGGCCTTGGTCTGTTCTGCTGTGTGTCTTCTACTATTGCTCCTTGGCTTATTCCTTTACGACAGGGTCATTCACTGAACTAGAGCGATCCATTGCATCCAGGCTGGCTGGCCAGTAAGCTCTCAAGGATCTGCCAGTCTCTGCTTCCCAACACTGGGGGTCACATGCACATGCAGCCATGCCCAGCTTTTTACATAGGTATTAAGGATTTGAACTCAGATCCTCAGGTCCTCATGCTAGCATAGCAAGTACTTCTACTCGCTGAGTAACCTCCTCGGTCCCTCACCTATTCATTAATAGTACCTTCCCCTGAATGGTAAATTCCCTAAGAGTAGGGCTGCATGTGTGCACACATGAGAACATACACACATGTGCATATGCACACAGACACACATGGCATAGAGTTGTTATGCACAATTCCCAGCACCCATGCTGAATGGCTCACAACTGTCTGTAACTTTGCCTCTAGGGAATCTGATAGCTTCTTTTAGATTCTGTGGGTACCCACCTACACATGGACATACTTCCACATGGGCACATACACATAACTAAAAATAAAACCAATCTCTTTAAAAGACAATTATTTTTCACACCTATTTCTTTTTGCTGGAGGTGCTGGATTCCCGGGTCTTTGCTGGACCCAGGAAAGAGGTCCTCAGGGACCTGGTCATATTTATTCTGTACTTCTGTCTGGAGTTCTATCCTGTCTGTTCTGTCTGATTCTGACCTTTGCCTTCATACTTGACGAATCTCTGTCTTTTGGTTTTTTCTTTTTAAGTTTTCTTTTTCAAATTTTCTCTGTGTGTATATGTCATGTGTGAGAGTGATCGCATGTGTAGATTCACAGGAGAACTTTGGGTGTCTGTCCTTGCCTTATACCTTGTTTGTGACAGGGTCTTTGGTTTGCCACTGAATACTTCAGACCAGCTGGCTTGAGAGCTCCCAGGTATTCTCCTGTCTCAACTTCACATCTTGCTGTAGGAGTGCTGGGTATATAACTGAAAGCTACCAGGCCTGGCTCCACATAGATTCTGGGGAATGAACTCAGGCCCTCATGTCTACTTGGCAAGCACTTTACCCACTGAGCTTCTGTGTACCTTTGTTTTCTAGAAAGCACAGCCTCTCTCCCAGGAGGGAGAGCCCTGTCTCTTCCCAGGCTGGAGCCCTTGGCTTGTTCTTGCCAGCTAGCTGTCTTGTGCTCAGTTGCCCTCCTCCCCGCCAGACCCCAGGAGTGCTCAGCATTCTTTCTGAGAGGCCCTGCTGGCTAGGCCTAGTGGGATCCTGTGACACCAAACTCCCAAGCTAACTGCAGACATTTGTGCTGTCAACAGAATTACAGAAAATGCAATCCACGTTGTTAATGAGCAGCTTGTTTGGGTAAACAAACCAGGTGAGGTGAAAAAAGTGACACTCTCCAGCAGGAAACACGGGTGAACATTAACCAGATGGAGAGCCACACATTTCTGCGCGCTTCCTAGCCTACAAGCTCTGAGCAGCAGGAAGGGACATTCCTGTAGTGTGTGTGAGCTGCGACTGTGCACCCCTCCCGTCTGATCTGGCACTTCTTTTCGAGGTATAAGAGCTACCTTGTTCCCAGGATCACCCAGAGTTTGACTCTGTGCCTCATGTACTGTTCAGCCTTCATTTCATTTATCGTCAGTCTTCACAGCACTGTGCAAGGTATGTGTGACAGCTGGGGAAACTGAGGCTTTCACTGGAGGTGAGAAAGAACTTTGCTTAAAATCATCTTGGTGGATCTGAAGAGCTACATCAGCCTAATTCTTTAAGACCAAGGTTGCACCAATATTTTAGAATCTCTGGCCCTCATCTCTGCCTTCAAACCCCTCTCCGAGTAATGAAAGTCCCAGTGGCTGCTGCTCACAGCTTCCTCTTTGAGACTATGGTTTTGAGGAATGTTTGGATTTTCCCTACAGAAGGAGTCCTTGCCTAACTAGTCAGGATGCTATAGCTTTCTAGAAAATGTACGTAACAACCCTATGTCATGTGTGTCTGTGTGCATATGCACATGTATGCACGGTCTCATGTGTACATCTTTATCCTTGGAAAAGCAGTAACTTAGAGTTATTCACAAGTTATCTCATAATAAGCTATGTAATATATGCAGTTAGCTGTTATCATCCAGGGTAATAACACACAAACCACACAAAGATAAGGCGACGTTGTACAAATGTGACCGACTTGGGTAACTGCCAAGGCTAAGTTTATTACCATGCAGACAGGGTCAGGAAAAGGGAGGCTTCAGCTGTAAGCTCAAACACACATGGCTCTGGCTTTCGGTCCACGCTGTTCAAGGAAAAAAAAAAAAAGGAAAAATACATTACATTCATATTAAAATGCCATGAGTTATTTTTTCCTTAGCTTTCAAGGGTGAAGAGGCCAGTAAACTGTTGTCAGTCACATGATCAGAATTTGGGACAGACAGTGTGGTTTGAACTAGCCAGAGCACACGTGTTCTGCCTCTCTCTCGGATCTATGTGAATTTTGTCCTAGAAGCAGGACTCGATTACTGTGACCCTGGGTAGAGAGGCTTGCTGTGAGTACAGCCATCATTCGCTATTGAGCCTTTTACAGGGATTCTGCCTTCTTCACTACAAGAAAACTCAGCCTTGGAGATGCATCAAAGAACCACAGCGTGATCCATGCTGGGGCTTGAACTACAGTCTTTCTGGTCCTGAGCTCTGGGTGTTCAACCACCACATTGTCCTATCGCTCCTGCTTCGGAGCAATACCACTTCTTTTTGTTTGTTGTTTCTTGAGATGGAATTTTGCTAGGTAGCCTGGGATGACCTTGAACTCCATGATCTTTCTTCCCCAGCCTCCCAAGTGTGCACCACCATGTTCTGGCTGTCTCCCAGCTTTCCAGGGGCCACATAGACCCGGCAAGACCTCCAGGGTGATCTCACTTGTCTTCAGAGAAACCCTACGGGGGTAAATGCCTCTTGTTAACAGCTGAAAAGACTGATGCTTGGGAAACAGGAAGAGACTTGTCCCAAGTCCCCCAGCTCCAATGTGGCAGGTGTGGGTGAAGGAAGGGAGTTTGTTTTCCACTCCGCTACACTGCCGCACAGCTAGTGACACAAGCCCAGCAGCAGAGGGGCATCCACAGGCAGCACCTTTGCTGAATTCAGAAGATCTTCACCAAGCAGCTTACCTCCTTTCAAGTAGGTGGAAGCCTTTTCCTTTGAATGAACCAATTATGTTAAAAAAGCAAAAATAATTTATGCGTATTAGCTAATGAGGATGTTGTTCAGGATATTTTTAGCTGTACAGGGAGTGAGGGAGAGAGAGAGGGAGGGAGAGAGAGAAAGAGAGAGAGAGAGAGAGAGAGAGAGAGAGAGAGAGAGAGAGAGGAGAGTTTGAGTTTGAGAGCTGTGCATAAATTGCTTTGGAAGAGGCAGCTTGAGAATTGGCACAGGCCCAGTCCTTACCCCTTTTGGCTGCACCTCGTGAGGGCTGGGGGCAAATTACATTCTTTCCTGCAAATGTGTGACAATGTGTATATGGTACCAACCTCTCAAGAGTATCGTAAAAACTGAAACTGGCTCTTCTATAGGCATCTAGAGAAGATTTGTAAAAACAGGATACCACTATTTATTAGGCCCAGAAGCTCTGAAAAATAAAAATCAAGCAAATCAATAGATCCAAAGCATCACACCCACTTCAAGGGTACTGAGAGTCAGCTTGATGTATGCATACCCAAAATTCACCACATTTCTGAATGATGTCACTTTTAAGGAGCTGTTTGTAGGTGCTTTGAAGATGGTCCTGTCAGTAAAATGCCTAAGGAACTGAGTTTGAGTCCCAGCATTCATGTAAAAATGTTGGGTATGGTAGTGCATGCCTGTTGGGAATGCACTGTTATCCCAGTGTTGGGAAAGTAGAAAGGATCCCTTGGGCTTGTGCGCCAGGCAGTCTAGCTGAGTTGGTGAGCTCCATGTTTGTGAGAAACTGTCTCAAAAAATAAGGAGAGAATGATTTATGGGCACATTTGACATCTTCTGGCTCCCACATGCACACATAAGAGCACAGGCATACACAAATACATATATATTGCACGCAAAGAAGCAATGTGTATCAATTTGGTGCTGTAATGACATAGGTAGCAGGAGTATCAAGGGTCAATAGTGTATTGATGATTCAACAAAAAAAAAGAAAGAAAGAAAGAAAGAAAGGAAGAAGGAAAGAAAGAAAGAAAGAAAGAAAGAAAGAAAGAAAGAAACCACTGAGTTTTTGCCGCATTTGTAAAGTGGTGTTGACTTTAAAAGTTTATATGTAGATCTCTGGCCATTGAACTATCCAGGTGAACAAAGGACCTAAGAGCACCATTTACAAAATGTTAGATGGTCAGTTACAAGACAGAAGCGTCTTCCCTAAAGCATATTGGGTACATCAGGTCGAAATGGAAACAACCTTACATCAGGGGGGTTCTAGAACACCTGGCAAGTATAATGGATAACCCAAGTAGGTTGAGGAATGTCAAGTCTGGCTGGGAAGCCTATACATATACAATCCTCAGGCTGCAGGGAGAACAGTGCAGAAGAAAGAATGGGAGAGTAGGAAAACAGCAGAGCCCAGAGCCCTGAGGCCAGGGGCAGGGTAGGGAACAATCCTAAGAACAGGGGTCCTCTTACAAGGTGTTCTGTGTGAGCCATCAAGGGATAAGCAAGGCAAGTAAAAGGGCCACAGCAGGCCGGATCCTGTACTATGTCTAGATCATACAAACCTTTATAATATCCATTCCCCAGCATCAATCGTAAGGCATCATGCACACCGTAGATCCAAGGGGAATGTCTGCTGAGTGACAGGGCCAGAAGAGGCCTCTGTAGGAAACAAGAACGTTTCTCAGCACAGAGCCTGGCACATAGGAGAGAACTGGTAAATGGGTGAACGTTTTTTGACAGTTAGCCAGTTCTCTCTGGCTTTTCTTAGATTTCGCTTTTGTTCCTTGATTGGTTGTTGAAAGAAGAATACATAGCCACTACCGTTGAGCCATCACAAAGTGCAAGGTTACTTTGTTTACTCCACATGTAGTAATACATTTAATTTTTATAGTGACCCACTGAGGAAAATACTGCTGTTTATACTTTACAAATAAGTTACAGAATATTTAACAGTTTTTCCAAGATTCTACACAGAGCCAGGAAGTCTGGCTCCAAAACCCATCCTTAGTTTTTCTAATAGCAATCAGTTTAAATCTATGGATAGGCAGTTGAAAACACTGCCAGGAAATTACACGTGCTATTTATTCTCAATGTATGTATATCTATATACACATATTATGTCAATATATATGTATATGTATGTCATATATGTCATTCTATATACATACTCTTATAACACACACACATACACACACACACACAATTGAACTCACAGCTTCATGTGTGCTAAGCATATACTACCAATGAACTACGTGTTGTTTACTGTTCAATGATCTTACCACTAGGCCAACTTTTTTGTTGTTTTTGTTTGTTTTGTTTTCTCATTGTGAAGCTCTGGCCTGGAACTCACTGTGCACATCAGGCTAGACTTCAATCAGATCTGCCTGCCTCTGTCTCTAGAGTGTTAAGATTAAAGGCATGAGCCACCACAAGATCTTTGCCTTCTTTTAAATACCACACAGAGGCTGCTTGGGTCTTTCTTTGTATATGGCCAGAAGTCCTGACCAGGGTGGACTGTCCACTCCAGATCTGTCACTATTGATTTATTATGGTCAACTATACTACCCTGCAGATGCTCGATGACTTACATCTTTCCTATTGCTCAATAATAAAGGAGGGTAGTTTTGCCTCAAAGGCGAAGATGGTGCTGCAGCATGTTTGACTGATTGAGCTCAAAAGCCAGCTGGGTGTGATGGTGCATGCCTTTTTTTTTTTTTTTTTCCCGGAGCTGAGAACCGAACCCAGGGCCTTGCGCTTGCTAGGCAAGTGCTCTACCACTGAGCTAAATCCCCAGCCGGTGCATGCCTTTAATCTTGCTTTGAAAGGCAGAGGCAGGCAGATCTTTATGAGTTTGAGGCCAGTCTGGTCTATGTAGTGAGTTCTAGGATAGTCAGAGGTAGAGAGACCATGTCTAAATATAACAAACAAACAAACAAACAAACAAACAAACAAACAAAGGCAGAGATCCCTATCCTAGGTTGGTAATGTGACGTAGTGGATACAGTTGCTTATTGCAAAGCCTAATGATCTGAGTTGAATTCCTGGGGCCCACGCGGTGGAAGGAGAGAACTGACTTCCACAAGTGTTCTCTGATCTCCACAAATGTGCTATGGCGTGCATGTTCTTCTCACTTACTCTTTACTCCTCAGCCAACAAATAAATGGAGAGAGAGAGAGAGAGAGAGAGAGAGAGAGAGAGAGAGAGAGAGAACCTTTCACTTGATACAAAATATTTACTCATGATGACAAAAGATCTAAATGTAAGACCTAAAACAACTCAATTCTTGGAAGAAAACATGGGAGAAACTTCATGATACTAGATTTGGCAGTTATTTATTGAGTATGACTACAAAGGCATAGACAAGAAAAGAAAAAATAAATCAGACTACATCAAGTGTTTAAAAATAAAAGTGTTTTGGTTTTGTTTTTGTATTTTACAAAGGACTCTGTTAAAAAGTCAACCCATAGAATGAGAGAAAATACTTGCAAGCTATATAAGAGGGTCTTTCATAGTCAGAACATAAGAAACTCTCTTATGGCTCAAACACAAAACAAAACAGTAGCTCAGTTGGTAGAGTGCTTGCTATTTATGCACAACAGCATGCTGGAAACCCTAGCTTTAACCCAGAGCCACATTAATGAGGTATGGTTGTATATGCCTGTGATCCCAGCACGTGGCAAATCGTGAGGCAGGTGGATCTCTGTGAGGGTGACATGAGACTCTGTCTCAGAAAGAGATAACACAAAGAAACCTAGAGGAACCTTACTTACAAATGAACAAAGGACTGGAATAGTTATTTATTTCTCCAAAGATGATATATTTACAAATAGCCAACAAATACATAAAAGATGCTCAATATTACTAGTAGCAGAGAAGTGTGAATCAGAATCACAATGAGGTACCTAATTCACATAGTCTAGGAAACTCATACATGCAAAATAAAAATGACAAGGACTGGAGAGGATGTGAAAGCATCCCAACTTCGGTGCACTGTTAAATGGTTCAACTGTTATGGGAAACAATATGCCAGTTCCTCAAAAAGTTAAAAATAGAATTATCATATGATCCAGAAATTTCACTTTTGGGTGTATAACCAAAATAACTGAATGTGAGGCCCACCGACAGATTCCTGAATAAATACAATGTGATATATGCTCACAGTGAAATTCTATTCAACTTTAAGAAAGGACATGCTGACATGTGCTTCAGGAAAACCAAACCTGGGAGACACTGTGCTAAGTGAAACACACCAGTCACTTACTTGATCTTACAGAAGGAAAGACTGGTTCATAAAGGTACAGAGTCTAAAAATGTCATGTGGGGCCTCAGGAAGGAAAACAAGTGGGTAGAGGTAGAATTATTATTTTGTTTGGTTAGTAGTGGGTACAGAGTTTCTATGTGGGGAGATGAAGAAAGTTCTGGAGATGTAGGGTACTGATGTTTGCATCAGTGCAAAAGCACCAAATACTACTGAATGGCACACTTAAAAGTGACACTAAATCAGTCACTTTTAAACCACAGTCAGTCAATTTACCACAATTAAAAAGGCATAAAAATAAGAAATAAACCAACAGACTAATTCATTTGTCTGTGTGTGTGTGTGTGTGTGTGTGTGTGTGCGTGTATGTTTGTGCACATATGTGCGTGTGTTGACCTCAGTGTCCATTCTCTCTTTCAACCCATGCTTCTTCTACCATGTGGGTATCTCAGGGATTAAACTTAGGTTGTCAGTCTTGGCAGTAGGTACATTTGCCCTCTGATGCATCTTGCCAGCACCTCCAATGCAGTAATCCAACATACTAAGCCCAAATTTAGTTGTTTTGAAACAGATTCTCATGTATCATAAGAGAATGGCTATGTGGTACCACAACCAATTTTAAGTGGTTCTGGGGACTCAAACCTAGGGCCTTTTATTTTCTAGGCAAGTACTCTATAAACTGAACTATTTCCCATACCCTTGATTGTGGTGTGTGTATATATGTGTGTGGTGTGCATGCATGTGTGTGCATAGGTATGTATATGTGCCACAGTGTGTTTGTGAAAGCCAGAGGACAACTTTTGGGAATTGATTCTCTCATTCCACCATGAGTTCTGGTGATCAAACTTAAGTCAGGCTTCTACAGTAAGCACTAAGCCCAAACTTAAGAAAGCAGTTTTCAAATCTCGCTCTTGGGAGTTGTTCTTGGGATAAGTGCCTCAAAATGAGAGATTTGAGGCCATTTATTTACACATTCAATAAGTATTTACTGGCCACTGCATGCATTCTGAGATTGGTATTCAACATTGAGATCTGAATATGGACAAAGCTAATGTGGTTCTTGTCTTTATCAATTAGAACATTTAGTTGAATGTTGAATACCAAATATATGGCAGGAAGCCCATATCTTCCCCATTTCATTTTTACAAGGTGGGAACCCCCTTGATAAGGAAGAAATCAAGGTTGAGAGGATTTAAGAGACTTCTTTCAAGCTCATTCAACTAGCAACCTGTGACTGCTTGACTCCTGGGCCTATTCCTTGAGCTACTGGTATACCTTGTCTGTGTTCTCATTTAAGGAGAATCACGGTGAATTTGGCTAAACACAAAAGCCAGAGAAATTCTAAAATTAAGAAACCCATTTAACTGGTTATGATTCTATGTTTCAAACAAGCTCCATTTGGGGGAAGGGAGCAGCACCCCTATTAATGAGCTATGGACTCTTTCGGCAGAATAGAATCACAACACCCAAGAGAATTGAAAACATATGTCCACACAAAACTGTGTACACAAACGTTCACAGCAGCATTAATTACCCATAATATCAAAAAAAAAAAAACAGAACAGAAAACAACCCAAATGTCCATCTACAATATGTGGATCAACAACATGTGGCATGGACAGCCAAAAGACATTATTTGGCAACAAAAAAGAATTACTCACCCATTCGATGACACAGATGGATTTTCAAAACCTTACAGGAAGTGCAAGAGGTAAGGGATAAAGGCTGCACACCGCGTGATTCTACCTGCACAATGTTTCTGGAATAGACCACTCCACAGAGGCAGGGTGTAAACTCTTGTTTGCCAGATTGGAAGGGGAAGTGACTATGAGTGGGATGTGGTTCCTTTGGGTGGGTGGACAGAGTCTTCCAGAATTAGGTAGTGATGATGAGATTAAACTAAAGACCACTGATGTGCACTTTTTCAAGTGGTGATTTTGTTTCTTTTTTTTTTTGAGACAAAGTCTCAATGTGTAGTCCAGCCTGGCCTCAGATTTACAGCAATTCTCTGACTTCGGCTGAAGTGCGGAAATTACAGGTGTCAGCCTCTGTACCCAGCTTAAAGTGATGTATGTAATGATGCAAATGTACTTGAAACAACAGACCACAGAGTCCTGACTCATTGACCATTTATTCTGTCACTTAGTGCTGTATAATTATGGTGCATGGTACTGTTCTGCTAACACAGCTACCTAAGTACTAAGTAGAAAAACCAACGAGAACGGTGGTTTGAGCCAAGCTGGGACACTTCGGGGCATCAGAATATCAATGCAGGAAGACTCACTATGCTGTGGACTTTTTATCTGTTTTATCCTCATAGTGAGACTATTTTAACAACAGACTGCAGGGCAAAGTTTCCAGTCCTCTTCTCACTGGAATTTTTTTTTTTTTTTTTTTTTTTTTTAAATTCACTTTACAGTCAGCTCACTGTCCCTCCTACCAGTCACCCCCTCCCACAACCCTTCCCCAATCTGCCCTCCCATTCTCCTCTGAGAGGGTGGAGGCTTCCCTTGAGTATCCTTCTACCCTGGCACTTCAAGTCTCTGCGGAGTTAGGTGTATCCTTTCCCACTGAAGCCAGACAAGGCAGCCCAGCTAGAAGAACATATCCCACAAACAGGCAAAACCTTTTGAGATAGTCCCAGCTCCGGTTGTTCAGGACCCACATGAAGACCAAGCTGCACATCTGCTACATATGTGCAGGGGCACCCACATCCAGTGTGTGTATGCTCTTTGGTTGGTGGTTCAGTCTTTGAGAGCCTCAAGGATCCAGGTTAGATGACTGTTGGTCTTTCTGTGGTGTTCCTATCTCCTTCGGGGCCCAAAATCCTTCCTCCTACTCTTCCATAAGAGTCCCCAAGCTTCATCCACTGTTTGGCTATGGGTCTCTGCATCCATCCATCCTTCCATTCATCCATCCATCCATCCATCCATCCAGCCATCCATCTGTTGGGTGGAGTCTCTCAGAGGACTCCTGTCTGCAAGCATAACAGAGCATTACTAATAGTATCAGGGATTGGTGCTTGCCCATAGGATGGGTCTCAAGTTGGGTCTGTTATTGGTCTACTGTTCCCTCAGTTTCTGCTCCATCTCCCATCCCTGCATTTCTCGTAGATAAATTTTCGGTCAAGAGTTTTGCGAGTGGGTTGGTGTCCTTATGGTTTCACTGGGGTTCCTGCCTGGCTACAGGAGGTGGCCTTTTCAGGTTCCATATCCACAATACTGTGAGTCACATCTCGGGTCATTCATTAATTCTTGGGTGCCTCCCTTATCCCAGGTCTCTCTAACCTATAACCACCTCCTCACCCTCATCAATTGCAGATTTCCATTCATTCTTGTGGACATCTGGCCATCTCTCCTGCCCCTCCCCACACCTGATCCTGATACCCCTCCCCCCTTTAAGTTAGACTCCAACGACCCAAATGACCCAATTAAAAATGGGTTACAGAGCTAAACAGAGAATTTTCAACAAATGAATCTTGAATGGCTGAGAAACACTTAAAAAATGTTCAAAGTCCTTGGTCATCAGGGAAATGCAAATCAAAACAACTCTGAGATTTCATCTTATAGTGGTTAGAGTGGCTAAGATCAAAAAACTCAAATGATAACACATACTAGTGAGGATGTAGAGCAAGAGGAACTTTCCTCCATTGCTGATAGGACTGCAAACTTGTACAACCACCGTGGAAATCAATTTGATGGGCTCAAAGAAAACTGGGGATAGTTCTACCCCAAGACTCAGCTATGTCACTCCTGGGCATCTGCCCAAAAGATGCTCTACCATCCCACAAAGACGACTGCTCAACTATGCTCATGGCAGCTTTATTGTAATAGCCAGAAACTAGAAACAACCTAGATGTCCTTCAACTAAAGAATGGATAAAGAAAATGTTACATCTATACAATGGAATATAATTCAGCTATTTAAAACATAGACATCATGAATTTTTCAGCAAATGAATGACACGAGAATATCATCCTGTGTGAGGTAACCAAGACCCAAAAGGACATGCATGGTATGTACTCACATATAAGTGAATATTAGCTATAAAATTCAGGATACCCATGTTACACTCCACAACCCAAACAAGAACAAAGGCCCAAGCAGGGATGCTTGAATCTCGCTTAGAAGTGGGGATAAAATAGTCATGGGAGGCAGATGGAGGGAGGGAATGGGGAGGAGAATGGGGGCATTCACTGGAAGATTTTAATTCTGACAATTGATTTTGCCACATACTTGGCAGGGAGATCTCATTTTATGTGAATGGCATCAAATAAACAAACCTTAGAAAACAATGAGCCATTGAATTATAGAATTTTGGAAGTGGAAATTACTTCGGGAAGAGATTTTGGCCTGATTCTTTTGCTTTGAGCGTGAGGAAACAGACTTGGAAAAATGCAGTGTCTTGTCCAACGTCACAAAACCAAACATGGCCAACACTGGTTGTCTAGCAACATTTGCCCTCCGCTTGTTTCTTGGAAATGCTAATCCTGCCTTCTTCAGCTGTGCACATGGCTGTCTGGAATAAAGTCCATATTTTCTAGTAAGAGGTGGTTTCATGACTAAGTTTTGGGCTAAGTGGTGTAAGCACTTGTGAGTGGTGCGGATGTGTGTTTACAGGTCAGAGCTTGGGGCAGATGTGTTCTTGCTTCCTGGTAGCAGACTGACAGCACAAGTTCAAGCAGCCAGCCTAGACAAGGAAGTGGAAGATAATGTTTGTAAATCAGAAAGAGAGCAGCAAGATGGAATTCTAGAGCTTTAAGGATATGGAATGCCATCCTAGCTCTGTAATTTTCACTTCCACTCCTTACAGGAAAGAGAGACAAGTTTCTATTTTTGTTTCAGTTACTGTTATTTCTGATTTTTATCCTTTACCGTGGAGCTGAATAGAAGCTGACAGAATATAAGCAGTAAAGGAAGGTTAGGGATTTTGGATTCCTGAGCCCAAGTACAGAACTATTATGTTTCTGTGTGTGAGCATGTGTGCATATTTGTGTGTATGCTGGGACACACACACACACACACACACACACGTGTGTGTGTGTGTGTGTGTGTGTGTGTGTGTGTGTGTGTGTAGGTTAGAGGGAAACCTCAGATGTCATTCCTCAGGCACCATGTACCTTTTCCTTGAGACAAGGTCTCTAATGGTCCAGAACTGAGATATAGCTCTAGGGACCCACCTCTCTCTGGCTTCCCTGTACTGGGATTACATGTACGTCACTATCCCTGACTTTTCTCTTCCTCTTAAACATAGATTCTGGCAATCAAACGCAGGTCCTCATTCTTGCAAAATAAGCACTTTGCTAATTGAACTATCTTTCCAATCCTTATTATGCGTACTGTTATTAATAACAAATGTGAGGGCTAGGGACATAACAGGACTAGAGTGCTTGCAAGCACAAGGCCCTGAGTTTATTTCCCAGCAATGCAAACAAACAAATGAAGATAAACATTAAACCATGCTAAGAGTTTTGTACACATTAGTTGCCAATAGTCTTTGAGTGCTTACTGCATATGCTAGTCACTAATTTAACTCTCATGTTCACTATAGGATATAATCCTCGTTCTCATTTTACAAAGAACTGAGATACTGAGGACTTAGATAGATCTTGTCCAAGTTCACATATGTTCTAAGAGGTAGAAGTGAGATTTGAACCCAGGAGCCTGGTTCCAGGTCCTACAGTGTTGCTCCTACATCACCGTCTGTCTTATGATTTGAGCTTCTCCTCGTTTTCTCTACCCATTTTACAGAGGAGGAAGTGGAAACTGATGATTGCCCAATTATTTGCTTAAATTCACAGTGCTGCAGCCCACATTACAGGCCAGACTCCTAACTCCCTCCCACTCTATGTTCTTTCCCTGGACCACCCTGCTGTCTAGAGGCCACCTGGGCAGATACAGGAGCCCCACCCTTTGCCTCCCCTTCCAACATACAACACACATATATACACACTCACCACCACCCAGTAGGCACTCAGACATTTTTGTGGCCAGGTTGGCTACAACCTTCTTTGAAAAGCAGCCAGCTTTTGCCCTCCACCAAATAACTTTGTTTTATTTATAGTCTCCTGCACAGAGCTTTTGAACTGACTGCTCATTCTAGAGAAGATCTTGATAACAACTGCTCCTTGGAGAGGTTTCATAGGAAACAAGGTGAGTAAACACATGGAGCCCTTGCCTGTCTAGCAGAACATTGCTCCTGGGGTGTTTATAAGTCTGTGTTGGTGTCTGGGTGCAAAGACTTTGAATTCAAAATGGCAGTTTGCACATTTCTTTTTCTTTTCTTTTTCTTTTTTTTTAATTCAAAAAGGTTCACCCTTTGCCTTCAACAACCTCCAGGCATAGACAAAAGGGAGACCATATTTTCATCAGGAGGACACTCCCAGAGGAGGAGTTTTTCTACTAGTCACTGCACTTTCTTAGCTCCCTGCCTGGCTGGTAGCCTAGGATGCTACTGTAGCCAACTGTGAGATGCCTGTAGAGCAAGGGGAGCACTTCACGGAGTTATAAAGGTTAAAATGGTAGAAGGGATGAATGTTTCAGAAGAGAAAACTGAAGGAGGAGAGGGCGAAAAAGAAACGGCCCAGGACTAAATGGGACCTGCAGGGCTTGGAGCGTCTTTTGACTTGTGTCCAAAAGTGTCAGCCTCAAGAATGTCTAGGTCTGTCTGTGATTGGAACTATTCAGCACTGACATTGACCCCCTGGCTTCACTTGTTGTTACTTGTATCACCCCAGGGAATATGCCTCAATTTCCTCTTTGCAAAACAGAGGACAATCATCATGAGGATTGGCAGGAACCTGGCCTGGGGCAGACTGTGCCTAATTTATAGAGGATATGCACTCATGCCCCCACTAAATGGATCTGTCATTATTACTTCGAGACCCCTCCAGACCTAGAGGACACGAAATCAGGGTTCATGAAAGTGAGTCTCTCAGGGGCCTGGCAGGGATAGGTAGCAGGTTGATGATCCTGGCTCTCAAATAGTTTCCTTTTGGTTAATTTCTTTCAGGGACTGTTGTGATCAGAGGAAGTTTCAGGTTATAATGACCAATAAAGGAAGCAGGGACCCTTGCTGAGCCACCGTTCAGGTCCTCTATTAGTCCCATTTTTCTTGTGATGAAATACCTGACTAAAGCAAGCAAAGAGTAGGTGTGGTGGCGCATGCCTTTAAGGCCAGCAGCACTCAGGAAGCAGAGGCAGGTATATCTCTCTGTGAGTTCTGAGCCAACCAAGGCCGGGTAGCTGGATAGTAAAATCCTGTCTCCAAAAAAAAAAAAAAAAAAAAAAGGCTACGTAGGGTCTCATAGTTGCTGGACACAACGTGAATCCAGTCAGGAAGCAGAGAGAGGGAGAGAGAGGGGGGGGGAAGGGGGGAGGGGAGGGAGAGACTGCCTTGTAGCTTCCCTGTTCTTTTAAGTCAGTCCATGGAAGAAGCCACCCTTCTGAATTAAACTAATCTGGAAATTCCCTCAGATATTTCCAGAATATTCTCACTTCGGTGATTGGTTGTAGAACCTGGTCATCACAGCTGAGCCTGCTTGCTGAAGATCATCAGGAACAGGCCTGTTGGTTGGTAACATTTTATCAGAGAAGACTCCCACCTGGTCCTCCCAGCCATTTGTATGCAACCTACTTTAATTGCACGTTCCTCTGGGCCTGGGGAGGTGCTAGAGAACACAGATTGTAGCAGATTATAGGAGGCTAAGGGTAGACTTTTTTATTTTTTCTTCTTAAAGACAGAGTTTCTCTGTGCAGCCCTGGCCCTCCTGGAACTAGCTCTGTAGACCAGGCTGGCCTCAAATTCAGAGAGATCTGCTAGCCTCTGCCTCCCAAGAGCTTGGATTAAAGAAGTACGCCATCATGAGGGCGTGTAGGGTTGATATCTTCTAGTGCAGCTGCTTTGGAGTCACCCACACTCCTGTAAGCAACCCTCACTCATGCTTTATAAGAAAGTCCAATAAAATCATTGGTTCCACAGGTTAAACATTTGGACTAACTCATCCTCAGCTCCTGGCCTGCAGTTCTATGGTACCCCATTTCCTGGGAAGGGCAGGCTCCTCCCCCACCTCCCCAAGCTCCCACTTATGGATGTCTTAAAAAAAAACACAAAAACCCAAAACGACGACAACAACAAAACAACAACAAAACAAAACAAAACAAAACAACAACAACAACAACAAAACAACAACAAAGCTCTTTAAAGCTAAACCTCCATGGTCTGTGAACTTCATTTTTCAAATTCGGGAAACAAGAACCCCGAAGCCTGACTCAGTGAAACTAGAGTAATTGTGGGTTCCTGAGTTAAAGGATACGTGAGGGGAGGACAACTGTTTCTCTCCAATTCAGACACCCCAAACTTTAGCCTGTCAAGAGTTCTACACTTGAGGAGTGGATGAAGGCTTCTTTAGTGGCCTCTGGGGACAGATGGAAGTTTCTTCTGGACGAAAAGCAGTGAGACAGAGGTCCCTAGGTCTCTTAGAGAAACCTCAGGCCTTTCAGGTAGACCTGTGTCTTGGTACGGTTTTCCCCGACCACCCGGGCCAGCCTCCTGCGAGTGGACTACACTTCCCAGCAGACCCCGCGGTCAGCGGCGCGGGCGGGAGGGGGCGGCGGTGTGAGAGACGGGGGGCGGCGCGCGCCGGGGACGCGCGCGGGCGACCATGGCGTTCGCCCGGCTGTAGCGAGTACTTTAACCCCGGGAGGCGACAGTAGCGGCGGCGGCAAGGGCGCGAGCCTCGAGCGGGCGGGCCCCTGCCTGAGGGAAGGGAGGAAGGGGCGGGGAGAGCGACGGAGGGAGGCCGGTCGGCCGCGGGCGGGCGGGCAGAGCAGCGCAGCGCCGAGCGGGGCCCGCGGGTCCATGAGGAGGCCCCGGGACCATGGGCTCCAGGATCAAGTGAGTGCGGCCGGGCGGAGCCGGGCCCGGTGCGTGGGGAGGCGAGGCTGGGCTATCGCTGCAGGCCGCGGACCGAGCTTGGGGGGGACTTGTTGCCCGGACCGGAGGGGCGCCCCGCGTGGAGGCGTCAGGCGGGGAGGGGGACGGTTGCCATGGCGATGCGGGAGGGCTCAGGGACGGGGTGCGCGCGGGGTGGAGGGACGCGGATGATCAGATGTCCCCCTCCTCACCTGAGGGCGGGAACTGCTGACGTGACGCGGTGGCTCCTTTGGCGGGATGTATGGAGCCCTAGAAAACTGTCATACAGCTGCTGGGAGGGGGGAGGTCTCCGGAAGCAAGTCCTCATAAGGGTGTGTTTGGGGCGACCCCGAGAGTTGGCAGGTCCTGAGGTTGCAGCCTGGCTGCTTGAGGCCTGTAACGATTACAGAAGTGGTGTGAGGTTCTTAGAGGGAGGGGGCTTCTAGAACATTTAAGGACTGGATGGCCTGCACAGGAAGGCCCTTTGCGGTCTCTTCCTCTTATCTGACTGTCTATACTAGCAAGGGCCGAAGGCTATGAAGGAAGAAACCTTTAGGTTGTAACTGAGCACCTGATTTTGCAAAGGTTTTATAATCCAATCTGACAGATTCCCTCACTCCTTCATTTGCTTGGAGTCCCTGGTTGAGCCTTAGTTTTCTGGTGAAAATGTTGATATTTGTAACATTAGTACCCACCGAAACATTACAAGTTGACTTTAGAAAGTACAACTTTTCTGTGGTCCAATTTGGGTGTTATTGCTTTGGTCTCTATCTCTCCTTCCAGCCAAGACCTCTTCTGGGCACTCCCTTCCTCAGCCCTAGAACTCAGATGCTTTCTCTCTAATCATTAGCAAATGTTCACTTTTTTTCCTCTATGACTAATAGAATTGCTTAAGGATATTTAAAAACAAAGTTGATAGCATAGGCTTTTCTGGAAAACAGCATTCACAAGATACCATAAACCCTCTTAAAGGAAAGTCCGTGGAATGTGTTTATTTCAGCATTTTGAGAATTGTACTAGGGAAGTTTGAAAGAGGAAGGGCCTTAAGGGCAAAAATCTAATAATTATTCAAACATTGCATCTCATGTCCAAGTGGTGCACATGCAGTGTGACCCTTGCCCAGCTGTTCAGGTTCTCCAGCGGTTAGGGTTCTCGTTTACAAAAGGTGTCTTATATATTTTGCAGGAATCCTGTGATACCTGCTGAATGAAATTAGAAAAGTTTGCTCATGAAAATGGATGTGGAAGCTTAAGAAGACCTTTTTTTTTTTTTTTTTTTTTTTTTTTTTTTTTTTTATAGGAAAGGGAGGAGGGGGTTAGAATATAACACAAACAAGAGTCTGAGAATCTGGGGAGGTAAAGTGATTTAGTTTGTGAACTATTGGATTAAAAAGGCACTCCAGGCTAAATTCCAGCCTTCAAGTAAGGGTTGTAAACTTGGAATTTCAACAGCGCGTATAAACACTTTTCTGTAAGTCACCTCAGAGTTGCAGAGAAAACACAAGGATGTGTCTTACCTTTCTTGTTCCAGAGAAATTCAGAGACTTGCTGGACTGGAGGCATTTGAGTGAACGATAAAATAGAATGAGTTCAGGTGACTAGCTGTTATCTGCTCTCACTCTTGACAGTAGCAGGTTGACAAGTATGTTTTGTAAGTGTGTTTGGTGGAATGCATCACTGTAATATCTGAGCACTTGGGTAAGGGAATTTACCAAAGCGTGTAATTGCATCAAGTGTGAAATTAGTATGAAGAATGGCCTTATTGATCTTCAAACTAGACTGTTTAATGGTTAAAAGAGAAAAGGAAAAGGCCTGGGAAATATGTTAGACTGTGATGAGATTGAAAGAGAATATGAAAATAGAAGTTATAAAAATTAGTTGTGACTTAATAGCAAGTATTAATTGTGCAGTTTCTGTCATAGGAGTATGGAGGGACAGGAGGTAAAGAAATAATTTAGGCCTTGTCATTGGAGAAAATGGCTTTGGTTGCTACTGGCCATTCTGTCAGGCAGAACAGAAGGTGTTCAGGTTATTCACTTGGCTGAAGTGGAGGCTAATTGTGCTGACCCCCTTGTAGGTAGGTAGGTAGGTGGGGGGGGCACTGATCATTCTCTAGGCCCCTCTTTCTTTTGCTTATCTCAGTGTAGATCAGATCTGGGTTCAAATTCCAGCTTTCTCATGCAGTGAGACAGTGTATTTGTGAATCTGGATTCCCTAGGGTAGAAGGGGCCTGCAGGATCATTATGAGCGGTAAACACAGGATCAATGTGACTGCCAGGCCTGTATTAGGAACTTAGTGATTGTTTTACACCTTCTTGTCAAGTCTTATGTATTTTATGCCAGAAATGTCATAGAAAGGCACATTTCAGGTAACAGAGAACAAAGTTTTAACGGCCAAGGGTTAAGACTGATTTAACAATGTCCCAGTATTAAAAAATAAAAATCGGGGGCTGGGGATTTAGCTCAGTGGTAGAGCGCTTGCCTAGCAAGCGCAAGGCCCTGGGTTCGGTCCCCAGCTCAGAAAAAAAGAAAAAGAAAAAAAAATCGATTAAAACCTAACACTGTGTGTAATTGTGAAGCTGGTGTCTGCAGTATGATGCGTGATAAAGCATGTGCATTCTTAGATTCAGGAGGTGATTTACTGTTTGTTCAGGGTAGGAAGCTGGAACTGCTGCAGCAGACTCTGTGCTGGGTACCATGTTATGGTAATGTTTAATGCAAATCATTTCATAAAACACAACTGTCCACTGGTCCTACTTATTAATTACTGTTTTCACTCGAGAGAGTAGGAGTCCACAGGCTTAAGATATCAGTTCCCTACCAGCTGTCTGTACCCCCATCCTAGGTCAGGCACCTCTCTGTGTTTTTGTAACCGCATTAGGATGGCAGTGCCAAGTCTTGTTCCTCAATTGGCTTATATTAAGTGAGACACAAATTTCTTGAGAGCAAGGACTATCAGATATGTTTTTTTTTTTTTTTTTTTGGTTCTTTTTTTCGGAGCTGGGGACCGAACCCAGGGCCTTGCGCTTCCTAGGTAAGCGCTCTACCACTGAGCTAAATCCCCAGCCCCCAGATATGTTTTTTAGTTCCCTGTGTCAAACTTGAACTGGCACAATTGTCCAGGACGAATTTATAAGCTGTGTTTAATAAATAGGATCTGAATTAAGATGCTGAGACATTAAGTTCTCAGATTGAAATGTATATAGAATTAAAAAGAGCAATTTGCTATTAGAACTCTTCAAAGTTTTTGTATTTAATAAGTGTAAGGCAGATTGTCTTGGTCTGGGCAGAACATTACTTATTTTTACTAACAAGAGTTTGTTTAGTCTGTGTTCATTTTAAATAATGACACATTGTCTTGAATCAAACCAAACATCTAAGTGACAAAGGAAAGAGGTCACCAATATTCAGGTAATTCACTGGAAATCTAAACTTTCAGCCCAAGCAGAGATTTTCTAGCGGCATAAAAGGAACAGTGCTAAGTGACATTCTTGGACAGGTATGTTTAAATCTTATTTAGTGTTTCAGTGATCCCTGTGGACTGGAATGTGGTTAATATGAGGCAATTTAACTGATAATGCAGATGCACAGCAGGAAACTGTGAGGCAGTTTAATATTGCTTGTGGTGACATCCTAGAAATTGCTTCCAGGCACCAAGTCCAGGAAGTGGGTTGTAAGTAATGGAAGGAAGTGTTTTAAGTGAGTTTGAAGAGACCTGACATTAATGGACTCTGAGAAAAGCATACTTTAAGATTTGAAGGCATAGGAACAGGGTAGGCCAACAGCTTTGGCCTTGTGGTAGTCTGAATTAGCCCTTATGCTATTCTGCTGTCCCCATCAGACCGACCTTGAGGTTGGTATTGGAGGAACTGATTAATTCATTTACTCTCTTACTACACAACCAAGAAGTGTCAAGCACACATCTAATAAATGTTAGCTGTTATCAGTCATAGTAGTACTGTGCCTGACAATGTGCCAAGTCCTAGGGGTACAAAAATGAAAAGATTTTCTTTTGCCCTAAGGCTTTCTAAAAGTAGTAGGCACAAGTACAAAATAAAAGCACCCTGCCCCCTCTTCTTCTTCAAACCCTAGGTATAACAACATAATTGCTATGGTACCAGGCCTACCAGCAATGACTAGGTGGTAGAGTGAAGGTGGCTGGCTACCCTGGGGGTGCAAAGGAGTGTCAAGAGAAGAAGGCTTTGGGGGAGAGAATGCTTTCATTGCAAGATGAATAAGGGCCCTAAAGGGGTAAGGGTGGTGATGGTGACTGTGATAATCAACCAAGAGTGGTACATATGAGGGCAGGCCTATTAGGGAGATGAAAATGTTACTTAAATGTGAGGAATGTGGGGATGACATGGTTCTTTTTGTTTGTTTGTTTTTGAGTATTCTGTGTATTTCTGGCTGTCCTGTTCTGTAGACCAGACAGGTTTTGAACTCACAGAGATCTGCCTACCTCTGCTTCTGGAGTGCTGGGATTAAAGGCATCTGTCACCATGCCTGGTAGATAGATGGTTCTTGTTTTTGTGGTACTAGCAGACTAGTGGATCTGATAGGTAAACTGAGTAAGTTCACAAAGTAATGTGGATGTGTTGAGAAGCAATGGAGATGCTGAGAGAGGATGCCCAATGGCTGTCCTGTTTTGGATAGAGTGATGGGGGATGGTCTTACTGTAGAGATGACGTTTGACTCAGAAGTAAAAAATGACGAGGTAGTAGTCATGTCAAGTTTGGGCAAGAATTTATTTCAAGTTGAGGGTAAAGCAAGAGAACCCTGGGGAAGATTTAGGAGCTGATGATGTAAAAGGGGGTTTAGGTGAGGTCAGAATGAGAGCGTGGTTAAGCTGGGAATACTATAAAACTTAGTAATTTATTTTTGAGATAGGATCTCTCTATGTACTCTGGATTGGCCTGGAGGAACTCTTTGTCGATCAGTCTGGGTGTGAACTAACAGAGGCTCATATGCATTTACATCCTTAAGTGCTGGGAATAAAAGTGTGCAGCACCCTAGGTCTTATAAAATCTTTTAAGCTAAATGTTTTTAGTATGTCTCTTAGAGGTGTGAGTGAACAGCATGATGTAATTCTGGAGCATTCTATTACCCTAAAAAAACAAAACAAAACAAAACTGTAGCACTAGTCACTTCTTATTCTTTCAAACTCTTCCAATCCTAGGTAATCACTAATCTAATTTCAGTTTCTATAAATTTACTTGTTCTGGGCATTTCATATACATGAAATGATACCTAAGCCTTTGTGTATATAGCTACGTTTCCTTTGTATAATTGTTTCAAGGATTATTGTATTCTCTTTGTGGGTAATATTTTGTTTGTGTGTTTGTTTGTTTTGAAACAGGGTTTCTCTGTGTAGTCCTGGCTGGCCTGGAACTTGCTCTGTAGACCAGTCCAGAGCATAAAACCATCTGTCTCTGCCTCTTGAGTACAGGGATTAATGGTGTATGCCACCACTGCCTGGCTTTTAACTATGTATGAATGTATGTATGTATGTATGTATGTATGTATGTATTTTTATATTTATATTCAGCAGAGTTTCTCTGTGTAGCTTTGGCTGTAACCCTGTAGACCAGGCTGGCCTGTGGGGCATATTCCATTGTGTACATGTACCACATTTTACTTCTTCCTTCATCACGTTGTTAGGCATTTTGGTTGTTCCTCCCTTTTCATTGCTAAATATTAGTATGAACATTTAGTGTGAACATATGCTTCATTTTCCCTGAGTATTTATACCTAAGTAGAATTGCTAGGTCTAATTTCATAACTCTTAAGATAATTTTCCAAAGCATTGTGCCGTCTGATGTAAATTGGTACCTCCATGTGGCTCTGATTTAATCCAAATTAAATCTGTTGAAAACATGGGGTCAAAGCAGAAAAGATGGGATTATCAGAAGAGGTTGAGACTTGAACTGAAAGAAAGGGAGGACTTGGAAAAGAAGCGGGTTCTTAATGGAGATCCGATGGCTTAAAAGTGGACATGAGCCCCTCTCAATGTTGTCAAGCATGGAGAAAAGACTTGCTTCTTTTTAAAAATTGGAAATTTTGGAAAGATTTCATACATATATCTGATATATTTTGATCATATTTCTCACCATTACTTTTTCTTCTCCTAGATTCCAACTACTTTCAAGTTTCTCCTTGTGTAAGTGTCTCTATCCCACTGAGTTCAATTAGGGTTGCTTACTTGAGCATGGGCAAACAGCTTTTTTTTTTTTCTCCCTCCCTCCCTCCCTCCCTCCCTCCTCCTTCTTTCTTTCTTTCTTTCTTTCTTTCTTTCTTTCTTTCTTTCTTTCTTTCTTTCTTTCTTTCTTTCTTTCTTTCTCACTGGGAGTTGATATGTGACTTTTCTTGTGCTTTCTTCCCCTAATAGCTCTTCCCTTTCCAGCACAGTACTTCTATTCCAGCCACAGCAGATGGTAGAAGGACCTGGAAGGCTGGAAGGTAGTCTCAGAGATTGGGCTTTCTGTTAGTAGAGCCTGGAGTCAGCATGTTGAATTTTTTTTTTAAAGATTTATTTATTTCATTTATGTGGGTACACTGTCTTCAGACACACTAGAAGAGGACATTGAATGCCCATTACAGATGATTGTGAGCTACCATGTGGTTGCTGGGAGTTGAACTCAGGATCTCTGGAAGAACAGTCAGTGCTCTTAACTGCTGAGCCATCTCTCCAGCCTGTTGACATTTTATGAAATTTCGAACAGTGTTTTTGTGTTATTCTGTGCTTCCATTCTGAGCTGTTGCAGTCAGGAAGGTTGAAACAGGGACGGTAAATGTTTTTATTCAGGCTGTTAAGTCTGTATGAGTTTCTGACTGGAATGCTGGTTGCAGTTTCAAAGGTTAACTTTTTTCATGGCCCTTGGAGAACTAATCCCTGGACTTGCAACATCCTTTTTGCTTAGGAGGTGTTTGTTGGGATTTGGAAAGATAAATAAGGAAGAAACAACCAACCAAAGTCGATCTCCATTACTCTTACTGAATTCATTCATTCTAGGCATAGTCATGTGCCACACAAGGACATTTTGGATAAGGATTGATAGGATCTGGTATACAATAAAACTGTAAAGTGGGGGTTGGGGATTTAGCTCAGTGGTAGAGCGCTTGCCTAGCAAGCGCAAGGCCCTGGGTTCGGTCCCCAGCTCCGAAAAAAAGAAAACAACAACAACAAAAAAAAAACCTGTAAAGTGGCTTTTCTGTGATGGTCAAATATTACCCAACTGCACAGTTCTCCAGAATATATTTTCATTATGCGTTTAAGTATTGAGAAGAAACTAGATTCTTTCTTTTCCTTTTTTTTCTTTTTTTGAGACAGCATTTTTCTTTGTAGTCATGACTGTCCTTGGAACTCATTTTGTAAACCTTGAACTCAGAGATCCACCTGTCTCTGCCTCCTGAGTGCTGAGATTAAAGGTCTGTGTTGACACTGCTCAATACCAGACTCTTTTTTTTTTTTTTCTTTTAAAAAACTGTTCCAGGGCTGGTGAGGTGGCTCAGTGGTTAAGAGCACTGACTGCCCTTTCAGAGGTCCTGAGTTCAATTCCCAGCAACCACATGGTGGCTCACAACCATCTGTAATGAGAGCTGATGTCCTCTTCTGGTGCGTCTGAAGACAGCTACAGTGTGCTCATATAAATAAAATAAATAAATCTTAAAAAAAAAAGCTGTTCCAAATAAAAGCAAGGAAGAATTATGTTCAGGATGTATTTGTTCCTGTTGAAAAGACAGGTGACATTCCAAGAATTTGTCTGTTAGGCTATATATACCATTTAGTTAAATACACATCAGCAGCTGTCATGAGCAATGGCAATCCAGACAGAGAAGACTTTGCAAAAGTCAGAGGGAGATAAAAAGTGTTGCTGAAATACAGGAAGGACATGAGTTTTATACATACCCCTCCCACCCCCATACATACACAGACACAGATTACAAGATATGGACTTGAAAAAAATAGGCTTGTGCCATTGAAGAATTGGGTGAGAGCTGTAATGAGGTCTCGCTGGGGCTTTTAAGTAAACTACTAGCAGCAGCAGCTTAGAGTGAAGTGGCCAAACAATGGCATGCCTGGGTTGCACAAGAAGATCCAGTGGAACATGGGAAAAGACCTATTTTAACTTTCAGGACTTCTGTATTTTCTAACTTATTAATGTAATAATGAACCATTTGAGTTTATAGGTGGATATATGTAAAGTGTTTACTTAGTTTTTACTGACAGGAGTGTGTGTGGGGAAAGGAATGCGGATGGACTGTGGAACTGTGCAGTAGTTTATGCTGCAGGGGATGAAGGCCTGATTTGAGGTTTTGGCAGTGGAAAGAAAAGGGATGGATTTTTAGGGAGATTTTAGGTAGATGTGACAGGAGGTTCTGGACCCAAGGGATCAGTGAAGATGATCTAGTAAACTTCGTTAAGTTATATTTTACATGGGATGTTCATAAGGTAAGGATCGGCGCAGGGTGCATTCACACTTGGGAGAAGTTATTTTGGTTTGCATTGAGAAAGGAAGGTTTGCTTTGTTTTGTTTTTGTGTGTCCCCTGGCTGTACTGGAGCTCATTCTGCAAAACAGGCTGGCCTTGAGCAGAGATCCATCTGCCTCTGCCTCCTGCCTCCCTGGTGCTGGGATTAAAGGTGCTCATTACCACGTGGGGAAGGGAAGGAACCTTTAAGAGCCCCACAGTGAAGGCATGAGCTCTGATAGACAAGACTTAAAGTAGACTGGTTTAAGCTGCAAGAAGGGAATCTGTCTATGGCAGATTTTGAAAGAGAAAGCAGCAGAAAGAAACACTTTTTGAACTGTTAGCCACAGGAAAGGGTTCAGGGATGTTGTGTTGATATTGCTTAGGCCTTGTGAATAACTGAACGGAAGGAAATCAATCTAGAGAAGATGCTGTTTGAGTCCTAGCTGAGCTTGTACTCCAGGGTGTGAGAGAAGCTGGACTAAGGGATTTAGTGCTGAAGGAACAACCCCCTTCCCCAAATGTCTATGACATAACCAGCTTAGTTAGAACTTACATACTGTCTCTTAGTGCTAAATTCTGAGTCTCTCTCTCTTCTACTCCTTCCTTCCGTGTGTGTGTGTGTGTGTGTGAATGTAAAATTTGTAAAAGAAAGTGAATATGTCATGTAACGGTTGTGAGAACCAAAACCTGGTCTAGCCCTCAGCAGAGATGTGATGTGATTATCTAGACAGCTATCAGGAGTATTGTTGATGAGGAAAAAACATGCTGACATATGTATATACACATACATACATATACATATGTGTTATATATGTATATATATACATACATATATATAATGAATGTATTTACAACAATGTATTTTTAAAAAAAAATACTTGATTCAGTTAGTGAGATAGTTAAGATGCATGGTATGTTTTACTGGATTTATTTGAAGGCCTGAGACCCTGATATCTGAATATTGTTCTTCCTCTTCTAGTTGGGGAGATCAGATGAGCATGTAAGTAATCAGAATTGCAACACTTTAGAACATTTCATGTTCTCATAAATACTGGACATTTTTATTCCATTTTCTTTCTTTTTTTTTTTTTTGGTTCTTTTTTTTCGGAGCTGGGGACCGAACCCAGGGCCTTGCGCTTCCTAGGTAAGCGCTCTACCACTGAGCTAAATCCCCAGCCCCTTATTCCATTTTCTAAAAGACATTAATAATTTATATTTTATCTTAGCTGGTATCAGTATTCAGTCATTTCCCATGGTGCTTAGAGTTATATTTTAAAAAATGGTTATATATAGGAAAATAAACATTTGTAAAAATAGTGCAGCATAATGAACTCCCAAATCACTCTTATTACTCAATTTCAACCCATTAATTTATAGCTTTAGTTTCATTAATGGGTAATGGTTTGTAACTCCTTCCACCTTCCAGTGTTCTGGATTATTCTGAATCAAATTCCAAATGACACATCATCCTTAAATATTTTCCTGTCCCTGGAAGATCTGAAAGATCCTTTTAAACAATAATGCTACACCTAAAATACAAGAGTTCTTTAGTATTATTAAATATATATTTAGCATTTCATGATTCTTTGGCTTAAAAATGTTTAGTTTATTTTGAGTTTGCATATGATGTATGGGTACATCATGGATGATGATGATGATTGTGTGTGTGTGTATGTGTATGTGTGTGTGTAGGTGTGTGTGTGTGTGTAAGTGTGTAAGTCAGGATAACTTTGTGGAGTTCGTTTTCTCGCACCTGTGGGTTCTGGGGATAGAACTTGATGTTCAGGCTTGTTCAGATGGCAAGAATCTTTATTTACTGTGCTCTCTTGCTCTTCTCATTTTACAAAACAGTTTTGTTTGAATATGCTGATGTCATACACTGTATCTGGTTGGTATCTCAAATCTTTTTTTCTTTTTCCAGTTTCTCTCAGTCTCTCTACACGGCCCTAGCTGTCCTAGAACTCACTATGTAGATTAGGCTGGCTCCGAGTTCACAGAGATCTGCCTGCCTCTGCTTCGCAAGTGCTATGATTAGAGGTGTATACCACCATTCCTGTCTCTGCAATTTAGTTCTTATAGAAAAGTGAACTGTTGGTTCTATGTATTCCATTAAATCCTCATGGTTTGTTTAATATGTTCCTCTATCTTTTATATTTTTATAACTTGGTAGTTAGAATGAGTGAGTTGGTGAGATTCAAGTTTATTTTCTTGGCAAGAATCGATAGGTGATAATGGCCTTTTACCAGGTGGCACATGGTAGGTATCTGGTTTACTCTCCTGGTTTAAGTGGCTAGGGTGGTCAGATGCCATATTCTGTTTCTGTTATCTCTTCTGTCAGTTGGAATGCTTGAATGCTACTATAAAGAAAACCTTTTCCATATCAACCTTTCAATGACCTTTCATACAGTTCACACCAGAAATATAGGATGGGTGCTTGTTTTCCTTAAATTTCATACAGATTCCTTGAATTTCAGAAGATAATTTTTTTTCTTTCTTTCTTTTTTTTTTTTTTTTTTTTTTTCTGGAGCTGGGGACCGAACCCAGGACCTTGCGGTTGCTAGGCAAGCGCTCTACCACTGAGCTAAATCCCCAACCCCCAGAAGATAATTTTTTTATTGGGGGGATGCCCCTTTAAATGCACTTATGTAATCTTATTTGGCCCCCCAAGCTATCACAGTTATTATCCTTGCTGATGTTGAATTTGTCCCTTTTTTGGTTGTTGTTTATTGGGAGTTTCAAGTAAATGCTTAATGTCTTTTTGACAGGGTCCTAGGAGTTTCTTAGAGTTTTGTTTTTTTTTGGTTTTGTCATAAGATGTTTTAGGGTTATTAAGTGTTTCTTGCTCCAGACCTGTATCTTCTTAGGAGTCCTACCTACTTATGGTGGGAAATGGCCTTAGTGATCTTGGTTTGGCCGTGAGGAGTTTTATTTTTCATGTGGGAAGGTTTGCTATTGGGTCAGTTGTTACCTCTAGGGTTTTCAAGAGGTCAAAACTAGGAAAAAGAGAGAGAGAGAGAGAGAGAGAGAGAGAGAGAGAGAGAGAGAGAGAGAGAGAGAGAGAGAGAATATGAATGTGTGTGTACTTAAAGATGAGCTGTATTATTCTGGGCATGGTGCCACACATTTTTAAAAAGCCCAGCTCTTGAGAGGCTGAAACAAAAGAATTTCTGAGTTTCTGCCTCGTCTGAGCTATGTAATGAGGCCTGCCTTCTTAGTGAAGTGTGGATTGTTTGCTGTGTTCACATCAGTCTTTCCCAGTTTCAGATACAGCAGTTTTATTTACCTTCATCACCCTTATGTCTCAGTCTCCCACACTGTGCTCAAAGATTTAATTTCTCACAACTCTCTGGCATTTCCTGTAGTTTTTTATTCTAGACTATTTATTATTATTTAATGCTATTTTTTATTGTTGTGCCTATGATGTATATGTATGGGCTTGTGTGCCACAGTGTTCATGTGGAGGTCAGAAGACCACTTTGTGAAGTCTGAGCTCATCTTCTACCTTTCTGTGGGTTCTAGGAACGGAATGAACCCAGGTGGCTAGGCTTATAAATCATTTACTTTAACCTGCTGAGCCATTTCCCTTGGAACTGGCATTACAGGTAGTTGAAAACTGCCCAGTATGGGTGTTGGGAACTGAACTTGAGTCCTGTGAAACCTGTTATCTCTCAAGACTATAATAGATTTATGCTTATTCCCCTTCTGCCTGCCCACCTAGGAAGGGGGAGGGAGAGAGAAAAAGTGAAAGAAAGTGAGGCAGTCATGTACCATTTGCATATATAGGGGTCAGAGAAAAGCTCTTGGGAATTGGTTCTCTCCTTCCACCTTGGTTTTGAGTAGGGTCTCTAGTTCTTTCTGCCACTGCACTGCATAGGTAAGCTTTCAGCCAATGCTGTTGCTGCCTCCTGTTTCACTCTACTGGGTACTGGGGCTGGGATTACAAATGCAATCACTGTGTTTAGTTTTTTTTACATAGGTGGTTGTATTGGCTAGTTTTGTGTGTCAACTTGACACAAGTTGGAATTATTACAGAGAAAGGAGCTTCAGTTGAGGAAGTGCCTCCATGAGATCCAGCTGTAAGGCATTTTCTCAACTAGTGATCAAGGGGGGTGGGGGTGAGGGCCCAGCCCATTGTGAGTGTTGCCGTCCTGGGTTCTATAAGAAAGCAAGCTGAGCAAGGCAGGGGAAGCAAGCTAGTAAGTAATCCCTCCATGGCCTTTGCATCAGCTCCTCTTTCCTGACCTGCTTGAGTTCCAGTCCTAACTTCCTTTAGTGATGAACAGCAATGTGGAAGTGTAAGCTGAATAAACCCTTTCCTCGCCAACTTGCTTCATGATGTTTTGTGCAAGACTAGAAGCCCTGACTAAGACAGTTGCTTAGCAGGTACTTTACCTACTGAGTCATCTTGAAGGCCCATTATTATTTAATGTGGTAGGCTTTTATTTGTTTTGATCCATGGTTATAAAGAATGTATAGTCAAATCATTTCTTTGTGGTTGTGTCACCAACTTAAAATATAGTTGGCTTTAAACAGTTTTAATCTTTTGGGGAGTTGCTTTTTTTAAGCTCATGGATAATTTTATTAGAATTTAAAAGAACAACCTTAGGGCAGGCAAGCTGTAAATTTTAGCACCTGCCCAAGGAGGAAGATGGAGAAAAGGAAGAGAGAGAAAACCATGGTGGAAGTGGGGGATAGATAGCTTCAGAGAAAAAGAGTAATGAAGAGATTACAACCAGTATTGGGGGGGGAGAGAGAAGAGAAGAAGAAGAAAAAAGAAGGAGAAGAAGAAGAAAAGAAGAAGAAGAAGAAGAAGAAGAAGAAGAAGAAGAAAGAAGGAGAAAAAAGGAGAAGAAGAAGAGGAGGAGGAGGAAGAGGAGGAGGAGGAAGAGGAGGAGGAAGAGGAGGAGGAGGAAGAAGAGGAAGAAGAGGAGGAGGAGGAAGAGGAGGAGGAGGAAGAGGAGGAGGAGGAAGAGGAGGAGGAGGAGGAGGAGGAGGAGGAGGAGGAGGAGGAGGAGGAGGAGGAGGAGGAGGTGGTTAAGAGTCTGAGTTAGAAAGGTGGGCAGACCTAACAGAGCTATTTGCTGCAGCTCTATAAGGAACTGCTGGAATTGCTTTTTAAAAGACAATTGTACTTGTTTTTATCATCACATATAATATGGCTTCAAAGATAAAGCTACAGGAGAGGTATATTCATGGAAGAATCTCTGCTTCATTCCCCTTTGCTTCTCTTCTCCATAGGTAACTAGTTTGGTTTTAGACTTTTGTCATTTCACTAAAAGTGACTACAAAAGGCAAACATGCAGTATATTCATGCATTTTCAAATGAGTAGTCAGGCCTTCAAATGAGTAGTAGTAGCATTCTCCTTTTGACTTTTTTTCATCCTGTAAAGAGATGGCTCTTAGCAATGTGTAGAAACCACCTTTCCTTCTCTATACACAGCATAGCATTCATTAAGTAGATGAACCATGATTTATTCAGCCCGTTTCATAGGATGAGTAAGTTACAAATGTTGCAGAATTCAATACTCTTGAGTACAATATGTATATTGTACTTTTTAGGATGGAATAGTGGGTCGAATGAAAGTTTAGGACGGGGGGGGGGGGGTATTATAGCTCTTCAGTGAAACTTGGGTAGCATACCCAAAACTTTTGGTTTGATTCCCAGTGCTGGAAGAAGAACACGAAGTCATTCTGTAATTTTGCTCGATGTTCTTTTCCACATGATTTGTGTTAGCTCTCACTGTCACAGGAAAGTGCTGTGACAAAGTGCTGTTACGCTTATATCTTTGTCAACAGAATGTATTTGTCACACCTTAAACGGCATTTTGATTGGGCTGGGGATGTAACTCAGTAGAGTGCTTGCCTGGCATGGATTTGATCCTCAGCATGGCGTAGAGCAGGTGCGCTGATGTGCATCTTTAATCCTGGCACTTAGTAGATTAAGGCAGGAAGATCAAAAGTTCAAGGTCATCTTCTGCTATGCGGTGAGTTGCAGGCTTGTTGGGACAGCCCGAGACTTCTCAAAAAATTTTAAATCAAAGTTTTAAGTACACAAAATCAAATCTTGATAAGTTCATAAAAAAATAAGCCCTTTACCCTGCACTTTTCCATTCTTGTTTGGAGACAAACTCCGTTAACCAATCCTATTTTTAGTTGTTGATTCACCCATAACCTTAGATAAATCTGTCTGTTAATTAATCTTAGACAGTAACTACTGATTCCCTAAGATGAAAACTGAGTGCCTTTATAGTGCCTTTCTTTTTGTGTTTTGTTTTCCTTCCTTCCTAACTTCTTCTTTTCCCTCCTCTCTCCTTTCTTCCTCCCTTTTAGTGTTTTGAGACAGGATTTCACGTATGTAGTTCAGACTGTGTTTATGATCCTCCTGCCTCTGCCTCTGCCTCATGAGTGGTGATAGCAATGTGCCATTATTTAAATTTTGATGTATGACCAGAGCCAAGTTTTCAATGCCTCATCTTTGTTTTAACTGTAGATGTAGAGTGTTTGTTTTGAATATTTAAAAATAAGAATTTATTTCTACTAGGGTGTATAGGGCATTAGAATAATATTTTTTTTTCCTGTTTGGAGAAGGATGTTAACATTAGGGCCTAGTGAGCTTTTTTTACAGTTGATCCAGAATTTAACATTATCCTAATCCTACCTTTATTATTAGCTTCAAATGTATATTTAAATAGTTTTGCATTTATTTGTGCAGTACAGTAAAGTCTGCCATTACTTTGGGGGATCTTGTTTCCTAAAATAGTATTCTTTTTCTTCCTTTCCTCTTCCAGGATTTCCTAGTCCATCTAGTCCAGCTAGAACTACGTAATAGAACATGTTTCAGAGGCGGGGAGGGGGATAGAGGGGGAGAAATAATGTGATTGATTGATTTCATTTTTGGAAGTTCCTCCCCTTGCCTTCTAGGGTCCCCTCCCCTGCTTTCTGTTTCAGTCTGTGTAGTCATCTGTGATGCAATCCTGGCAGGCCCTTGTCACTACTTTACTGAATTGATTCCATTATCTCCTAGTCTCTGGGCTATCATTTTTGCTTTGATTTATCTGCAGAATACAAGCTCAAGTTGTAGGAGACACTGCAACAGCAGGCTTGTAGGAATGCTTAAAAAGTAAACCAGGTTCTTGACAGCAGGTAACAAATGCCTTTTTTCTCAACCTTGATTAGTAATTTATGTGGACATGGATGTTTAGGGTGGCAGAATTGCCCCTCAACTTTACCATTGGGGATGTAGAGCACTTGCAAAGTACCCAGCACCACACACACACACACACACACACACACACACACACACACACACACACACACACACGTAAGAATGCTAGGAGATATGGGCCATAGGAGAGGAAGGGTATTAAGATTGCCTGGAGTAAATGACTATGCTAATTTGGGTTATGTTAAGTTTCATGTTACTGTCCATGGGTAACTTTTAGAGTTAAAAGTTGGACCTGAAGCTCATGAGCAGACTGAGAACTATGCTGGTTAGTTTTATATGAATTTGACAAAGCTAAAATCATCTGAGAGGAGGGAGCCTCAGTTGAGAAATGCTTTGTTTAGATCAGGCTGCCAGCAAGCTGTTAGGGCATTTTCTTAGTGATTGGTGGAGGAGGGCCTGGCCCATTATGGGTGGTGCCATCCCAGGGCTGGTGTTTCTGGGTTCTGTAAGAAAGCAGGCTGAGCAAGCCATGGGGAGCAAGCCAGTGAGCAGCACCCCTCCTGGCCTCTGCTCCAGCTCCTGTCTGTAGGTTCCTGCCCTGTGTGAGTTCCTGCCGGATGATGAACTACAGCATGGAAGTATAAGCCAGTTACCTCTGACTCCCCGGTTACTTTTGGTCATGTCTGATTACAGCAAAGAAGCCCAAGCTAATAAGACAGGAACTGAAGATAGTTTGGGAATTAGTTTTCAGGTGATGAGCAGAGAACCAAAGGGACTTCAGGACTCTTTAATTGGCAGATAGAGGTTTGGGAGGAAGGGCAGACTTGTTGGTATATAGGGCACAGTGCATATCTTAAAAGACATCTTTTTCTTTCTTTTTTAACATTTTTTTTTATTTTTTTATTTTTTCAAGACAGGGTTTCTTTGTGTAGTCCTGGCTGTCCTGGAACTTAACTTACTCTGTAGACTAAAGAATTGTGCCATCATGCCTTGTTGATGGTGACTTTTAAAAACATAATATTTATGTGTTGTATGTGTGTGCGTGTGTGTGCACACGCACACACACACGCACGCACACACACACGCACGCACACACACACACACACACACACACACACACTCGCCATGGTATATGTGTAGTGGTCAGAGGTCAGATTTTCTGGAATTCTCTTCTTTTACCATGTGGGTTCTGGGATCAAACTTAAGTAAATCAATCATTAGGCTTAGTCATAAAATGTCTTTACCTGCTGAGTTATCTTACTAGCTTTGGGTTTCATTTATTTGTTTATTTGAGACAGAGTCTCACTATATAGTTCAGATGGACCTAGAATTTGCTTTGTAGACTAGGCTGGCCTCAGCCTCACAGAGATCCATCTGCTTCTGCATCGAAAGTGCTGGGATTAAAGGTGTGCACCTTCATATATAACCCTGAGTTTTGTCAACCCCCTCTATTTGTGTTGGTCATAGTTTCATAGGACTAATAATCCTCAAATCATTTGACTTTAGCATTTCTCTCTGGGATTATAAATATATGTGTTTTTGGTTTTGGCTTGTGTTGTTATGCTGTTTTTGTGCAGTAAATCCTGGGGATCTAGAATGTGCTTGTCTAACTGGAAAGAGCAGTCCAGGTTATTTTGATTGCTGTGACCAGAATATAAATCCTAGCCACTTGTCCACTCATCACTGAAAGTTGCTTTTGTCTACCTGTCTGCTTATTGGCACTACAAGATGGGCAGTTAGGGTCAGGAATTAAGGAGGAAGAAATTTATGGTGTCCTGGTGGCCTATTTCTTAGTACTTTCTCAGGTAAATTGGACTGACCTTCCATCTTGGTCTGACTTCCTCATAGGAAAAGTTTCACGTTGCACAGGCAAGAACAATTTAGCAGAATATAAGTTGCAAATTATTAGTTCAGTGGTGCTTAAGCATGCTCAGGTGGTGGAATATCTCAGTGTCATGGTATTCTGTGAAATGCTATGAAATATTTATACTTTAAACTTCAAACTACATTTTCCCTCTAAATGAGATGCTATTTTATATTGTATTTCAGAATAGAGAAGAACAGGTGAGGACAGGTTATGAACAACTTATAGTAAGAAAATTTTAAATTATATTATCTTATTTTAAAATGCAAATTGGGAAATAGCCATTTTAGACCTTAATCTATGTCTAAAACCTCCAACAGTTCTGGCAAGTTTACTGGAGAATCATTAAATTAATTGACTCTGGGAGAGGGATGGGAAACTGGAATAAATGAAGACAGACCACACCTTCCCATTAGTGAGCTATTGAATGCTGTTCCCTGTGCACACTGCCATTATCATTTTCATCAGAAGTAACTGTTGAGCTTGGGCATATTGACCTGTCTCATAGAAAGGGTTAGGGAGGGTCATCAGACCTGAGAAGTCTCTGCCAGCTTTATACACTTCTACCCTATCTGCATGTATCTTGTTGTCTCATGAGATGTCAGCCTATACAGAGGGTGAAAGATTAACTGAAGTGAAGAATCCATGCATCTAAGGAGAAGTCATCATTCATGCTGGGTTGAGACTCCTGTTGGTATGGCTGCTTTCATTTACTGGTTCCCAAAGTTGGACTTCGGTGGACTTGTATACCTATTATTGGTACCCTATTTCAGGGGTTGGGACCAGCAATTATTTATCTCTTTCCATAGAAACTGATAAATGAGAAGGAAGAACTGGCCTCGAGATCAGAGGGATGAATTTGGTTGTGTAAACTAATGATATTCTAGGAAAGATATGTAACACACAGTTAGAAAATAGGGCCTGCCACACAGTTAGGCTGTTAATAAATGTTGACTGCTGCTGTCGTGCCTCTGTTCTTGGGGAGAGAAGGTAGATGTTTAGAAATTATTGGCATGGGTAAAAGAGGTGAAGTTGTGAGAATTATTTTAAGACAGTAGAGCAAAGTGAGATTCAAGATTTGAATCAAGGGGGAAGGGACAGAGTTTAGTGGTCTGTGTGCTTAATAGAAATAGGAATCTAACAAGGCTAATAACTTGGTTTCATGGTGGGTTTTGATGTCCTTTGAGGAGATAGTTTTGATGGTAGGTGCTCATTTATTTACTAAATCAATGCAGAAAGCATTGTCTTTGATACCCTCTCCCTGTAATAAGGTTGGTTATCCCCATATCCTATTCTAAACTACTGCTATATTTAATTTTTAATAAAATTTATTTTCATATTTATTTGTGTGTGTGTGTGGGGGGGGGGATATCCACTGAAGCCAGAAGAGGGCATCTGATACCCTGGACCTGGAGGTAGTTGTGTGATTGTGATCTGCCCAATGTAGATGCTGGGAACCGAACCCCAATTTTCTTGTAAAATCAGCAAGTATTCTTAACCACTGGGCTATCTCTCTAGCCTCAAATTTACATTAAGTAAATCAAAAAAGTAAACTATAATAATTTGGGCCTTATCAAAAATAAAATCTTTTGCTTTTCAAAATATGCCATTAAAATAATGAAAACTACAGATTTCTAAAAATTTCATATATTGTATAGGCTTTGGCTTGCTAAGATCAACAACCCAAGATCTGAATAAACATAATTAAGGAGGATAAGCACATGATAGCAAATAAACACAAGAAAAACTTCTCGGTATCACCATTTATTAGGAAAGTGCCAATTAAAAATACGAGAAAGTACATTCCTGATATGATGACGAAAATGAAGAAAGACTGTCAGTCTCGTTAGTGAATGTAGCAGACACTGAACCCTAATGTGCTGTCACTCCTGCACTCAGAGGTGAGATCTGGAGTTGAACTTCCACCTGTGCTCTTTCGCCAGCCCTCAGTTTTGGTCATGGCAGACAGTGTTGATGTTTTTTTAGCCCTGTTCAGCTGTACCCTCATGTCCCCTCATGTCTGCATCTAGAGTCTGAGTCTAGTGTGGGAGGAGAAGATGTAGTTCCTCTTCTTGGAGAGAAGGTCCGTCTGTGCAAGACCTGTTTCTCTCCTCTCCTTGCATTGCAGTTGCCTGGCCTTAAATTAGTTTGGGGGCTGGTTTGATTCCATCTTGTGGGATAATGGAGAAAGAGTGGCCAGCTCACCACTACTTCAGTGGTATTGAGTGGCATTAAGTCATCTACCCTAGCCAGCCTGCTACTGTTTCTTTTCTAGATTCTGTGAATTTTACCCCGGTGTTACAGATGCCTAGCTGTGGGGACAGCGTGGAATGTACCCTTGACATGTATCTGGAATACAAGTATATAAATTCCTTTTTAAAATCTTGCAATGTAGTCATAGGATTGCTCTAGGGTGTGAGTGTGTTGTCCTGGAGAATGCTCATATACATCCCACCAAGAACAATGGGAAGGTGGGGACCGGGAAAGGTAGATAAGGCATTAAAAGCAGTTGTTGGTTGTGCACCATGCCTTTCTCCCCTTGGGAATAGTGATAAATCTTATACTTCCTGAACCTTTTTGCACTTTTTTCCCTCTTCAGATAGACGAAGTTGTCCAAACTGGCCTCCAGTTCCCAGATCTTCCTGCCTCAGCTTCTCAAGTACTAGACTTATAGGCATGTAACACCATATCCTGTCCTTCTTGTGGCTTTTATTTTTATGGTTTCTCATTCTGAGCCCTATTTTATATAATTTCTTCAGATTCACTAATTCTCTCTCTCTGATTGTATCATTTCTGTAGCCATTTATATATTTTTTGAGTTATTCTTACTTTGAGAAACATTTTGTTTTGGTTTGGTTTTGTTACGTCATAGTTTATTATTACCCTTTGCTCATTTCAGTTTCTTATTTCTTTTTTTTTTTTTTTTTTTGTTCTTTTTTTCGGAGCTGGGGACCGAACCCAGGGCCTTGCGCTTCCTAGGCAAGCGCTCTACCACTGAGCTAAATCCCCAACCCCAGTTTCTTATTTCTTTAAGCTAACTAAACATCCCATTTTCTATATCCAATAATTCTACTACCTGCGGTCTTAGAAGGTTTGATTCAGTATTCTTTTATTTTTGAGCCTCTTATTTATAGAATTGTTTCTTTATTATTATCATTACATATATATGTGTATACATGTATACACATATGTGGATATATGTACATATGTATATATCTGTGTATATAATAGTGGCCAGTTTTTTCCATCTTTATTAAATTGGGTATTTCTTATTTACATTTCAAATGTTACTCCCTTTCCCAGTTTCCAGCCAACATTCCCCTAGCTCCTCCCCGTCCCCTTCTATATGGGTGTTCCCCTCCACACCCTCCCCCCATTACCACCCTCCTCCCAAGAATCCCCTTCACTGGCGGTCCAGCCTTGGCAGGACCAAGGGCTTCCCCTTCCACTGGTGCCCTTACTGGGCTATTCATTGCTACCTATGCAGTTGGAGCCCAGGGTCAGTCCGTGTATAGTCTTTGGGTAGTGGCTTAGTCCCTGGAAGCTCTGGTTGCTTGGCATTGTTGTTCATATGGGGTCTCAAGCCCCTTCAGCTCTTCCAGTCCTTTCTCTGATTCCTTCAACGGGGGTCCCATTCTCAGCTCAGTGGTTTGCTGCTGGCATTCGCCTATGTATTTGCCATATTCTGGCTGTGTCTCTCAGGAGAGATCTATATCCGATTCCTGTCAGCCTGCATTTCTTTGCTTCATATATCTTATCTAGTTTGTTGGCTGTATATGTATGGGCCACATGTTGGGCAGGCTCTGAATGGGTGTTCCTTCAGCCTCTGTTCTAAACGTTGCCTCCCTATTCCCTGCCAACGGTATTCTTGTTCTCCTTTTAAAGAAAGAGTGAAGCATCCGAATTTGGTCATTCTTCTTGAGTTTCATGTGTTCTGTGTATCTAGCATAATACAATTCGAGCATTTGGGCTAATATCCATTTATCAATGAGTGCATATCATGTGTGTTTTTCTGTGATTGGGTTACCTCACTAAGGATGATAGTTTCCAGTTCCAACCATTTGCCTACGAATTTCATAAAGTCATTGTTTTTGATAGCTGAGTAATATTCTATTGTGTAGATGTACCACATTTTCTGTATCCATTCCTCTGTTGAAGGGCATCTGGGTTCTTTCCAGCTTCTGGCTATTATAAATAAGGCTGCTATGAACATAGTGGAGCATGTGTCTTTGTTATATGTTGGGGCTTCTTTTGGGTATATGCCCAAGAGAGGTATAGCTGGTTCTTCAGGTAGTGAAATGTCCAATTTTCTGAGGAACCTCCAGACTGATTTTCAGAATGGTTGTACCAGTCTGCAATCCCACCAACAATGGAGGAGTGTTCCTCTGTCTCCACATCCTCGCCAGCATCTGCTGTTACCGGAGTTTTTGATCTTAGCCATTCTGACTGGTGTGAGGTGGAATCTCAGGGTTGTTTTGATTTGCATTTCCCTTATGACTGAAGATGTTGAACATTTCTTTAGGTGCTTCACAGCCATTCGATATTCCTCAGCTGTGAATTCTTTGTTTAGCTCTGAACCCTATTTTTTTTTAACCCTATTTTTAAACAGGGTTATTTTTCTCCCTGCAGTCTATCTTTGTGAGTTCTTTGTATATTTTGGATATAAGCCCTCTATCTGTTGTAGGATTGCTAAAGATCTTTTCCCAATCTGTTGGTTGCCGTTTTGTCCTAACAACAGTGTCCTTTGCCTTACAGAAGCTTTGTAGTTTTGTGAGATCCCATTTGTTGATTCTTGATCTTAGAGCATAAGCCATTGGTGTTTTGTTTAGGAAATTTTCTCCAGTGCCCATGTGTTCGAGATTCTTCCCCACTTTTTCTTCTATTAGTTTGAGTGTATCTGGTTTGATGTGGAGGTCCTTGATCCACTTGGACTTAAGCTTTGTACAGGGTGATAAGAATGGATCGATCTGCATCCTTCTACATGCTGACCTCCAGTTGAACCAGCACCATTTGCTGAAAATGCTATCTTTTTTCCATTGGATGGTTTTGACTCCTTTGTCAAAAATCAAGTGACCATAGGTGTGTGGGTTCATTTCTGGGTCTTCAATTCTATTCCACTGGTCTATCTGCCTGTCTCTGAACCAATACCATACCATTTTTATCACTATTACTCTGTAATACTGCTTGAGTTCGGGGATAGTGATTCCCCCAGAAGTCCTTTTATTGTTGAGGATAGTTTTAGCTATCCTGGGTTTTTTGTTATTCCAGATGAATTTGCAAATTGTTCTGTCTAACTCTATGAAGAATTGGATTGGAATTTTGATGGGGATTGCATTGAATCTGTAGATCGCTTTTGGTAAAATGGCCATTTTTACTATATTAATACATGAGCATGGGAGATCTTTCCATCTTCTGAGATTTTCTTCAATTTCTTTTTTTAGAGGCTTGAAGTTCTTATTATACAGATCTTTCACTTGCTTGGTTAAAGTCACACGGAGGAATTTTATAATATTTGGGACTATTATGAAGGGTGTCGTTTCCCTAATTTCTTTCTCAGCTTTTTTCTCTTTTGTGTAGAGGAAGGCAACTGATTTATTTGAGTTAATTTTATACCCAGCCACTTTGCTGAAGGTATTTATCAGCTTTAGTAGTTCTCTGGTGGAACTTTTGGGATCACTTAAATATACTATCATATCATCTGCAAATAGTGATAATTTGACTTCTTCCTTTCCAATCTGTATCCCCTTGATCTCCTTTTGTTGTCTGATTGCTCTGGCTAGAACTTCAAGAACTATATTGAATAAAAAGGAAGAGAGTGGGCAGCCTTGTCTAGTCCCTGATTTTAGTAGGATTGCTTCAAGTTTCTCTCCATTTAGTTTAATGTTAGCGACTGGTTTGCTGTATATGGCTTTTACTATGTTTAGGTATGGGCCTTGAATTCCTGTTCTTTCCAGGAACGGGTGTTGAATTTTGTCAAATGCTTTCTCAGCATCTAATGAAATGATCATGTGGTTTTTATCTTTCAGTTTGTTTATATAATGGATAAGGTTGATGGTTTTCCGTATAATAAACCATCCCTGCATGCCTGGGATGAAGCCTACTTAATCATGATGTTTGATTGGTTTGATGTGCTCTTAGATTCGGTTTGCAAGAATTTCATGGAGTATATTTGCGTCAATATTCATAAGGGAAATTAGTCTGAAGTTCTCTTTCTTTGTTGGGTCTTTGTGTGGTTTAGGTATAATAGTAATTGTGGCTTCATAGAAGGAATTTGGTAGCCCTCCATCTGTTTCAATTTTGTGGAATAGTTTGGATAGTATTGGTATGAGGTCTTCTAGGAAGGTCTGATAGAATTCTGCACTGAACTTATCTGGACCTGGGCTCGTTTTGGTTGGAAGAATTTTAATGACTGCTTATTTTCCTTCAGGAGTTATGGGTTTTTTTTAAATGGTTTATCTGTTCCTGATTCAGCTTCAGTACCTGGTATCTGTCTAGGAAATTGTCCATTTCCTGCAGATTTTCAAGTTTTGTTGAATATAGGCTTTTGTAGTAAGATCTGATGATTTTTTGAATTTCCTCTGATTCTGTTGTTATGTTTCCCTTTTCATTTCTGCTTTTGTTAATTTGGACACACGCTCCGTGTCCTCTGGTTAGTCTGGCTAAGGGTTTCTCCATCTTGTTGATTTTCTCAAAGAACCAGCTTTTGGTTCTGTTGATTCTTTGTATAGAATGTTTCTACTTGGTTGATTTCAGCTCTGAGTTTGATTATTTCCTGCCTTCTACTCCTCCTTGGTGTATTTGCTTCTTTTTGTTCTAGAGCTTTTAGGTGTGCTGTCAAGCTGCTGACATATTCCCTCTCCTGTTTCTTTCTGCAGGCACTCAGCGCTATGAGTTTTCCTCCTAGCACAGCTTTCATTGTGTCCCATAAGTTTGGATATGTTGTACCTTCATTTTCATTAAATTCTAAGAAGTCATTAATTTCTTTATTTCTTCCTTGACCAGGTTATCATTGAGTAGAGCATTGTTCAACTTCCATGTGTATGTGGGTGTTCTTTCCTTGTTGTTATTTAGTACCAGCTTTAGCCCGTGGTGGTCTGATAGGACACATGGGATTATTTCTATCTTTCTGTATCTGTTGAGGCCTGTTTTGTGCCCGATTATATGGTCAGTTTTGGAGAAAGTACCACGAGGTGGTGACAAGAAGGTATATCCTTTTGTTTTAGGATAGAATGTTCTATAAATATCTGTCAAGTCCATTTGGTTCATAACTTCTGTTAGTCTGTCCATGTCTCTGTTTAATTTGTTTCCATGATCTGTCCATTGATGAGAGTGGGGTGTTGAAATCTCCTACTATTATTGTGTGAGGTGCAATGTATGCTTTTAGCTTTAGTAAAGTTTCTTTTATGTATGTAGGTACCCTTGTATTTGGAGCATATATATTTAGGATTGAGAGTTCATCTCGGTGGATTTTTCCTTTGATGAATGTGAAGTGTCCCTATTTATCTTTTTTGATGACTTTTGGTTGAAAATCGATTTTATTCGATATTAGAATGGCTACTCCAGCTTGCTTGTTCAGACCATTTGCTTGGAAAGTTGTTTTCCAGCCTTTTACTCTGAGGTAGTGTCTTTCTTTGTTTCTGACGTGTGTTTCCTGTAGGCAGCAAAATGCTGGGTCCTCAGTATGTATCCAGTTTGTTAATCTGTGTCTCTTTATTGGGGAATTGAGTCCATTGATATTGAGAGATATTAAGGAATAGTGATTGTTGCTTGGTGTTATCTTTGTATTTGTAGGTCAGATTATGTTTGTGTGCTTGTCTTCTCTTTGTTTTGTTGCAAAATGATTAGTTTTTTGCATTTTCTAGGATGTAGCTTGCCTCCTTGTGTTGGGCTTTACCATTTATTATCTTTTGTAGTGCTGGATTTGTAGAACGATACCGTGTAAATTTGTTTTTGTCATGGAATATCTTGGTTTCTCCATCTGTGTTAATTGAGAGTTTTGCTGGATATTGTAGCCTGGGCTGGCATTTGTGTTTTCTCAGGGTGTGTATAACTTCTGCCCAAGAACTTCTGGCTTTCATAGTCTCTGGTGAGAAGTCTGGTGTAATCCTGATAGGTCTGCCTTTATATGTTACTTGACCTTTTTCCCTTACTGCCTTTTATATTCTTTCTTTGTTTTGTGCATTTGGTGTTTTGAGTATTATGTGACGGGAGGCGTTTCTTTTCTCCTCCAATCTATTTGATGTTCTGTAGGCTTCTTGTATGTTTATGGGCATCTCTTTCTTTAGGTTGGGGAAGTTTTTTTTCTATGATTTTGTTGAAGATATTTACTGGTCCTTTGAGCTGGGAGCCTTCACTCCCAACCTGTTCTATACCTTCTATACCTGTTATATCCTTAGGTTTGATCTTCTCATTGTGTCCTGGATTTCCTGCATTTTTGGGGGCAGTAGCTTTTTCCATTTTCCATTATCTTTGACAGTTGTGTCGATGATTTCTATGGAATCTTCTGCTCCTGAGATTCTCTCTTCTATCTCTTGTATTCTGTTGGTGGTGTTTGTATCTATGGCTCCTTGTCTCTTCCTTTGGTTTTCTTTATTGTTGTTTCCGTTTGTGCTTTTTTATTGTTTCTATTTCCATTTTCAATTCCTTCACCTGTGTGATTGTGTTTTCCTGAAATTCTTTCAGGGATTTTTGTGTTTCTTCTCTAAGGGCTTCTACTTGTTTACTTGTGTTTTCCTGCATTTCTCTAAGGGAGTTCTTTATGTCTTTCTTAAAGTCCTCCATCATCATGATCAAATGTGATTTTAAATCTAGATCTTGCTTTTCTGGTGTGTTTGGATGTTCATTGTTTGCTTTGGTGGGAGAATTGGGCTCTGATGATTCCATGTAGTTTTGGTTTCTGTTTCCTGGGTTCCTGCGCTTTTCTCTTGTCATCAGGTTGTTTGTGGTATTTCCTTATTCTGCTATTTCTGACAGTGGCTTGACCATGCTATAGGCCTGTACGTCAGGAGTGCTGTAGACTTGTTTTCCTGTTTTCTTTCAGCCAGTTATGGGAATAGAGTGTTCCGCTTTCAGGCGTGTAGTCCGTTCCTGTCCACTGGTTTTCAGCTGTCCCTGTGGGTGGGAACCAGAAAGACCTGCCCCTACTTCTCCTGGGTCCCTGTGTGTAGGGGGCCCAGATGGCGCTAGGTCTTTTTCTCTAGAGTCAGAAATGTTGGCAGAGAGTAGTCTCCTCTGGTTTCCCAGGCTTGTCTGTCCCTCTGAAGGTCTAGCTCTCCCTCCCACGGGGTTTTTGTGCAGGGAGCTGTTTGACCAGGTCCTTTCAGATCTGGGGACAGTCTGGACTGCAGAGCTCCTGCAACTTCACTGCCCCTATCTTCCTGTGCCCAGTGGCTCTATACACTTTCCTCTTTGGCCTGGCATGTGGGAAAGGGGTGCAGAAGTGGTGATCTCTCCTGCCCTGCAGTCTCAGGATTGCCCACATTCTGAGAGAATTGCCGGCATGTCTGGGCGATGAGCTCTCTCTCCCATGGTATTTGGGAGCTGGGAGCTGTGGGCTGGGATCATCGAGGTTTGGGCGCCAGCTAGAAACCGAAAGTGTCCGGTCCCAGAGGAATTTTACCTTTGTGTGTCCTGAGTCCACCAGGCAGGTCACTTGGAGCAGAAATGTTGGTCTTACCTCTTGTCTTGGGCTTGAAGTCGCTCCTCAGGGCTGGGTTTCAGCTCACCGTGAGGGCAGCAACCAGAAGGGCCTGCCCCTCCTTCTCCTGGGTCCCTGTGCACAGGGGGCCCAGATGGCGCAAGGCGTTTTCCTCTAGAGTCAGAAATGTGGGCAGAGAGTAGTCTCCTTTGGTTTCCCAGGGGTGTCTGTCCCTCTGAACGTCTCGCTCTCCCTCCCACAGGATTTGGGTGCAGGGAGCCGTTTGACTTCAGATTCGGTGCAATGTGGACCGCAAGGCTCCTGCAGCTTGATTCCCCCTATTTTCCTGTGCCCAGAGGCCTTATACACTTTCCTCTTCAGCCAGGGATATGGGCAAAGGTAGGCACAAGTGGCAGTCTCTCCTGCCCTGCAGTCTCAGGATTGCCCACATGTCTCAGTCATCAGTTCTCTCTCCCACGGGGTTTGGGAGCATGGAGCTGTGGGCCCGGCAATAGTGGGCAGTTTTAGTTGGGTGGCACTAAAAGGCCCATTCCATGCTGGCTTTCCTCTTTTGCCCTTTTCACTTCATCTATGTCCTTAGCCTAGGGGGTAGTACTACCTACATGCAGAGCAGATCTTTTTCCTCAGTTAATCCTCTCAGCTCCTACATCAGCTGTTCTTAACCCTTTGGGGTTGAACAACCCTTTCACAGGGGTCACCTAAGACCATCAGGAAACACAGATATTTACATTACAATTTATAACAGTATCAAAATTACAGTTACGAAGTAGCATCAAAAGTAATTTTATAGCTGGGGGTAACCATAACATGAAGAACTGTATTAAAGGAACACAGTGTTGGAAAGGTCTTGGTTGATTCTAAATTCAGTCAAACTGACAGTGAAAATTAACCATTACCTCCTTAGTATGAATCTTAGTTTTGCTGATATTCCTGGAGCCTCATCAGAGCAGAATGAAGCTTGAATTGGATTGAATAATATCTGCTAGGTTTTTTTTTTTTTTTTTTTGTCATCTTGACCAAGCCAGAATCATCTGGGAAGAAGAAATTACAACTGAGACAATGCCTCCATTAACTTGGCCTGTAGCAAGTTTGTGGGGGTATTTTCTTGATTAATGGTTGGTGTTAGTGGGCTCACCCTCGCAGGTGGTTCTGGGTTATAAAGCAAACTGAGTGAGTCATACAGGGCAAGCCAGGTAACAGTATTCCTTCATGGCCTCTTCTTCAGTTTCTGCCCCTAGATTCCTGCCTTCCGTTCTTGCTTTGACTTCTCTTCAAACTGTAAGAAGAAACACCCTTTTCTCTCCAAGTTGAAGCCCAATTAAAACAATACCTTTTGGGAACCAACTAGCCTTTATATTTTGATTATTTTACTAGATTCATTGTTCTCTTCTGAATCTTCCTCATTTTTTGCAAGATCCTCAATACACCTGAGGAGATGGGGAACTGAGGAGATGGGGAACTGAGGAGATGGGGAAAATCCATTATTTATGATTGTTTCCTATGGGCTCCAAGGGTTCTTAATACTGGCAGATTGTCACAGCAGCATTTGCAGCTGTAGGTTTTCCAGCTTGCAGTCAGGTTGATTTAGGTCTTGTTCATTAGCTTCTTTATGGCACCCACATCTTCCTGGGCATCCACATCTCCATGGGGATCCACAGTTTGCTCATGCTCTTTTCCCTCTTTATAATCTACTCCACCAGGTCAGATCTTGAAATGTTTATTTCATGTCCCATCTCTTCAGGATGTTCTGTTGAGCGTTTGGAAAGTTTGTATCCAAAAACATGAAAATAGAGTCATGCAAAAACAGCTATTCTCCTGTCACCAAAATTTTTGAAAATAAATTATACATGTTTTTTAACACTGCAAGGGCAGGAGGAAGATGTCGATTTTATAATTGAATTAGATACTTCATGAAGAAAAAACTCTGCACTGTTCATTTTTCTCATTTTGTTGCAGACCATGAAGAAACTTGTTCATTCAGTGTACACTGTCCATAGATAATGTGGACCATGGGCTTCATTTGAAATGATATCTTCAGTTTGCAAACCCACAGCATTTGGTTTTACCAATTACTTGGACCCTAGTTGTGTATTTTCTTATGCCAGTACTCACAGTTGCCTGTTTTCCTTCATATTTTATTATGTTTCCTTGACTGGGCTGTAAGCCCCTTAAGAGCCATTATCCGTATGTATTTAGATTACTCATAAGTATGTGTTGAATGAGTTAAATTTAGATGCTTTGGATGATAGTTGAAACCTAGAAATATTTATAGAGTGCATGGTTAAGTGTATCACAGCTCTGAATATTGTTTATTTCTCCAGGAAAAAGAAGTTTTAATATGAATCATGGGTTGCTTACTCATCGCTCTCCTCAGGGAATTTCATTCAGTTAACAAACTTACTGAGTGCTTGTTAAAAGCCAGTCCTTTTGTTTTAGGGGCTTGGGAATACAGGGATAAAGCAAAGCAAGGTTGCCAGTCTAGCGGGTAATATTACATATGTATGTGTAAGTAGGTAGCATAGCATACCACCTGGGAAGCCATATCATAAAGCTTTGAAAATGAGCCTTGTGAGGACATGGAGAGAGCAACTGGGTTTTGTAAGGGAGTCAAGAGAGGCCTCCAGAGAGGAGGAGGCATTTGTTATTCACTTAACCACTCATTCAGCAAATCTCTTTTAAGTGTCTTCAACTTGCCAGGTCTAGATGCATCCTGAAAAGGATACTGTTAAGAGATAGAAGATATTTGAGGCAGGAAAACTGATAAAAAACATACACTTGGAAGGAAGTTTTGTGTTTGAGTTTGTACTACCTCTCCAGAGGCAAGCTACTGTTCTAATTTCTATAGGACAGTATATGTATACATGTGTGCAGGTGTGTTTGCAGTGTGTGTGCAGGTGGAGGAGGTTAGGGGTTGATGCTACTAAATCTTTTCTATTGCTTTTTGCCTTTTTTTCTTTATTTTTTAACTGGAGTTTTAAAAATTTATTTACATTTCAAATGTTATTCCCTTTCCCGGTTTCCCAGCCATAAACCCCCTATGCCATTTCCCCCCTTCTTCTATGAGGGTGTTTCCCCACCCATCCACCCACCCTTCCCACCTCCCTGCCCTGATACTCCCCTACACTGGGGAGGTCGAGCCTTGACAGGACCAAGGGCTTCTCCTCCCATTGGTGCCCAACAAGGCCATCCTCTGCTCCATATGCAGCTGGAGCCATGGGTCTGACCATGTGCACTCTTTGGGTGGTGGTTTAGTCCCTGGGAGCTCTGGTTGGTTGGCATTGTTGTTCATATGGGGTTGCAAACCCCTTAAGCTCCTTTGATCCTTTCTCTAACTCCTCCAATGGGGACCTGGTTCTCAGTCCAATGGTTGACTTCGAGCATTTGCCTCTGTATTTGTCATGCTCTGGCAGAGCTTCTCAGGAGACAGCTATATCAGACTGCTATCAGCTTACACTTCTTGGCATCAGCAATACTGTGGGGTTTGGTGGCTGCGTGTATATTGACTGGATCCCCAGGTGGGGCAGTCTCTGGATGGCCTTTCGTTAAGTCTCTGCTCCAAACTTTGTCTCCGTATCTCCTCCTATGAATATTTTTGTTCCCCCTTCTAAGAAGGACTGAATCATGTGCACTTTGGTCATCCTTCTTGAGCTTCATGTGGTCTGTGGATTGTATCTTGGGAAATCTGAGCTTTTGGGCATGCATACCATGTGGATTTTTTTTTAAATTTTGTGATTGGGTTACCTCACTCAGGATGATATTTTCTAGTTCCATCATTTGCCTATGAATTTCATGAAGTCATTGTTTTTGTTATCTGAGTAGTACTCCATTGTGTAGATGTACCACATTTTCTTTATCCATTATTCTCTATTGAGGGACATCTGGGTTCTTTCCAGCTTCTGGCTATTATAAATAAGGCTGCTATGAACGTAGTGGAGCACGTGTCCTTGTTATATGTTGGAACTACTGTGTCCAATTTTCTGAGGAACCTCCAGACTGATTTCCAGAATGGTTGTATCAGTTTGCAATCCCACCAACAATGGAGGAGTATTCCTCTTTCTTGACATCCTGGCCAGCATCTGCTGTCACCTGAGTTTTTGATCTTAGCCATTCTGACTGGTGTGAGGTGGAATCTTAGGGTTGTTTTGATTTGCATTTCCCTAATGACTAAGGATATTAAACATTTCTTTAGGTGCTTCTTGACCATTGGAGAATCCTTCGTTGAGAATTCTTTGTTTAGCTCTGTCTCCCATTTTTTAATAGGGTTATTTGATTCTCTGGAGTCTAACTTCTTGAGTTCTTTGTATTGATTGGATATTAGCCCTCTATCAGATGTAGGATTGGTAAAGATCTTTTCCCAATCTGTTGGTTGCTGTTTTGTCCTAAAGACAGTGTCCTTTGTTTTACAGAAGCTTTACAATTTTATGAAATCCTATTTGTCTATTATTGATCTTAGAGCATAAGCCATTGGTGTTCTGTTCAGGAAAATTTCCCCAGTGCCCATGTGTTTTAGGATCTTCCACTTAGTCTTTTATTTGTTTGAGTGTATCTGGTTTTATGTGGAGGTCCTTGATCCACTTGGACATGAATTTGTTCAGGGCAATAAGAATGGGTTTATTTGCATTATTTTACATGCTGACCAACAGTTGAACCATTTGTTGAAAATGCTTTCTTTCCACTGGTTGCTTTCAGCTCCTTTGTCAAAGATCAAGTGACCATAGGTATATGGGTTTATTTCTGGGCCTTTAATTCTATCATTGATCTACCTGCCTGTCTCTGTACCAATACCATACAGTTTTTATCACTATTGCTCTATAATACAGCTTGAGGTCAGGGATGGTGAATGCCCCAGAAGTTCTTTCATTGTTGAGGATAGTTTTCACTATCCTAGGTTTTTTGTTATTCCAGATGAACTTTCAAATTGCTCTTTCTAACTCTATGAAGATTTGAGTTGGAATTTTGATGGGGATTGCATTGAATCTGTAGATTGCTTTTGTCAAGATGGCCATTTTTCAATGTTAATCCTGCCGATCCATGAGCATGGGAGATCCTTCCACCTTCTGAGAGCTTCAACTTCTTTCTTCAGAGACTTAAAGTTCTTGTCATACAGATCTTTCACTTGCTTGATTCGAGATATTTTATGTTATCTGTGACATTCTGAAGGGTGTCATTTCCCTAATTTTTTTCTCAGTCTGTTTATCCTTTGAGTAGAGGAAGGGTACTGATTTGTTTGAGTTAATTTTATACCCAGCCACTTTGCTGAAGTTGTTTATTAGGCTTAGTAGTTCTCTGGTGGAACTTTTGGGGTCACTTAAGTATACTATCATGTCATCTGCAAATAGTGATAATTTGACTTCTTCCTTTCCAATCTGTATCCCTTTGACCTCCTTTTTTTGTCTGATTGCTCTGGCTAGGACTTCGAATACTATATTGAATAAGTAGGGAGAGAGTGGGCAGTCTTGTCTAGTCCCTGATTTTAGTGGGATTGCTTCAAATTTCTCTCCATTTAGTTTGATGTTGGCTAGTGGTTTGCTGTATGTTGCTTTTACTATGTTTTTGTATGGGCCTTGAATTCCTGTTCTTTCCAAGACTTTTAACACGAAGAGTTGTTGAATTTTGTCAAATGGTTTCTCAGAATCTAATGAGATGATCATGTGGTTTTTTTTCCCTCTTTGAGTTTGTTTATATAGTGGATTATGTTGATGCATTTCCATATATTCAACCATGCCTGCATCCCTGAGATGAAACCTACTTGAGGGATGATTTTTTTTTTTTGATCTGTTCTTGGATTCGGTTTGTAAAAACTTTATTGAGTATTTTTGCATTGTATATTTGTAAGGGAAATTGGTTTGAAGTTCTCTTTCTTTGTTGGGTCTTTGTGTGGTTTAGGTATAAGCGTAATTGTGGCTTCAGAGAAGGAATTGAGTAGTGTTCTTTCTATTTTGTGGAATAGTTTGGACAGTATTGGTATTATGTCTTCTATGAAGGTTTGCTAGAATTCTGAACTAAACCTATCTGGTTCTGCACTTTTTTTGTTTGGGAGACTTTTAATGATTCTTCTATTTCTTTATGGGACTGTTTAGATGGTTTACGTGCTCCTTATTTAACTTTGGTACCTGGTATCTTTTTAGAAAATTGTCCATTTCATTCAGATTTTCCTGTTTTGTTGATTATTTGTATAGTTCTTTTTGTTTCTAACTGGTTGATTTCAACCTGAGTCCCATTATTTTCTGCCATGTACTCCTCTTGGGTGCATTTGCTTCTTTTTGTTCTAGAGCTTTTAGGTGTGCTGTCAAGCTGCTAGTGCGTGCTCTCTCCAGTTTCTTTTTGCAGGCACTTAGAACTATGAGTTTCCTCTTAGCACTGCTTCCATTGTGTCTCTTGAGTTTGGGTATGTTGTGCCTTCATTTTCATTAAATTATAAAAGTCTTTAATTTCTTTATTTCTTCTTTGACCTTCTATCGTTGAGTAGAGTATTGTTCAGCTTCCATGTATGAACAATACATGTGTATGTGGGCTTTCTGTCGGTTTTGTTGTTATTGAAGATCAGTCTTTGTTCCTAGTGTTCTGATAGGATGCATGGGATTATTTCAATCTTCTTGTATCTGTTGAGACCTGTTTTGTGACCGATTATATGGTCAGTTTTGGGGAAGGTACCATGAGATGCTGAGAAGAAGGTATAGTCTTTTGTTTTAGGATGAAATGTTCTATAGACAATCTGTTAAATCCATTTGGTTCATAACTTCTGTTAGTTTCACTGTGTCTCTGTTTAGTTTCTGTTTTCATGATCTATCCATTGGTGAGAATGGGGCGTTGAAGTCTATCACTATTATTGTGTGAGGTGCAATGTGTTCTTTGAGCTTTAGTAAGGTTTCTTTTATGAATGTAGGTGCCCTGGCATTTGGAAAATAGATATTCAGGATTCAGAGTTCATCTTGGTGGATTTTTCCTTTGATGAATATGAAGTATCCTTCCTTATCTTTTTTGATAACTTTTGGTTAAAAGTTCATTTTATTTGATATTAGAATGGCTACTCCAGCTTTTCTTGGGACCCTTTACTTGGAAAATTGTTTTCTAGTCTTTTACTCTGAAGTAGTGTCTGTCTTTGTCACTGAGGTGTGTTACCCGTATACAGCAAAATGCTGGGTCCTCTTCACATATCCAGTCTGTTAATCTGTGCCGTTTTATTGGGGAATTGAGTCTATTGATGATGAGAGATATTAAGGACAAGTGATTGTTTTTTCCGGTTATTTTTGTTGTTAGAGGTGGAGTTATGTTTTAAGGCTCTTTTTTTGGGTTCGTTGCAAGGAGATTACTTTCTTGCTTTTTCTAGGGTGTAGTTTCCCTCCTCGTGTTGGAGTTTTCCATCTGTTACCGTTTGTTTGGCTGGATTTGTGGAAAGATATTGTGTAAATTTGGTTTTGTCATGGAATATCTTGGTTTCTCCATCTATGTTAATTGAGAGCTTTGCTGGATATTGTAGCCTGGGCTGACATTTGTGTTTTCTCAGGGTCTGTATAACATCTGCCCAGGATCTTCTGGCTTTCATAGTCTCTGGTGAGAAGTCTGGTGTAATCTGATAGGTCTGCCTTTATATGTTGCTTGACATTTTTCCCTTACTGCTTTTAATATTCTTTCTTTGTTTTGTGCATTTGGTGTTTTGAGTATGTGACAAGAGGAATTTCTTTTCTCCTCCAATCTATTTGATGTTCTGTAGGCTTCTTGTATGTTTATGGGCATCTCTTTCTTTAGGGAAAGTTTTCTCCTATAATATTGTTGAAGATATCTGATATCTACTGGTCCTTTAAGTTGGGAGTCTTTACTCTTTTGTATACCTATTATCCTTAGGTTTAATCTCATTGTGTACTGGATTTCCTGTACATTTTGGGCTAGGAGCTTTTTTCGTTTTACATTATCATTGATAGTTGTGTTGATGTTTTCTATGGTATCTTCTGCTCCTGAGATTCTCTTTTCTATCTCTTGTATTCTGTTGGTGATGCTTGCATCTATGACTCCTGAGCTTTTTCCTAGGTTTTCTATCTCCACGGTTGTCTCCCTTTGTGATTTCTTTATTGTTTCTATTTCCATTTTTAAATCCTGAATGGTTTTGTTCAATTCCTTCACCTGTTTGGTTGTTTTTTCTTGTAATTCTTTAAGGGATTTTTGAGTTTCCTCTTTAAGGGATTCTACTTGTTTACTTGTGTTGTCTTGTATGCTTTTAAGAGAGTTAGTTTTGTTCTTCTTAAAGTCCTCTAACATCCTTATTAGTTGTGGTTTTAAATCAAAATCTTCCTTTTCTGGTGTGTTGGGGGTATCCACCGCTTGTTGTGTTTCCAGAACTGGGTTCTGATGATGCCAAGTGGTCTTGGTTTCTGTTGCTTAGGTTCCTGCGCTTGCCTCTTGCCATCTGCTTATCTCTGGTATTAGCTGGTCTTGCTGTCTCTGACAGTGACTTGACCTCCTGTAATCCTCTATGTCAGCACTCCCGGAGAGTGGTTTTCCTCCAGCAGGACTTGGGTACACAGAGCTATGTCACAGAGTCAGCTCTGGGTACAGGCAGGAAACTGGGAGGATCCTGTCCCATTCTGCTCCTTGGTTCCTGAGTCCAGAGGGCTCCAGGTGGGTTCCTCTTGGGTCAGGAATGTGAGCAGAAGAGGTGGTCTCACCTGTACTCTCAGGATTATCTGCACCTCTGAGAATCCAGCTCTCTACCCATGGGATCTGGGTATAGAGAGCTGTGTTACAGGGTCAGCTCTGGGCGCAGGCAGAAACCATAAGTTTGCCTTATGTTTTTCAATAGGGCTTCTCATGGAGCCTGGAGTACACTGTTTCAGCTAGCCTGGTAAGCCAGCAATCCCCCAGGACCCATCTGTCCATCTACTCCCAGTACTGGGGAGGAGTTACAAATGTATGGCACTCTGCCTGGCTTTTATGTGGCTGCTGGGGAACTAAACTCAGGTTCTCATGCTTGGCAAACCCTTTCTTTCTCCATTAGGACAAATCCCCAGCCCTACAACAATGATTGTAATTAAAAGGTACAGATATTCTTTATCTCATGGTATTGTCATGTAGGCAAATTGAGGGTAAGTACATAATCTTAAGTGTAATATATTTGGGCTGGAGAGAGAGCTCAGTGGTTAAGAGCACTTGCTGCTCTTGCAGGGGACCTGGGTTTGGTTCCCAGCACCTACATGGTGGCTCACAGCTGTCTGTAACTCTAGTTCCAGGTGATCTGTTGTCCTCTTCTGGCCTTTGGTCAGTCAAGCACTCACCTTGCATATCTGTATAGAGCGGAAAAATACTCATACACATAAAATAAAAACGCCTTCAAAATACAGTGAAGCCTTCAAGTTAAATAGCACAGTAGGTAGTAACATTGAGCTAGTCCTTCTCAAATGCAGGCACAAGGTCTGTGAGTGGGTTAGACCCCATGGGAAGCTCAAAATGACTATGGCAGGGATGGTGGGCAGATAAGGTTAGAAGGGTTTCTCTGAGGATGAACTGCAAATCGTCTTCCATGCCATGCTTTATTATCCTTTTCTTGGTTTTAGACTTCTGAATATAGTGGGAACTTATGCTTTTGCCTTTGTTTTTTATATTGTGCAGTGACATCCTAGGCTGTAGTAGGTCAGTTAGGAGCCTGTAGTTTTAGAGCCAGTGGCCTGGATTATAATCCCAGTGGCCTTACTCCTGACCCTAACTGACTCATATCCTACCTTTTCATCAGTATAATTGATAATAAACACACCTGTCTTATATGTTTGTTTTCTGTTTGTTATATGCTTTGAACCTTTTGAATTTGAATCTATGGAATATTTAGTCTGAGGAAATCATAGTTGTTAGGATGCTTGGCTAGCATGCGTTTCTTTTTTTGTTTTGTTTTGTTTTTGGTTTGTGTTTTTGTTTTTGTTTTTTATTAACTTGAGTATTTCTTATATACATTTCGAGTGTTATTCCCTTTCCCGGTTTCCGGGCAAACATCCCCCTCCCCCTCCCCTTCTTTATGGGTGTTCCCCTCCCAACCCTCCCCACCTTGTCGCCCTCCCCCCAACAATCTAGTTCACTGGGGGTTCAGTCTTAGCAGGACCCAGGGCTTCCCCTTCCACTGGTGCTCTTACTAGGATATTCATTGCTACCTATGAGGTCAGAGTCCAGGGTCAGTCCATGTATAGTCTTTAGGTAATGGCTTAGTCCCTGGAAGCTCTGGTTGGTTGGCATTGTTGTACATATGGGGTCTCGAGCCCCTTCAAGCTCTTCCAGTTCTTTCTCTGATTCCTTCAACGGGGGTCCTATTCTCAGTTCAGTGGTTTGCTGCTGGCTTACGCCTCTGTGTTTGCTGTATTCTGGCTGTGTCTCTCGGGAGAGATCTACATCCGGCTCCTGTCGGCCTGCACTTCTTTGCTTCATCCATCTTGTCTAATTGGATGGCTGTATATGTGTGGGCCACATGTGGGGCAGACTCTGAATGGGTGTTCCTTCTGTGTCTGTTTTAATCTTTGCCTCTCTATTCCCTGCCAAGGGTATTCTTGTTCCCCTTTTAGAGAAGGAGGGAAGCATTCACATTTTGATCATCGTCTTGAGTTTCATTTGTTCTAGGCATCTAGGGTAATTCAAGCATTTGGGCTAATAGCCACTTATCAATGAGGGCATACCATGTGTGTTTTTCTGTGATTGGGTTAGCTCACTCAGGATGATATTTTCCAGTTCCGACCATTTGCCTACGAATTTCATAAAGTCATTGTTTTTGATAGCTGAGTAATATTCCATTGTGTAGATGTACCACATTTTCTGTATCCATTCCTCTGTTGAAGGGCATCTGGGTTCTTTCCAGCTTCAGGCTATGATAAATAAGGCTGCGATGAACATAGTGGAGCACGTGTCTTTTTTATATGTTGGGGCATCTTTTGGGTATATGCCCAAGAGAGGTATAGCTGGATCCTCAGGCAGTTCAATGTCCAATTTTCTGAGGAACCTCCAGACTGATTTTCAGAATGGTTGTACCAGTCTGCAATCCCACCAACAATGGAGGAGTGTTCCTCTTTCTCCGCATCCTCGCCAGCATCTGCTGTCACCTGAGTTTTTGATTTTAGCCATTCTCACTGGTGTAAGGTGAAATCTCAGGGTTGTTTTGATTTGCATTTCCCTTATGACTAAAGATGTTGAACATTTCTTTAGGTGTTTCTCAGCCATTCGGCATTCCTCAGCTGTGAATTCTTTGTTTAGCTCTGAACCCCATTTTTTAATAGGGTTATTTGACTCCCTGCAGTCTAACTTCTTGAGTTCTTTGTATATTTTGGATATAAGGCCTCTATCTGTTGTAGGATTGCTAAAGATCTTTTCCCAATCTGTTGGTTGCCGTTTTGTCCTAACCACAGTGTCCTTTGCCTTACAGAACCTTTGCAGTTTTCTGAGATCCCATTTGTCGATTCTTGATCTTAGAGCATAAGCCATTGGTGTTTTGTTCAGGAAATTTTTTCCAGTGCCCATGTGTTCCAGATGCTTCCCTAGTTTTTCTTCTATTAGTTTGAGTGTATCTGGTTTGATGTGGAGGTCCTTGATCCACTTGGACTTAAGCTTTGTACAGGGTGATAAGAATGGATTGATCTGCATTCTTCTACATGTTGACCTCCAGTTGAACCAGCACCATTTGCTGAAAATGCTATCTTTTTTCCATTGGATGGTTTTGGCCCCTTTGTCAAAAATCAAGTGCCCATAGGTGTGTGGGTTCATTTCTGGGTCTTCAGTTCTGTTCCATTGGTCTATCTGTCTGTCTGTACCAATACCATGCAGTTTTTATCACTATCACTCAGTAATACTGCTTGAGTTCAGGGATAGTGATTCCCCCAGAAGTCCTTTTATTGTTGAGGATAGTTTTAGCTATCCTGGGTTTTTTGTTATTCCAGATGAATTTGCAAATTGTTCTGTCTAACTCTTTGAAGAATTGGATTGGAATTTTGATGGGGATTGCATTGAATCTGTAGATCGCTTTTGGTAAAATGGCCATTTTTACTATATTAATCCTGCCAATCCATGAGCATGGGAGATCTTTCCATCTTCTGAGGACTTCTTCAATTTCTTTCTTCAGAGTCTTGAAGTTCTTATTGTACAAATCTTTTACTTGCTTGGTTAAAGTCACACCGAGGTACTTTATATTATTTGGGTCTATTATGAAGGGTGTCGTTTCCCTAATTTCTTTCTCGGCTTGTTTCTCTTTTGTGTAGAGGAAGGCTACTGATTTATTTGAGTTAGTTTTATGCTCAAGTTGTCTATCAGCTTTAGTAGTTCTCTGGTGGAACTTTTGGGATCACTTAAATATACTATCATATCATCTGCAAAAAGTGATATTTTGACTTCTTCCTTTCCGATCTGTATCCCCTTGACCTCCTTTTGTTGTCTGATTGCTCTGGCTAGAACTTCAAGAACTATATTGAATAAGTAGGGAGAGAGTGGGCAGCCTTGTCTAGTCCCTGATTTTAGTGGGATTGCTTCAAGTTTCTCTCCATTTAGTTTAATGTTAGCAACTGGTTTAGCATGCGTTTCTTAGTCACTCTTCTATTGCTGTGAAGTGACAGCATGACCAAGGCAACTCTTATAAAAGAAAGCATTTAATTGGGGGCTGCCTTAAAGTTTTAAAGGCAGGAAGCATAGTGAAAGAACGGCAGGTGTCGTGCTAGAGAAGTAGCTGAGAGCTACATCCTGATCTGCAAGCAGAGAGATAAAACTGGACCTGGCATGGTCTCCTCATCTTTTCATTTAAAACAGATTTTTTTTTTTTTGGTTACATAATATATCCTGATAATTGTTTCCTCTCCCTCTACTCCTGCAAGTTCCTCCCTACCTCCTTCCCCTCCTATCTGGATCCTTTTCTGTTTTTTATTAGACAAGGACAGTCTAAGAGATAGTAATAAAATATAGCAAAATAAAATAAGATAAAATCTATTACATCAAAGTTGGACAAGACAAGGTAATGAAAGGAAAAGAGCCCAAGAGAAGGCACAAGAATCAGAGACCCACTTTTTCCACACACTCAGGAATGCTATAAAAATGCTGAACTGGAGGCCATAGTATATATGGAGAGCTACAGACTCGCATGCACATACATGCAGCTCGAGTTTCTGAGTTTATGTTAACTTTGTTCATGTTGATTTAAAAGGCCTTATTTTTTTGGTGTTCTGTCATGGCCTTTTGAAACTTCAGAGGCCATGTCCAGTGACACACTTCCTTCCAACAAGGCCATACCGACTCCAATCAGGCCATAACTCCTAATCCTTCTAATTCTATCAAAGAGTTCCTTCTACTCCTTGGTGACTAAACATTTAAATATACAAGCCTATGGGGGACTGTTCTTATTCAGATCAGCACAATGTATGATGTCTTGGGTTTAACCAGCACCATAAAACCTGGGTATGATGGTGTGTGTCTGTAATCCTACCATGTGGGAAGTAGAAGAAAGAAATGTGAAGTTCAAGGTGTTTGTTGGCTATCTAGTGAGTTTGATTGAGGTGAGCCTGGGACACATGAGAACCTGTCTAAAAAACAAACAAACAAACAAACAAACAAAAAACCTAACCAAAATAACAACAACAACAAAAAAAACCCACAAAAAAACCCAAAACAAAACAAAAACCCAACCAGTGAAAAACCCCACACCACCACTAGCAGCACCAGAACAAAAACCATTTAGACATGAAAAGTAAAAGTAGTTCTGTTTGGTGGGACTTTTACCAGTTAGGAACTTGAGACATTAGCATTTAAATTGACCTAAATCATGAATCTTCATATTATGTAACATCTTTGGATGTTACTTAATATTTTATAAGTAGGTAAAAGACTTAGAATGATAGAGTGGTCTGCTTAGAGTTGAGGCCATAAGATACTATATAGAAGGGAGTCTTTCAGACCATGTTCTAGACAGTTTGTACCTGCCCACATTTAGACTTGTCAGCCTGCCCAGAACCAAGGCAAACATTTTCCATCATTCTAGCTCGCATCACTTCAGCTGTACCTCTTTCTGTTTTACAGTATAAACTCTTGGCTTTTGTAAACTCTCCTGTGAAGGGTTTTGTTTTTGTTTTTGGTTTTTTTTTTTTTTTTGCAAGTTTGTCTTTTTTTTTCAAAGTTGAGCTTGAGGGTCTCTGGACTTGGACTGACACTGCCTTACTTGTACCAATAGGTTTGAATAGCTGTAGCTAAACGCTGTGTGGGAGTAAAGCTAGATCAGGAATGAAATGAGAGTAATAGTATTACAAGTTAAAAATGAGTATTTTGTGATCTACTTAGATGAGTAATCATATCTACCAAACTGAAGAGTTTATTGAAAATTAAGATTCTTCCCTTTTGTTAATATTTTTGTATGAGGCAGCAGACACTTGCGTAGGTGTCTAGGAAGGATCATGGAACATTGATACTGACACACTCTGGAGTAGAGATTGTACAATCACTTGGCATCCCCACAGCCCCAGACCCCTCTTTGGGTCTCTCAGAAAACACTCAATTTGGCTTTCTCATCTCCCTCCATTCCCATGTACTCTTTCTACTTCACGGGGCCTCCCACTGCTCCCCTGTCAGTTTTAGACACTTATTTAACGAAGAGGGTCTCAAACTTGGCTGGTAATGTACATCATCTTGGGTGGGTGGGGTGGGGTGGGGTAACCTTAACAGTTTTCTAGGCCTCAATTCAGAGTCATTGGGACCTAGGAATCCTCAGTCCCAAAGTGTCTGAGGTGATCCATGAAAGCAGCTCTCAGATCTGAGCTCTAAGACCAGTCCTGGGCCACCTCATCTCTGAGACTCAGATGGACTCTGGGGGAGGGGAGAATGATTTAAGTTTGTCAGATGTCCAGTTGCCTTTTATTTTTAAACTGGGAAGGAGGCTCTTGCATTTTGTTTTTTAAAAATGGATGCATTTATAGCTATTCTCAAACTGTTTCACATAGAACAATGATGTTTTATGAGCTGATGTTAAAAACAGATATTGCTGGAGAGCTTGGTCCAAAGTTCTGGGGAGGTGGTTGGGGGGAAGTAACCAGATAGACAAAATGTCCCAATTTTAAGTCAGTTTCTCCTTGTCCCCCTTGTTGAACAGAGAATCTTGATTTTGATGTAATAAAATCTATCAGTGTTGTGTTCACCTTCCCACCTCTCCTTTCCCACTTGTTCTTTTGGAGTCTCACGTATTATTAACAACCCAATTTGATGGTATAGACTTTTGGATACCTTTGGGGAAGGAGCAGTAGGAAGAACTCTCCAAAGATTAGACAGAAATGGAAGAACAATAGACAGACAAAGGGGGATGAAATAATCTCAACTTTAACATCAAAGTCTCTTCTAGACCGGGTTGTCCATAGAGACAAGCTTATTTCTCTTCCTCCCTTCACCTTGTCCCTTCCTCCCTTTCTTTTCTTCCCGAGCTCTCCCGTGTAACAAAAGAGGGATTTCCTTGTGCTGTTCCCAAAAATGGAACAGATTCAGCCTTTTAACTTTAACTATATTAACTGCAGTGTCTTTTTGGTGGTGGTGTTTTTAATTTCAGTTTTATGTGTATAAGTGTTTTGCTTGCGTGAATGACTGTATACCATGTGCACTCCTAGTACCCACAGAAGCCAAAAGAGAATGTTGGATCCTTCGGAACTGGAGTTACAGATGGGTGTGAATTGCCATATGGGTGCTGGGAACTAAACCCAGGTTCTTTGGAAGAGCAGCTAGTGTTCTTATCTGCTGAACTCTTTCTCTGGCTTCAAGTGCAGGTTTTCCTTAGATGTCCTTTATCCGGATGGGAATGTTCCTTTTAGGTTTTTAAAGTTTTAAAAATTGTGGTGTTGATTTTTGTCAAGTATTTTTTCTGCATCAATTGATAATTCATAATTCAGCCTATTAGTATTGGGTTATACTAATCAATATTAGGTGATATTGATTTTCAAATACTGAGCCAGCTTTGCTTTCCTGGAATAAACCATACTTGATCAGGATGAATATTGTAGAATTCTATTTGTTAATAATTTTTATTAAAATATTTTAATATTTAGTGTATGTGTATGTTTCTCTCTCTCTCTCTCTCTCTCTCTGTGTGTGTGTGTGTGTGTGTGTGTGTGTGTGTGTGTAGAGACAGAGAGAGAGAGAGCGAGAGATTGATTGATTTTCAGACTTGGTGACAAATACTTTTACTTACCGATCCATCTCATTGACCCCTGTATACTAATATTTTGTTTTTAAAGTTTCTGCGTCTCTGTATATGAGAGATATTGGCCTATATAGTCCATATCTTTATTTTTGTACTATGTCTACTTTTGGTTTGGTTTTTTTTTTTTTTTTTTTTTTTTTTTTCCGGAGCTGGGGACCGAACCCAGGGCCTTGCGCTTCCTAGGCAAGCGCTCTACCACTGAGCTAAATCCCCAACCCTATGTCTACTTTTGGGATAAGAGTAAAACTGGTCTTATAAATAAATATATTGAGAATTGTTCCTTCTTTCAATTTTTGGGAGGATCTTATAGTTTATTGGCATTAAGTCTTTATTTGTTTAGTAGAATTCTTTAGTGAACCTGTATCACTGAGGGGTTTATGGGCCTTCCTTGTTTGGTCTATGTAATTATCATTTTCATGTTTATTCCTTGGTATAGTTATTGAATTTACACCTATCAACTACCACCACCACCACCACCACCACCACCACCACCACCACCACCACCACCTCCTCCACCTCCACCATCATCATATTTTTTTAGAGGTTTTCACTAGGTAGCCCAAACTGGCTTCAAACTGGTGATGATCCTCCTGCTTCAGTGTCCCTAGTACTGGGATTACAGACGAATGTCACTTATTCCTGATGCTTGGTAGTTCATTTTTATATTCTATCTTAAGTGTTGAGTACTTTGTGTCTGATATGCCTTGTTTTCTTCCGGGTTTTTATGCTCACGGCTGAGATTTTGGACTGTGCAGTTAAAATCAAACTTAGAATGTTTCTCATTATTGTTTCCTTCAGATTTTTTTTCACTTCATCTTTCTTGTTTGGAGAGTCCAGTATGTTAGGTGGTATGCTGTTGACTCAGGGGTCAGTGTAAGGTTTTGCTTACCCTTAAGTCTCCTCCCCCTGTTCCCACTTTCCCACTTTATTTTAGATAGGTTTTGTTGTTACATCTTATTTTTCTGAGGCAGAGTCTTCCTTTGTGTTTTAAGCTGGGCTTAAATGTAGCCCAGCCTTAACTCCTGGTCATCTTCTCCTTCTGCCTCTTGAGTATGGGTATTGCAGAACATGCATTTTCATGCCTAGCTGCTTGTTGTGTTTTAAGGTCACTAATCTTTTCTTCTGTAGAGTTTAATCTGCTGTTTATTCTACTTAGTACATTTTTCAGGGTTGAATGTTTGGCCTTATTTGTGTGAATCAAGTGCTCTACCACTGAGCTATTCTCCAGCCCATCTTTTTTCTTTCTTTATATTTTACTTAGAGACAGAGTCTCACCAAATTTTTACAATGTTTCATCTTTCTAAGGAGTTAGAATTATATGATAGAACCATTAGTCATGGTTTAATTTCTTTTTAATCTCAAGAAATTTAGTTTAGACTATTTTTGAATCTTCTATATTTTAAGGTTTTGTATAGGTAGAACGAAGTTATTAGTAACTATTTGAAAGTTATTTCTGCTAATTCTAATTGATATATCTGTTATGAGTTGTATTTTCCCAATTTATTGAATGCCCTAAATGTTTTGATTGAATGTCAGCTACTGTATATTTTAGCTTGTTGAGTTGGTGGGTCTTTTTATATTCTTTTAAAGTATCTCTTTATTATTAATAATTATGTATGTGCATTGAATGCAGATACCTGAGGGGAGCATGGGTGTCAGATCCCTCTTGAGCTGGAATTAAAGGTAGTTATGAGCTGTCTGATGAAGGTGCTGGGAAATGAACTCAGGTTCTCTCTAAGAGCAGATGTCTGTAACATCTGAGTCATCTCTCTAGTTCCTGAGTCTTCCTGACCTGGGACCTCAGTTCTCTGGGAGGTCTGACTACTCAGTTCTGAAGACCTTTACAGTTACCTTCAGGTAATAACATTATAGTTTTTGAAGGGAGTATATCCAGATATATTTCTTGAAAATAAAAATCAGTGGAAGAAGGGATTTCAGGGGTGTATGCAGTTGCCCAAATTCATAGAGCTGTGCACTTGTAGTATGTGTATTCTGGTGTGTGCATACTAGAGTAAGTACAGTTATGTAGATGCAATTGTAAATTGTTGGCATCAAGCTAATTTAATAAATAAAAAGAGGTTGGAGTCTGATACTCACATTGCTTGAACTGATCTCTGTCTTTTACAAGCTAGGGGGCAGCTTTTTAAAACTTTCTTGTATTTCAGTGGCCTCACCTATAAAGTGAGAATAATTGTGATGGGCTCTTTAGTGGAGTTCTTTGGAAGAGAAAATAAGATAATATAGAAGTGCTTATAGCAATACCTGACATATAGTCTTGTTTAACCCTTAACAAGGACTAGAAACCCATTGTTCTTATGTAGATTAGCCATTATTATTAGTGGGGCTAATCATCCATTAATAGCCCTCTTTTCACAGGATTGGCTAAGATAGACTGTGGAAGCCATCAGTGAAATAAGTAGTTCTTATTGCACATTTCTGTAAATAGCTTTGTAAACCCCTGAAAATAGTATGTCAGATACTTTAGGGACACATTTGTGGGGAGGTAGTGAAGCTTTGGTGAGGTCTCAGTGGCATCTGCTTCTCCCTGCTGCCTGCCTGTCCAGGCCTCTCCAGTATCAATGTTCTAAGCATTCAGGAGGAGTTTGGGGATAGCTAGCATGGTGTGGCAGAAAGACATGGGTTTTAGTCTGAAAATCAGCCTTTATTTGGAGTTCTGCTTCTCCTTAAACTCAGTTTCCCCATACTGTGTGTGCAACAGAGAAAATGATAGGTGCTAGTTAGTACCTACCCGCCCATGGCTCCCAAGTTAAGCATGCAGTGTGGTACAGATATATTGTTCTTGACTCAGGGCTGGCAGCTTAGTATCCAGAGACCACTGATTTTCTTACATTGCCTTTGCTCAGTATTTTTTCCTTTGTATAGAGTAGTGACTTTCTTTTAGTTTTGGTAAAATGTGAATTTTTCCTCTAGTGCCACGGTCTATCCCTTGGTCTTAAAAGTCAGTATGCTCATTCCCTAGACTAATGTTTCTGTTTGGATTCTAATTCATTCTCTGGATTGTGTTTAGTAATAATATTTGAAAGCATATGATTGAAATATACAATGGTGTGTAGATTCACTTACAAGATCTGTTGGTAAGGTGAAGAGATTTATTTATTTTTATTTTTTATTAAAAAGAGAGACAGGGTGGGGGAGGGAAAGAAGACTTGTTGAAATCAGAGGATGACTCTAGCGAGTGACTGCTTTCCTTTGTTTTTAGGCAAGAGTTCTTTTGTTTTTGTGTACTCTAGGCTAGCTGGTACATGAGCCTTCCAGATTAGTCTTGTGTCTTTTGCCTCCCATGCCAAAATAGGAGTTGGGGTTACAGATGAACATAGCTGCAGTTGGCATTTTTAAATGTAGGTTTTGGGAAATTGAACTTTTCTTTTATGTAGGTTCAGTTACCAGGCCTACACTTAATTAAAATGCCTTTATCCACTGAGCCCCCTTGCTGGCCCAACAGATTTTTTTTTTTTTTTTTTTTAAGTAATAACATTTATGGGTTGAGGATTTAACTCAGTGGTAGAGCACTTGCCTAGCAAGCTCAAGGCCGTGGGTTCAGTCCCCAGCTCCGAAAAAAAAGAAAAGAAAAGGAAAAAAAAAGTAATACCTTTTATACCAATTTAGTATACAAAGCACTTCATCTTTCTTTTTCTTTGTTTGTTTGTTTGTTTGAGACAGGATTTCTACATAGCTCTGGTTGTCTGTACACCAGGATGGCCTCCAAGTCACAGAGATCCACCTGTCTATGTCTCCCAATTGCTGGGATTAAAGGCATACACTGCTACACCTGGCTGTTTCTTCATTTTTCTTAGTTGTTATCCTTGAAAGAATTTTTCTGATGAGCAGGGCAGATGTTACCTCTGGATAGAGAGGAAACTGAATGATAATGGTTTGTTCTAATTGTATTGCAAATGAGGAATCTACCTGGAATTTTGAACACAAGCTTTGTGATATTTTGCAATTAAACCACAGATTAGTATTATGAGAAAGTCTTTTAAGCACATCAAGGAAATTAGTATTAATGAAGGTTTCTGTTAATTTTTTTAAACAACTAAGATACAGAGAAAAGTTGTAAATATAAAACATAGGGGTTGGGGATTTAGCTCAGTGGTAGAGTGCTTGCCTAGGAAGCGCAAGGCCCTGGGTTCGGTCCCCTGCTCTGAAAAAAAGAACAACAACAACAACAAAAAAAAAAAAAAAACAACCCAAAAAAACATAGTAGGTTTTAACAGGGAAAAGTACTAGTTTAGAGTGAGGTGTAAAAGTGGTAACCCAGCATCCCTGAACACCTCAGGGTGCTTGTCCTTTAAGCAAGATCAGTCTCAGGTGTAACAACAGTGCAACAGTAAAATCATAACCCATTCATCATCATCATTAGACCCTACTCAAATTTCAGTAATTGTCCCAGTAACACCTTCAGTAGCCCAGGGCCCAGTTCACACTTCACACCTTGCCTTTAGCTGTCAGGTCACCTTTTTCCCTTCATCTGGAAGAGTTCTTGCTTCTTTCCTTGGTTTTCAGGATCTTGACACCTTGAACATATCAGATCAAATTTTCTTTTAAAGAGCGGTATGCTTGAATGTTTGTTTTATCAGGCTGATTGTCTCTGCCAAGACCAACCCAAAACCCTGGCTCCACCCCTCTCATTGAACCCTAACACTTTGTTTCATTACTAGTGCCTTTTGTCACTTTGATGTCTTCATTCAGTTTGTTTTTGACCAAATTTTGCCTTGAAAAGGTACTTTTTTCCTTGTATGTATATATACACATGCCATGGCACAGATGTATTTAGTGTTTTGTTGGGTGATACTTTGAAACAGTGTCAATGCCTGATTTTTCATTTAAGCTTACAACTACTTCATTTTTATCAATATGGTTTTCTGTTGAATCTAGTAGGTTGGACTTTGTTATTAAGGATATCATAATTTCGATTCTCAATTTACCCCGAGTTTGACCAGCGGAATCCGTTTCAAGGCAGCTTCTGCCCTTTTTGATATATCCTTGCCATTCTTTGACCACTACTTTCTGGTACAATTAAGATATTCCAGGTTCGGGGCTGGGGATTTAGCTCAGTGGTAGAGCGCTTACCTAGGAAGCGCAAGGCCCTGGGTTCGGTCCCCAGCTCCGAAAAAAAAAGAACCAAAAAAAAAAAAAAAAAAGATATTCCAGGTTCATCTTGTACTTTGTTTCCCCAATCCTGCCATCAGCTATTTCTCTGCAGAGCCCTTGTTTCTTCTAGATTGTATTTAGAAGCCAGTTTTGGTACACAGTGTGCTCATTCTATTAGGTATTGATCCTTCTAGGTTGTCTCAGTATACAGAGCCAAGAAATACGTGGGTAAATGATTTAAAAAAATCATTTACAGTTCATTTTTCTAATTATACATATTTTTTTTTTTTTTTTTTTGGTTCTTTTTTTCGGAGCTGGGGACCGAACCCAGGGCCTTGCGCTTCCTAGGTAAGCGCTCTACCACTGAGCTAAATCCCCAGCCCCTATACATATTTTTATATAGAGAGAATATATAAATATTGAATATATTGAATAAGACACATTTATTTTTTCTGCAACAAAACGCCATGGCTAAAAAGCAAGTTGGTGAGGTTTGTTTGGCTTATACTTCTACATCGTAATCCATCATTGAAGGAAGTCAGAAAAGAAACCCATGCAGGGCTGGAACCTGGAGGCAGGAGCTGATGCAGAGGCCCATATAGAGGTTCTGCTTACTGACTTGCATCTCATGGCTTACTCAGCCTGTCTTCTTATAGAACTCAAGACTTTTAGCCCTTGGATGGTACCACCTACAATGGGCCAGGCCCTTCCTCTTTGATCACTAATTGATAAAATGTCCTACAGTTGGAACTCATGGAGGCATTTCTCCAACTGAGGCTCCTTTCTCTGTGGTGACTCTAGCTTGTGTCTGACACACAAAACCAGCCATGAGTTCATGCCTGCATGTATGTATATATACACATGCCATGGCACAGATGTGGTCAGATGACAACTTAATGGAGTCTGTTTTCTCTTTCTGTTTTTACTTGTTTACTGTCACTAGGCTTGTACTGTAAGTGCTTTTATCTGCTGGGCCATCTCACTGGCTCCAGTTTTTACATTTTTAAAGGGCAAATGTATTTATTGATAATGAAATACTGTCTTTGCATATGCTGATACTGCTGTTGATACGTCTAAATTTTCCATGCAAGGTTGACCTGTGAAAGAATTTGTGAACACTGTGGAACTCTGCTCATTTGCTGAGGAATGCTCAGCCTCTGGGCCCCTGTTTGGAATGCAGCTGGACTCCTCTAGTCACCCTGGTAGCATAGGTGGTGTAAGACTCTTTCCTTAGTGATAGAAGGAAGTCAAAGCTTCCTAACTCCTTTCACAGCATTATCTATGTATCTTTGTTAATGTGATCCTGAGAATATTATTAGAAATGAAAAGTGAAGTGTAAAGTCTTGAAATGGCTTGTTTGTATAATTGCACAACTAAGTTAATCACTTTTAACAAGTCTCAACAATGACTGCATTCTCCTAGGAAGGTGTTAACTTGTTATGGGGTAGAAAGAACCCTTTGATAGAGCATTTTCAGCCTGGAAAAACAGCTTTAATTTTAGAGGCCACTGAAACAAATGGAGACTTGTTGGGAATATTAACACTACCTTTTTCTTGTTTGTTTAGTTTAGCAGGATCAATGTTTATTAGGTGATGTTTGCTAGCAAGCTCTGATGTGTATACCATTTCTGTTGACCATGTTATCAATGTTCAGACAGTGCCATTTGGTATGAGTTTCATACCTTGGCTCTTCACATCTCAGTTTGTAAGAAGCACTGTTTCAAAACTGGCTTGGAGTTGTTAAGGGCAGTGACATGAGGGCTCTGCACACTGAATTTTTGGGGTTGTGCACTTAAAAGAACAAGGACCCTGCACTGTGCCCAGACTCATTTTCTGAGGAGTTGGTGTTTTTCTGTTAATCTCCTAACTATGTTCTAACTGAAGGAAAGCAGATCTTAATTGAAAGCCGATCCCGCAGAATGATCAATATCATGATGCTTTGGGTAGGGTGTAGTGGGGGAACAGCCTAAACTGTCCTGCTGCCTGAATATTGTCAAAGCTTTCCTCTGTCTGGTGGCTTCAAGCTGATTGTATGTAGTCATTCTGAGACCATGGCTCTGAGCTTTGAGCAAGGCTCTTCCTGTGAATCACTGAGAATTTGTGTTCACTGGAGAGGTAGTGAATAGAAATGTTGCCTTGACTTAATTCTCAGTCTTCATTCTCCCAGAAGCAAGAATGTATTCTGTCAAATACATTTTAGCTGTTTGTGTCTGTCACTTTCCAGTGTGTAAGAACTGGGACTGTTGGCAGCAGGTGTGACTTATTGATACTTTTGATTCCAAAGGAAAACATCTTTAAAGAATAGTAGGTGAGAGCAGTGAGCTCTGTAAATTACCTCTTCCCAGAGAAAATGAGGCTGGAAAGTACTTGTCAGTCTGGAAGAAAACTCATCCAGGAAATATTTATTTTGTCAGGTGTCAGACTAAGGTTATGAGTGCCCTCAAGGAGCTACCAATCTGTTGGGGTGGACAGATGCTTAATCGAGACACCACAGTGTTTCTCAACCTTAGATGCACTTTGAAATAAACTGAAGAGTTAAAAAGAATGAGGGTGCTGGACTGGAGAGATGGCTCATCCGTTAAGAGCATTGACTGCTCTTCCAGAGGTCCTGAGTTCAAATCCCAACAACCACATGGTGACTCACAACCATCTGTAATGGATCTGATGCCTTTTCCTGGTGTGTCTATATAAATAATAACTTTATATAAATAATTCTAAGAAAAAAATGCAGGTGCTTGGGATTTTTGTGGACTAAAGTAGTGGTTCTCGACCTGTGGGTTTTGGCTCCATTTGGGGGGTGTTGAATGACCCTTTCACAGGGGTCACATATCATATATCCTGCATATCATATATTTACATTATGGTTCATATCAGTAGCAAAATTACAGTTATGAAGTAGCAATGAAAATTATTTTATGGTTGGGGTCACCACAACATGAGGAACTGTATTTAAGGGTGATAGCTTAGGAAGCTTGAGAACCATGGGTCTAAGTAAGGTATAGCATGGGCATCAAGATTCTTAAAACTCTCCAGATAACCATAATTGTGTCCTGGTTGAAGTCAATAAGAGCCTGGAGAGTGGGAAGCACAGTGCAGAGGAGAGGCACTTAAACTTGGCAGAAAAAGGCATAAGGAGTGTCTTAGTTAGGGTTTCTATTGCTGTGATGAAACAACATGACCAAAGCAACTTGGGGAGGAAAGAGTTTATTTGGCTTGTACTTCCACAACCCTGTTCATTACTGAAGGGAGTCAGGACCAGAACTCAAACAGGGCAAACACCTGTGATCAAGGGCTGACTGATGCAGAGGCCATGGAGGAGAGGAGTGTTGTTTACTGGCTTGCATCACATGGTTTGCTCAGCCTATGTTCTTAAAGAACCCAGGACTACCAGCCCAGGGGTGGCACAGCCCATCACTAATTAAGCCAGATCTTGTGGAGGTGTTTTCTCAATTGAGGCTCCCTCCCTTTCAGTTACTCTAGCTTGTGTCAAGTTGACATAACTAGCCATCATAGGGAGGCTTGAGATCTGATTTCCACTCCAGGGCTAAATGTAACCTATAGGGGTTGTAGAAAATTATGTGAGTTTCTGCAAAAACACTGTTTATGATCACAGACTCCAAGAACTAGTTAGTGAATGATGGTAGTTGTACAGTAATAATACTATTACTAGAATTGGAACTTGGTTTGATAGAGACAGCCTGGTTCTTTATGGCTAGAATTTACAGTGCAAGACCATAGGATATGCTAGTGAGCGGCAAAGAATATGCTTGACAGATAGGCAGAGTCCCAGATGAGGCATGTGTAAGAGTAAAAGGCAATTAATAACGGGGCATCATGGCAGAACCAGGACATTTCCATGGTAATATGCTAAGATGTATCACAAAGGGCTCTGGGAAAACTTGGGTCCATATTGGAAAATTGGCTCTGAACATGGTATTCTCAGCATCATTACGTGTTCTAAATTAGCAGTGAGTGTTAATAGGACAGAAATAGGATTTTCAGCTTCTTTAGCCAAGTAGTTAAAAATACTGAGTGTCTTGAAGAGTGTTGGAGGAATAAACGGTCTCAAGGTGCTCTCAGAGATCCTGTGCAAGTTGCTATGGCCTTTATTGTTTATAGGTTTAATGAGAAAATTAAGAAAGGATTGCTTGGCCATTTGCATTTAGAGGAGACACTTTCTAATTTACTTTTTGATTTGCAGAGAAATAAAAAAATGCCTCCATCTGCACTGGCTTCACTGGCCCTTAAAATAACTTATGTATATTTGTTATGTTATATAACCTGTCACAACATTAGTCACCACTTCTTCCATAAGGCAACATGTAAACCATCATGGGTAAGCATGACTAGAGCTTATAATTATAGACCAGTTTGTTCTTAGCATTTTAGTCAGCTTCTGCTTTTTTTTTCTTTTGAGAGAGAGAGAGAAAGAGAGAGAGAGAGAGAGAGAGAGAGAGAGAGAGACAGAGAGACAGAGACAGAGACAGACAGACAGACAGACAGACAAACATTGACTTGACTGTTGTAATCTTTGGCTCCATGCAGTAGAACTCTGCCTGCTAAGCTAAGAATCTTAGACTTATTACTTAATCCTCATTAGAGTGAAGGGGAGAGGGAGAGAGAGAAAGGCAGGGATACTTGTTTCTACAAATGACCTTTTTCTTTGAAACATATCTTTTAATACAAAATTACCATTGAAAGGCACTGAGATGTACTCTGTTCATTTTATGTATATTTTAGTTGCATACACTGAATTATTTGGGAGAATTCCATTTGACTGGATCAGTGGTTCTAAAATGTGGTCATGAGTCAAGTAGAACAACCATGAGCTACTTGTTAGGAAGATTCTGGGAGAAAGAAGTCTGTCTTTTAATTAGTCCTCAGATTAATTGTAGTTCATACTAAAGATTGAAGCATGTGGAACTGGATATCATTTCTTTTAGATTCCAGGAAGACTAGTTTCTACTTCCTTTGTTCCTTATAACATTTACTTGGTTAGGTATGGGGGAAACACTACCTGACATGAGAAACAAAATCCCTGTTCGTCAGCAGCTTATGTATAGAAGAGGAAAGCTAACCATAACCAGTGTTGGGACTGGTATAATGTGGGAATTAAATTAGGTGCTGGAGAGTGTGATGGAGTTGGTCTTTCTGGGCAGGGGATGAGCTCATGTTTCTGATCCGTAGAAAGATCAGTGTGCCTGGGTCTAGTGAGCCAGATGAAAGAGATTTGCAGTGAAGTTGGATGGGTGGGCAGAGGCCAGATCATGTAGGCTCTGCCTCCCGATTGTCTTTTTAACTCCATTAACAAAAAATTATGACAATATACATAAAATAAAAACTTTTATTGTAACCATTTAAAAGTGCTCAGTTCAATGGCATTCAATGCATCTGTATAGTTTTGTACCCATTTAGCACTAGAATTGGAAGTTGAATATGTGGGATGCTTTGGATATGTTTAGCATGAAGGGCTGACACAATCTGAACTTTAGAATGAGTGGACTGCTGCCTGCAAAATTGGGGTATAGTCACATGGAGAAAAGAATGAAAGAGAGACTGTCGGAGGTAATGTCGGACTGTGGTGCTATGAAGCACACTATTCTGGATTTTTATTTACTTAATTTTGGAGTGAGTGAGAGTGTGTGTGTGTGTGTGTGTGTGTGTGTGTGTGTGTGTGTGTGTACGCACTGGAGCAGAACACTGACACATGGTTCCACTGAGCTAAAAGTTAAATTCCTAACTCACCCGGATCCATTCTGATAGCAGAATCTGATAGCAGCAAGCAGAGCTTGCTGACTGCTTGTTAGTAACATATAAAGAGGTCAGAGAAAATAAGTTTTATTGGTTTGGATAACTGGTAGAGTTTAGGAAGTAGAAGTTTGGGAAATAAAAACTTAAGTTAAATTAAAATGTGTTTGAGATGTCTAAGCATAAGTGTTGAGTAGGCTTAAGAAATCTGGAATCAGGGAAGAAGTCATGTTGAAGATAGGATTTAGGGGCTTGCTAGCATTTGCTCAGTAATTAAAGCCATGAAACTGAATGAGATCATCTAGGTAATGAGTGTAGACAGTAGAGTCTTATCAGGTTCAAAGAAGTACCAGTAAGAATGGCAGAGATCCATCAGAGCAATCTCGTGAAAGGGAAAGGAAGAGTTGTGTTTGAAGGAGGAGAGCTATTGATCAGCTGTTCCAAAGCTGCTGGGAGGATAAGACAAGCACTAAGAACTGGGCATTTTGATGCACAGATGCTTGTGTAGGTCTTTGGTGACCATGGCAAGTTATTGCAATGATATGATGGTTTTATGCTGTCTGCTTGAAGTATGTTCCAGGAAGAAAGAAGGACCAGAAGCAATGAGAACAGCTAGTTAGGGCTTCCTTTCCTTAGAGTGGGCCTGTACAAGTGTGCTGTGACCCATGCTAAGACATGGGTGTGTAACTGTTTCAGAATTTGAACGTAGCACTTTTACATGCTCATGTTTATCATTTTAATTTTAATAACATCTAAAAAAAGTTGAAGAGTGGAAACGAGGTTAAAAAAAAAAAAGGAGCATCCACAGGGACCTAGGAGTGCTTAGAACACATTTTTGAAATAGGGTCTCTTTATGTATCCCTGGCTGTCCTAGAACTCTAGCACTATGCAGACCAAGCTGACCTCGAACTTAGAGATTCTCCTGATTAAGAGGGTGTGCCACTACTTCCAGCCATGTGTAAAGCACATTTTGAAATCTGTTTTAACCCAGAGAACAATGTTCTGAGATAAAACCCAGCCATTTGTAAAAGAAAGATTTTTAGGTGGCAATCTTCCTAATGCTTTTCACATTCTACCACCTACTATTTGTGAACGAGAAGCATTCTTTTTGTCAAATTCTCTACCTTGAGGTTTCTGACTGGAAGGAGGTTACCATGTGTTATTTCATATACATTTCGGTGCCAATTTTAAAGGTCATTTCTACCCTTTTGGTGGGAAAAAGAATGCAAGCTTAAGCCCTAAAGACTTAAGTTTACTTTTTTTAAAAATAAGATGCTCTGATTTAGTGTCTTATTTTTTAGTAACTATATTTAACAAAATATATTTAAATACCTTGAATTTTAGAATATCAACTCTCTACTCAAGGCACTTATTTAAAGCAAAAGCCTGAGTTTTTTTTTTTATAGCAAAAAACTGATCTTTCATAAATTAGAAAACATTTTTCTTTCTACTACAGAAATAGAGTAAGTATTACCTTATTTTCTTAACTCTTAAGATGGTACTATTTATATGATGGATGGTTATTTTATGTGTTACTAAGAAAAAAAGTTGTTACCATTTACAATGGCAATCGTTTATAGTGGGCTGAGGATGTGACAATATTGGGGACCAAAGGTTATTTTCTAGTCAATGAAACATAGACAGTCAGCCAAGGAAGGCAGACAAGTTCTTTAGACCGTATTTCATCAGGCCTCTCATTTGTACAGTGAGAGTAACACCCCTACACCTTACCTTGCCACAGAAGAGATCATATGAGATAAAATAATCTCATGTAGGAAATGTAGGCTTTTCTGGGAACATTCTAAGTTTTTCTTTGGTTTAAATTTAGGCCCTTAGATATTATTAAAATAATTCAGAAAAGTTCTTCTCTCAGCTTTGTTGTCAGGTTTAAAATATAGTTTACTTAAGTATTTGAAAATATAATTTTTTTGGGGGAGGGCACAAGGTCTCTATAGCTCTGGCTGGCTTGCAACTGGCTGGCCTCAAAGATCACCTGCCTCTGCTTCCCAAGTGTTGGAATTAAAGGCATGTTTCACTGTGCCTGGCTTGCTAAATGATTTTTAGTCAGTCTGAAGTAGTTATCTTTTCATTATAGCAGAACAGATAACATAACCACACATTTTTATAAAGCAGAAGTAACAACTATAAACATTCTGTTAGTGCTGTGATCTTCCATGAATTTATTAGGACTGCTCATGAGATTAGAAAGGTAAAGGAACATAATAGTAAGCATTCATATGTATGGTATTGCTAACGCAGGCAAATGGTGTCTTAAATTTAGATTAACTTCTCATGTTCACAATATTCTAGTGAGGTGATTGCTTCTCTCATTTGGTATTCCAAAGCTGTAAGTAACATGCCATTTTTGTCATATGTGTGTTTTATCTAGTAATGTAGCAAAATGTGCTGCTTGAAAGTGTTGGTGCTTTGAGCTGAATTTTCTAAAAAAAAATTCTACCTACAGCTTTGGAGATGCAGTTGTGGAAGTTAGACACGACACATGTCAAGTCATAGTCATGGTTAACTTACTATGTCCAGACATTGTGTCCAGGTTACTTCTGCGTATTTTTTTAAAGTTACACAATGCTTGGGGACAGCTATTTTTATCTTTTACACTATAAAGGTTGTGACCCAGAAGTTAAATACCCTACCCAAACTTTTACAGCTATTCAGTTGAGATCTACTTCACATCAAATTTCATGTGTTTTACATAATGGTGCTTCAGTTAGTAATCATGATTTGTTTCCTTTGTAGACAAAACCCGGAGACTACATTTGAAGTGTATGTGGAAGTGGCCTATCCTAGGACAGGTGGCACGCTTTCAGGTACTTGTTCATCTAATTATGATAACGATATATTTTTTTCATTGTATGGAATAACTGTACCCAGCAGAAAATAGATGAAGAATGTGATGTCTTTAAGTTTTTTAAAAGTATCTTTTCTTGTTTTTTTATACTCGTGTTATCCTAGGAAGACTGGAGAATAAAAAGCATAGTGAATACTTTGAGATCCACTGCTTTAGCAGGCTTGAAGTGTGGCTTTATTTGTTTTTATCATTGGGTGTTGGTTTGCGTCTGTCACGAATGTTTGGAAACCAACTTATTAGGCCTTGGTAATGAGCAATGCAGTCTAATAAGTCTAATGGAATTAGACTGCAGGACTCAAATTAATAGAAAGGGAATTCTTTGCCATTAAACTGCTTGAAATAGACTGAATTTAGCAAAACTGTTGATAAAAGAAGGTTGGAGACTAGTTGGAGGAAGTTCCACTTGCCCTAGCATTTATTCGGATTTCCTAAGTGCCCTAAACAGTGGGGTCTCAGATGAGGTTACAACATCCTGTACAGCTGTGTATATCACTTCTTCTTTTTTGTTTTTGCTTTTTTTTTTTTTTTTTTTTTTTTTGGAGCTGGGACCGAACCCAGGGCCTTGCGCTTGCTAGGCAAGAGCTCTACCACTGAGCTAATCCCCAACCCTTGTTTTTGCTTTTTCAAGAGGGGGTTTCTCTTTGTAGCCCTGGATGTCCTAGAACTCATTCTGTAGACTAGGCTAGCCTGGAACTCAGAGATCTGTCTGCCTCTGCCTACTATGAGCTGGGATTAAAGGCCTGTGCCACCACTGACCAGCTTGTGTAGATCACCTTTTTTCCTTCTAAGAATTATTTATTTTATTTTATGTATAGGAGTACACTGTAGCTGCCTTTAGAAGAGGGCATTGAATCCCATTACAGATAGTTGTGAGCCACCATGTGGTTGTTGGGATTTGAACTCGGGACCTCTGGAAGAGCAGTCAGTGCTCTTAACTGCTGAGCCATCTCTCCAGCCCCCTGTAGGTCACTTCTTGACCTAAAATCCTTTTGGATTAATGAGAAAAATAATGTTGTACCCTTTTTCTTGATACCATTTGCTGATTGTTAGGAGATACTGGTCCTCACACTGAAACATTCATGTATTTGATGTTTAAGGAGAGTAAATTTACTTGGATTAGAAATTTGAAGTAATAATTTATGCCCTTCATTGGCTTTATGCCTTTGGTACTGTTTTCTATTGCCTTATTTTCATTAGATTCTTTTTTTTTTTTTTTTTTTGGTTCTTTTTTTCGGAGCTGGGGACCGAACCCAGGGCCTTGCGCTTCCTAGGCAAGCGCTCTACCACTGAGCTAAATCCCCAACCCCTCATTAGATTCTTATAATTATATACATAGTGACTTTTGATCAAGTGCCCTTTATTCTGTTATACATGTGCTGTCAGCTGAGCATCTATATTGTTAACACTTACAATGTAGTCCTTAAAGACAGTCCAATGGCATCCCCATAAGTCCTAATGAGAAATTAGAATCTGAGGTGTAAAGTAGGCCATGTAGCTTCTGTGTGGAATAGCTGGGATTCTTGTTTAATTTTACTTCACACTGCTAAGTTGTCTTCTTGAGGGCAGTACTTGTATGGCACACGTCTCCCCATGTTACCTGCAGGGCTTTGCACGGCATCACTGCTGTTTGTTAAAATGAAGGATTTCCCTCCATGCAAAGTAGATTACAAATTTGTGGTTGTTTGGAAGTAGAAAGTTAAGGTCCTTGTTAAGCGGTGTCTCTTATTGTACAGGGAGAGCACTGGATTTAGGAGCAACAATCAGGTGTGCATGCAGCCACTTCTCTGTGGGTGGACCTCATTCAGTACCATTTGATAACAGCTGTGATCTTACAGATAAATTCAAGGATGAATTTCTGTAGTTACCTAATTTTCCCTCTTCAGTGTTACGGAATTTTCCCGAAAGTTAAAATTTATTTTTTGAAAGATGAAAAAAAAAATGAAAGTCACAAAGTGAGCTGGAAGAATAAGCGGCGAAGCCTTTATCCTGCCTGCTATTACAGCTGCTGGGGTGCAGAGCCTAGCAAAGTCACAAAGGAGACCTGTAGACCACAAATCAAAATATTCTAGTATTTAAAGGATATATAGCTGGGCATGGTGGTGCTTGCTTGTAATCCTGGCACATGGGAGGTGAATCCATTATTTTGAAAATATTTTGAAGTTACAAGAGCAGTTTGCTGCATGTGCCCTTTCTTAGAGCCCATTATTACCATTGTGTTACATCTGCTTTGTCACTACATATGCAATCTTTGTTGCAGATGTGGCTCTTTACCCCTAAGTATTTCAAGGGTAGATATTGTAACGGTAAGGACATTTTCCTTTATAATTCTAGTCCAGTTGTTGAAATAAGAAAATTTAACATTGATGTAACATCAGTTGTTATATTTAAGTTGAATCAATTGTCTCAAGAATGTTCGTTATGACATTTTCCCTTCTGGTCCAGACTCTAGTACAGGGTTCATGGAACCCAATAGTTTTATGTTTGAAATGTTGGAATAATTTTGTGGCTATATTCATCTCTTCTAATGACATGCATCAAAGATGTAGTTCTTTTGTTTCATCCCTGTATTTGCATCCTTTTGACTGTGTCTTCATGGTTACACCCAGGTTGCGTATTGGTGATTTCTGCCTTCAGTGTATCTTATCAGCAAGCATATGATAGCTATCCCATTTTTGTTTAAAAAATGCATAAAACTTACAAGTGTGGGTTAACAAAATAACACAAATGAGTACATGACTGTTATTCAGGCTAAGAATGTTGTATGGTTTTATGCCAAAACTAGTCTTGGCAACAAAGATTCTGCCTCCATCTTTTTTTTTTTTTTTTTTTTTTTTGGTTCTTTTTTTTCGGAGCTGGGGACCGAACCCCGGGCCTTGCGCTTCCTAGGTAAGCGCTCTACCACTGAGCTAAATCCCCAGCCCCAGATTATTATTATTTTTTTTTTTGTGTTTTTTTTTTTTTTTTCGGAGCTGGGGACCGAACCCAGGGCCTTGCGCTTCCTAGGCAAGCGCTCTACCACTGAGCTAAATCCCCAGCCCCAGATTATTATTATTTTTTTTTGTGGTTTTTTTTTTTTTTTTCGGAGCTGGGGACCGAACCCAGGGCCTTGCGCTTCCTAGGCAAGCGCTCTACCACTGAGCTAAATCCCCAGCCCCAGATTATTATTATTTTTTTTTTGTGGTTTTTTTTTTTTTTTCGGAGCTGGGGACCGAACCCAGGGCCTTGCGCTTCCTAGGCAAGCGCTCTACCACTGAGCTAAATCCCCAACCCCTTCTGCCTCCATCTTATGCAGTGCCTTAGGAGTTCCTCATTGGCTCTCCTTTCACATTGCCACTTTTGGAGGGGCACAAAATTGTCAGGTCTATAAAGTATGCCATTTGTTGCTTGAACCCTTTCACCCTAGACTGTTCTGGGAGAATTCAAGATCTTAGGATTCCTTACACAAGTGGATTTGAGCTAATTTCCAGAGCCTATATGAGTCTGTTCTATAGGATCCGTCCTCCTGAGGGCAAACTGTGCTGCCAGTGTACTTATCCCAGGGCTTTAGGGTGCTCCTACATGGGGAGTGGGTATGGGACAGTTAATAGGTATAGCTGAACTTAGGGTTGGGTAACTTTGTGTTTGTGTGAAAGGTCCCTTGCTGTGTGGGATTTGGAAGGGGCCATGAGTAGTCAGTCAATAGCTAGTATTTCCTCTACCACTACTTTTCTGCATCAAATGCTTAGCAGTTCAAAATTATATACTGTGTTTCACTTTCCAGTTAGTTCTAAAGGTATATTTATCATGGTAGGAGGAAAATATATCTAATAGTTGTAAACTTGATTCATAACTTTGCTTTTTTTTTGTTTTTGTTTTTGTATTTTTGGTATCCTAGGCTGGCCTCAAATTCACTTTGTAACTGAGGATGACCTTGAACTCAATGTTCTCCCACATCTACCTCTCAAGGACTAGGGTTACAGACATGCACTATCATACCTAGCTATCTGACTTAAAGGATTAACTATTTAGATATATGGTCTGTATGTCTCTTTTCTACCTTTGTAGATCTGTAAATGTTAGAGATGGCCTTAGTCATACCCTGAAACCCCTCCCTTTCTTTCTTTAGAAGCAACCACCATCCTTTTATGTGAGTCATTCCTTTGTTGTTTTCATAGTTTTATTACATGTGTATGACTCCCTAAAAAAATAATTTAATTGTGCCTGTTTGTCAATTCTAAAGACATAGAGTTATTCTTTATGTAATTTTGGTATGTTTTTGCTCAGTTATGTTTATAAGGGCCCTTCATGTTGTACGTCACTGCAGTCATTTATTTTTATCACTGTGATATTTATAGAGTTGTACTCCAGTTTTGTTGTTGCTGCTGCTGTGTTTACTGGTGCTTGGGACATGCAAGGCAAGCATTCCACCACTGAGCTCTTACACCCAGCTTGGTCCATTCTGTTACTGATAGTAAAGTTGCAGTGTTGAAGTCACATGCCAATTTTGGCTTTTGCAAATGCTGCTGTGATTTTTCTTGCACATGTATCTGGTGGGTGTAGACATATGTTATCATTGACTGTATTATATATCTGATTTCTGTGTCATAGTAAACTTCTTCATAGTGGGTTGTGCTGCTGTGCATTCTCATCTGTAATGTTTGGTGGTGCTGCTGTTCTATAACTTCATTGGTACTTGGCATAGTTAGAGTTCATCTTCATCAGTGTGATGGCTGTGTTTTGTTTTGTTTTGTTTTGTTTGGTTTTTTGTTTTGTTTTGTTTTCATTTTCCTGGTGATAGATTGAATACTGTATTGGTGTGGTGTCTTGAATACCTTCACACACACACACACACACACACACACACACACACACACACACACGTGTAGTTACACTTTACTTAAAACAATTCATAAAGTAGTGAGGTATTTTACATGCTCCTCAAAAATCAGCTAATATTACCAAGATGAGAAAGAACAGAAACATCACTATCTTTAAAGACAGGTCTTTTTTCCATTGATGTGTGTGTACATCAGTGAAGACCTTTAACTGATATATGTGCTGTGCTCTGAGAAATGGAAAGAGGCATGTGCTTTGTCAGTACTGTATAGAAGCTACATCAAGAACCTTAACAGTGCAGGGATGGATACCTTCCTAAGGCTGTACAGAGCGTTGGAAATGGACATGTGCTCTGTGGTAATTTGTCAGATTTCCTTTTGCTGTTCCTAGTGAGTGAACTGTAGCTGAATATTTGACTTCAGACACCTTGGCTCCTTCTACAACCTTCTTGTTGATAGTTCTTTGTGTATTTTTCTTTTTTCTGTTACTATTTTAGGCATTCATTTGGCTGTTTTAGATGATTGCAAAGAATCTACCTTTGTTCCTCAGATCTGCATTTCTGTGTTTCCGGGCAAACTTAGATATAAACCTTACATTGCACAGTGCTAGTGTCTGGGCCTAATCTTCTCTTTGAAGTTTGTTTGCACCCCCCTGGAGGGATTAAATTCCTGCTGTGAGAAGGTGGGCTAAAAAGCACTGAGACTACTTTATGGGTCTTTAATTGAAAGGTTTAGTGTACATTTGCTCTATAAATGTCTGTGAGAGTTCTAGTCTTACAATTTTTGCTTCAATTGTCATAGATTCTTGTTGTAAATAAAATATGAATATAGTAAAAATGCTTTTCTCAAGGCATTTAATATTTACTGCAGATTATTCTGGTGTGTGTGTTTTGGCTCTTCATCTTTAAAATTTTAGCATCTTGTTTAGTGGATTAGTTCTTGAGCATATATGAAAAATTTTAAATTTTGAAAGGTTATAAAGAAGATAGAATCACCATTTAATAATAACTGTCATTAATATTTTGGTATATTTACTTCTTTGAAATCTCTCTGTGTGTGGATAAAATATATAATCCTTTTTCTAAACATCTTCTATATGTATTTTTGATTCCTTTCAATTCAAATTCTTAAAATTTATTAATATAGTTTTGTGAAACTGCTTTAGTTGTTATAAATTATTGCACCAAATGTTGTTTACTTACAATTAAATCTTTATATGCTTCTAGGGTTCCTTTGTAAATGATAGTGTTTTTGTGTATAAAGCATGTCATTTAGGCACCAGATTTTGACCTTTTAAACAGAAGCTGAAATCCAGTCATGATAATGATAATTCCAGTTCTTGGAATTATTGTCGTGCATCATGCAGTAGGATGAAGAGTTCAAGGCTATTTCTTGGCTACGTAGTGACACCAGCCTGGTCTACCATGAAATCGTTTCCAAACAACAGCAACAATACAATCAAAACCCCAACAAACACTGATAAACAGACACTCTAAACAATTCCCCTCCCCCGAAAATTGGTAAATTTTAAGTAGATTTTTGGTATGTTTTGTTATATATTTTTAATGCTTTCTAATTGGCCAGTTTGCTGGAGAACTCACATTTCCATAAGGCTTCCAAGATAGGCATCCCACACTGCAGAAGCACCCAACACTGAATTGAGGCTCTCTTGCAAGAGATAATCAGCCTATCCCATGATCAGATGGTGCTGGGCATGCAGAAACTCTGGCGTGCATTTCCACACAAGTGTCTCATTACAGTTGGCCTTTCTGAGCCTGCTGCAGGCACTCTGCCTGGGTAGATGTGTAGCACTGGGAGAGTGGCAGCATCAGGTTTTTTAGGGCTGCCCAGCAGATCACTTCTTTCTATGTCCACTCCCTCTACAGCATTTGTAATGCAGTAGCTCAATGGGCACTTTTAAAAAAGATAAGGGTGCCAAAGTTGAGATGCTGTTGGGATTTTGTGAAAGCAGTGTTGGTCACAATGCTTTGGAAGCTGATTTGTTCAGGTGTTAGGCAGCAACCCTAAGAAAAAAATTCCTCATTAAAAGTTGCTCTTAAATAGCTGTCCACATTTTTGTTTGAGCAATATCGTGAAGAACACTGAGACTTTGCCAGCTTAACGACTTTGAGAGCCAGGTCTGTGATTTAGAACTTCAGCTTTTATTGCCCCATGATTGTGGTCTTGGAGTTTCATCTGAATCTGTGCTGACAGCAGATGCTCCATATTATTAGAGATTAATAAAGTTGAGAGGCTGGAGCAATGGATCAGGAGTGTCTCAGGGTTTCTATTGCTCTGATAAAACACCATAACCAAAGCAACTTGGGGACAGAAGGGTCTATTTTGACAAAAAACTTACAGTTCAACATTGCATGGTATCACTGAAGGAAGTCAGAATTGGAACTCAAACACAGTAGGAACCTGGAGGTAGGGGGTTGATTGATGCATGGGCCATGGAGAGTGCTGCTTACTTACTGGCTTTCATAGCCTGCTTCCTATTAGAACCCAGGATCTCGTGCCCAGAGGGGACACTACCTACAATGGGTTGGGCCCTCCCTTCTATATCGATCACTAATTAAAATGCACTATAGACTTGCCTACAGGCCAGTCTTATGGAGGCATTCCTTTTAATTAAAGTTCCCTTAGGGTTTAAGATCATTTGCTGCTCTTCCAGAAGAATCCGGTTTGGTCCCTAGCACCCATACAGGTTGCTCACAACCATCTGTAGCTCTACCTTCAGAGGACCTGACTTATATACCTCTGCATAATTAAAATTAATGAAGATAAAAGAAAAAGAAAAACCCACAAGGGCCTGGATGTTGTGGAGGCACACACCTTTAATCCCAGCACTCAGGAGGCAGAGGCAAGTGGATCTCTAAATTTAAGGGCAGAATGGTCTACAGAGTAAGTTACTGGATAGCTAGGGCTACACAGAGAAACCCTGTCTCAAATAGACAAACAAATAAACACAAACCAAGAAGAAAACCCCCCAAGACCAAAAAAAAAAAATCCCCAAAACCCCAAACACAACAGCAACAAAAAACACAAGGAAAGAAAGTTAAACTGTGCCGTCTGGTTTATGTAGGCACTGTGAGTGTACAGAAACCTTTTTGTTGGTATGCTTTTGTTGTCTTTGTTTTTTTGAGACGGGGTTTGGTTATGTAGCTTTACCGTGGAACTCACTGAAGATTGTGGTCGACTTGGACTTGTGTTGATCTTGGAGTGCTGGGATTGTAAGCATACACCCACAGTACCTAGCATGTAGGAGCTCTTCTCAGAATCAAGTTTTATTTTAGATTAAAATATTGAGGGAGATCATCTAAAATTACCATCATATTCTTGCATTAATAACAAAGTGAATCCAGCAAACTTAAAGAATGACAGTAATATCACTGTCTTTTAAGTTCTTATTATATTCCAGTCAATATAGTTTTCTTTGTGCGTGCATGACTATGGTGTGTGTGTGTGTGTGTGTGTGTGTGTATTGAGGCCAGAGGTCAGAGTCATTGTTGAATTACTCTCTAATTTGTTTTTTTTTTTTTTTTTTTCGGAGCTGGGGACCGAACCCAGGGCCTTGTGCTTGCTAGGCAAGCGCTCTACCACTGAGCTAAATCCCCAACCCCTCTAATTTGTTTTTTAAGATAAGGCCTCCCACTGAACCTGGAGCTTGTCAAATTGACTAGACTTTTGGACCAGTGGGCTCTGTCTCCACAGTGCTGGGGTTATAGATATGCACTTCTGCACCTAGCTCTTATATGGGCATAGGAGATCCAAACTCAGTTCTGTGGTAGGCATTTTACCAACTGAACCTTCTTCCTAGCCTCTAATTTTTCTTTAATCTTATGAAATTTTTTAAATTAGATTTGAGAAAATTGAGATGACTTTGCACAGTATGGGCAACCTCCCAGTTGTAGACTTGTGTCTAACTTCATCTATATGGCAGCTTCCTTACAGGTACTGTCTAAGCACATGTACATGCAGTGATTAGGGAAATCAGATGATCTTAGCGCCGGGAAGAGAAACCAGGCTTATAGAAAATTATTAGACAGAAAACTTTATTCATAATGGACAGAGAAATCTTACTTTTTCTGGCAAGTTGGCACTAGTTAAACCTTCGCGACTCTTTCTTTACCTTCCCTTGAGTTTTCCAGTGAAAATGATTCTACTTTATGAAGTATTCTGGTGTAGATTTTGATTCTTAGTCTCATAGTCAGATCAAATTATTTTTCCTCAAAAGATTGATTACTTAAAAACATTTATTCTAAGGCTGGTACCCACCTTTAATCCCAGCACTCAGGAGACAGAGGTAGGCACATCTCTGTAGATTTGAGGACAGACTGGTGTACAAAGTGAGTTTTGAAAGCCAAAACTATGAAGAAAAACTGGAATGCCAGGGCATTATGTGGGAATGGGTGGGTGGGAGTGGGAGCATCCTCATAAAAGCAGGGGAGGGGGAGGTGGTATGGGGGAAGGGGAAAAGGAGATAACATTTGAAATGTGAATACATAAAATAACCAGAAAAATAAAATAAAGAAGAAAAACAACAACGAAACCAAAACAAACAAACAAGAAAACCCCGAAACCAAAAAACCAAAACCATATATTTTACTTTTTTTCCAATTGAGTACACTTGACATGGTAGTTCTGGCCCTGCTCCCAAACCTGTGGAAGAGAGAGCTCAGCGCCCAGACTTAAATTAAAGACTTCTTAGAATTTAATGAAAATGAAGGTACAACATACTCAAACTTATGGAACACAATGAAAGCTGTGCTAAGAGGAAAACTCATAGCGCTGAGTGCCTGCAGAAAGAAACAGGAGAGAGCATATATCAGCAGCTTGACAGCACACCTAAAAGCTCTAGAACGAAAAGAAGCAAATACACCCAGGAGGAGTAGAAGGCAGGAAATAATCACACTCAGAGCTGAAATCAACCAAGTAGAAACAAAAAGGACTATATAAAGAATCAACAGAACCAAAAGCTGGTTCTTTGAGAAAATTAACAAGGTAGATAAACCCTTAGCCAGACTAACCAGAAGATACAGAGAGTATGTGCAAATTAGCAAAAGCAGAAATGAAAAGGGAGCCATAACAACAGAATCAGAGGAAATTCAAAAAATCATCAGATCCTACTACAAAAGCCTATATTCAACAAACCTTGGAAATCTGGAGGAAATGGACAATTTCCTAGACAGATACCAGGTACCGAACCTGAATCAGGAACAGATAAACCATTTAAACAACCCCATAACTCCTAAAGAAATGGAAGCAGTCATTAAAAGTCTCCCAACCAAAAAGAGCCCAGGTCCAGATGGGTTCAGTGCAGAATTCTATCAGACCTCCATAGAAGACCTCATACCAATACTATCCAAACTATTCCACAAAATTGAAACAGACGGAATGGTACCAAATTCCTTCTATGAAGCCACAATTACTCTTATACCTAAACCACACAAAGACCCAACAAAGAAAGAGAACTTCAGACTAATTTCCCTTATGAATATCAACACAAAAATACTCAATAAAATTCTTGCAACCCGAATCTAAGAACACATCAAAACAATCATCCACCATGATCAAGTAAGCTTCATCCCAGGCATGCAGGGATGGTTTATTATACGGAAAACCATCAACGTAATCCATTATATAAACAAATTGAAAGATAAAAACCACATGATCATTTCATTAGATGCTGGGAAAGCATTTGTCAAAATTCAACACCCCTTCATGATAAAAGTCCTGGAAAGAACAGGAATTCAAGGCCCATACCTAAACATAGTAAAAGCCATATACAGCAAACCACTAGCCAACATCAAACTAAATGGAGAGAAACTTAAAGCAATCCCACTAAAATCAGGGACTATGCAAGGCTGCCTACTCTCTCCCTACTTACTCAATATAGTTCTTGAAGTTCTAGCCAGAGCAATCAGACAACAAAAGGAGATCAGAGGGATACAGATTGGAAAGGAAGAAGTCAAAATATCACTATTTGCAGATGATATGATAGTATATTTAAGTGATTCCAAAAGTTCTACCAGAGAACTACTAAAGCTGATAAACACCTTCAACAAAGTGGCTGGGTATAAAATTAACTCAAATCAGTAGCCTTCCTCTACACAAAAGAGAAAAAAGCTGAGAAAGAAATTAGGGAAATGACACCCTTCATAATAGTCCCAAATATTATAAAAAACCTCGGTGTGACTTTAACCAAGCAAGTGAAAGATCTGTATAATAAGAACTTCATGCCTCTGAAGAAAGAAATTGAAGAAGATCTCAGAAGATGGAAAGATCTCCCATGCTCATGGATTGGCAGGATTAATATAGTAAAAATGGCCATTTTACCAAAAGCAATCTAAAGATTCAATGCAATCCCCATCAAAATTCCAATCCAATTCCTCATAGAATTAGACAGAACAATTTGCAAATTCATCTAGAATAACAAAAAACCCAGGATAGCTAAAACTATCCTTAACAATAAAAGGACTTCCGGGGGAATCACTATCCCTGAACTCAAGCAGTATTACAGAGTAATAGTGATAAAAACTATATGGTATTGGTACAGAGACAGGCAGATAGACCAGTGGAATAAAACTGAAGACCGAGAAATGAACCCACACACCTATGGTCACTTGATTTTTGACAAAGGAGCCAAAACCATCCAATGGAAAAAAGATAGCATTTTCAGCAAATGGTGCTGGTTCAACTGGAGGTCAGCATGTAGAAGAATGCAGATCAATCCATGCTTATCACCCTGTACAAAGCTTAAGTCCAAGTGGATCAAGGACCTCCACATCAAACCAGATACACTCAAACTAATAGAAGAAAAAGTGGGGAAGAATCTCGAACACATGGGCACTGGAGAGAATTTCCTGAACAAAGCACCAATGGCTTATGCTCTAAGATCAAGAATCAACAAATGGGATCTCATAAAACTACAAAGCTTCTGTAAGGCAAAGGACACTGTCGTTAGGACCAAACGGCAACCAACAGATTGAGAAAAGATCTTTACCAATCCTACAACAGATAGAGGCCTTATATCCAAAATATACAAAGAACTCAAGAAGTTAGATCACAGGGAGACAAATAACCCTATTAAAAAGTGGGGTTCAACTCCTCCATTGTTGGTGGGATTGCAGACTGGTACAACCATTCTGGAAATCAGTCTGGAGGTTCCTCAGAAAATTGGACATTGAACTGCCTGAGGATCCAGCTATACCTCTCTTGGGCATATACCCAAAAGATGCCCCAACATGTAAAAAAGACATGTGCTCCACTATGTTCATTGCAGCCTTATTTATAATAGCCAGAAGCTGGAAAGAACCCAGATGCCCTTCAATAGAGGAATGGATACAGAAAATGTGGTACATCTACACAATGGAATATTACTCAGCTATCAAAAACAATGACTTTATGAAATTCGTAGGCAAATGGTTGGAACTGGAAAATATCATGCTGAGTGAGGTAACCCAATCACAGAAAAACACACATGGTATGCCCTCATTGATAAGTGGCTATTAGCCCAAATGCTTGAATTACCCTAGATGCCTAGAACAAATGAAACTCAAGACAGATGATCAAAATGTGAATGCTTCACTCCTTCTTTAAAAGGGGAACAAGAATACCCTTGGCAGGGAATAGAGAGGCAAAGATTAAAACAGACACAGAAGGAACACCCATTCAGAACCTGCCCCACATGTGGCCCACACATATACAGCCATCCAATTAGTCAAGATGGATGAAGCAAAGTAGTGCAGGCCGACAGGAGCCGGATGTAGATCGCTCCTGAGAGACACAGCCAGAATACAGCAAATACAGAGGCGAATGCCAGCAGCAAACCACTGAACTGAGAACAGGACCCCCGTTGAAGGAATCAGAGAAAGGACTGAAAGAGCTTGAAGTGGCTTGAGACCCCACATGAACAACAATGCCAAGCAACCAGAGCTTCCAGGGACTAAGCCACTATCCAAAGACTATACATGGACTGACCCTGGGCTCCCACCTCGTAGGTAGCAATGAATATCCTAGTAAGATCACCAGTGGAAGAGGAAGCCCTTGGTCCTGCTAAGACTGAACCCCCAGTGATCGTGATTGTTGGGGGGAGGGTGGTAATGGGGGGAGGATGGGAAGGGGAACACCCATACAGAAGGGGAGAGGGAGGCGTTAGGGAATGTTTGCCTGGAAACCGGGAAGGGGAATAACAATCGAAATGTAAATAAGAAATACTCAAGTTAATAAAGATGGTTAAAAAAAAGAAATTTGTAAATGTTGTGATAGAAATAATATATATGTATATATGTATGTATGCGTTTCAGAGAATAAATAAAAATACCTGCCACTCAGCTTATGAACATTTTGTGCTTCCCTCAATTTGCTTTTTCTCCAACAAGATCACATTTTGAATTTTACATTAATTGTATATCTGTGCTTGGAACTGGTGCTTTTTATTGTATTGCTGCTACTTCAAATTGCTCCTATCGAGGGAGTTTAAAGTGCTGTTCTCAGGAAGAAACAGAATATAAGCCATTCTCTCTCTCTCTCTCTCTCTCTCTCTCTCTCTCTCTCTCTCTCTCTCTCTCTCTCTCCTTCCCCCCGCCCTCAAGATGTATTTTATGTATATGAGTACATCATCCCTATCTTTTTTTTTTTTTTTAATTAACTTGAGTATTTCTTATATACATTTCAAGTGTTATTCCCTTTCCCGGTTTCCGGGCAAAATCCCCCTCCCCCCTCCCCTTCCTTATGGGTGTTCCCCTCCCAACCCTCCCCCCATTGCCGCCTTCCCCCCATAGTCTAGTTCACTGGGGGTTCAGTCTTAGCAGGACCCAGGGCTTCCCCTTCCACTGGTGCTCTTACTAGGATATTCATTGCTAACTATGAGGTCAGAGTCCAGGGTCAGTCCATGTATAGTCTTTAGGTAGTGGCTTAGTCCCTGGAAGCTCTGGTTGCTTGACATTGTTGTACTTTTGGGGTCTCGAGCCCCTTCAAGCTCTTCCAGTTCTTTCTCTGATTCCTTCAACGGGGGACCTATTCTCAGTTCAGTGGTTTGCTGCTGGCATTCGCCTCTGTATTTGCTGTATTCTGGCTGAGTCTCTCAGGAGCGATGTACATCCGGCTCCTGTCGGTCTGCACTTCTTTGCTTCATCCATCTTGTCTAATTGGGTGGCTGTATAACATCATCCCTATCTTAAGACACATCAGAAAAGGCCATCAGATCCCATTGCAGATGGTTGTGAGCCACCATGTGGTTGCTGGTAATTTGAACTCAGGACCTCTGGAAGAGCAGCAGTTCTAACCCATGAGCCATCTCTCCAGCCCTAACTTTTTTCTTAGTTAATGCTTACTGTTTGGGAAGCAGATTCCAGACTTTTTTGCTTATTACTAAAGTATGCATTTTAGGGGCCATCTAGGTCAAGAGATGCAAAGAGCATCTCATAATATTTGCTTTATTCACACTAGTGGCCTTTCTTGCTGTCTTTGAGATTCACATTATCAGGTCCTGGGAATGTAGGTGGACCAGGAGTTCAAGTGTTAAAATCCATGTAAGGAAGGAGGTGTTGAAAAGTTTTTTAATATATTTTTATGTGTTTGTTTTTGAGGTGGTTTGTTTGTTTTAATATTTTCTCAGCTATAAGGGAGTACAACTAGCACTTGCTCCATGCAGCTGAGGGGGTGATGAGAGTGTGCATTGCACAGGACATGGGGAGTTCTTTATAAATGTGAACTGTTTTAAATTTTTTGTGTTTAAGGCAGTAGTTCATATCTCAGTATTCCAGCTATTCAGCAACTGTTATCAGTGAGGCCTAGCTGGAGAGTAGCAAGCAAGTACAAGTAGCTTAAGTGGATTTCTGGATCTTTGCATTTAAACTCAAGCCTTTTATTCATAGAAATGCCCTTGCCTTATGCTCTAAGTGTTCTTGCATAGCCTAAGGATTTGTTTGTACTAGGTTTCTCGCCAAAGTTATTGATCATGCTGAAACTTTTATTGTTTCATTCAGGATTCTTTTATTAGAAGTGGCAGAACTCAGATTAAATTTGTCTTAAGAATAAAAGGGAGTTTATTAGTGTTCTATACTGACAAATCCAGTGGTAAAAATGTCTTCAGATTTCACCAGATCTCAGAGATTTGCCTTCATTCTCAGCTCTTGGTCATGTTTATTGAGTCCCTATGCAATGATAAAGTTACCTATGAAGAAATCCCAACCTGCATACCACTACTTTAATCCCCCACATGATACAAGAGCATCTTACGGGGTTCTGAGCCATCATTTCAGGTGTAACTCATATCTGAGTTGCTTAACTATCCAGTTGGTAGGTAGCAACCTTAGGGGGAAAATCATTGTTTAAATTTGCTTTTTACAAACTACCTATAGCAAGGTATGGTGGTGGATACATTTAATCCCAGCTCCTGGGAGGCAGAGACAGGTGGATCTTTGTGAGTTGGAGGCCAGCCTGGTCCTCAAAGCAAGTTTCAGGACAGCTAGGGCTGTTATTTAGGGACACCCTGTTTCAAAAAACAAAAACAAATAAAACAAAAAGCTACCCATGTTTTTTTCTTGGCAACATTGCAAAGAAAACTTGAGACTGCCTACTTAATATATTGAGAGCCAGGTCTGTGATCGAAGCAGGTCCCATCTGGATCATATACCTACCTTGAACCATATTCAGAGATTTTTTTTTTTTTATTTAATAACAGGGTCTCTCATTGTTGCCTTTGCCATCCTAGAATTTGTTATGTAGACCAGGCTGGCCTCAAAGTCATTGAGTTCCACCTGTGTTTTCCAAAGATGTGTGGCACCACATCTGACTAAGGGGGTTTTAATCTGGTGACTGGTGTGAATGTGTACATGGACATGCCTATATGCACACATGGGCATGCTGTCAATTCAGTGCCATTTGGATGCCTTGGATTTCCTTAGAAGAAAGTCTGGTGAAGGGAGGAATGAATGCCATGAAGTAAATATGCTTCTCAAAGAGTAGCAAGCTGTTTACTTTAGTTTGGAAAGATTTTCAACCCAAACAATTAAGGTATAGTTTCAGGGTTTAGAAATGTGGATCTTCAATGGAGTTGTCCCGTGGTTCTAGCATGTGGGCGTCTGCAGCAGGAGAGACACTAGTTGCTGATTGCATAGTGAGATCCTGTCTAAAAATAAACAAGATTGCTTTTCAACTTTCTTGAAAGCCATCATGCAAGGCCCATTTCTCATAAGTCTCCATGACCAAAATCAACTGCCATTGAACTCTTCATCACCTGTCCTGTACACATTCCCTACAGACTCAGCCCTATGCTGGACCATAGAGTAGCAGCTATGCTATTTCTGTAGAACAGATCCAGATCTTGTGTTTAGATGCATAGAAGGCTTTGAGAAATACAGAAACCTTCAAGAAATGATATTATTGTCTTTGCACTTCTGGTACTAATTTCACAATGTACTTTGCATTTCTTCTTTATGTTGAAGACAGTCTGTTCAAGGCTTTGATTAGAAGCAGCAAGCTTTGCTGAAAAGATCATCATGGGCCTACTTTGCCCAGCAGGAGGCTTTAATAACTTGCTCCCTAGATCTAGGTCTTTTTTCCCCTCTATAATATATTCTTACATAGTAGAAAATTTTGCTCTCATGAACCTCATTTGAAGAGAGAAACATAGATGGATATTAATTACTGCCTTTGTTATAACAATGGTGTTAAGAAACTTTGGGGATAAAGTACTAAAAGCAATGTAATGGCAACTCTATGGGTTTTGAAATCACAAGGCTTGAGTTCAGATTTCTTTTGTCTCTCACCAGTTGTTTGACATTGAGGAAGTTAGTTAAGCTGGATAACAGATTGTCATTGTTTAATGGGACTTACATCTCTCTACTTGACATGTTTTTAAAAACTTTTTCTTCATGAATTGCACATCATGTACTGCAGTCCCACTCATCTCCCAGTCTCTCCATATCTGCCCTCCTCCCCCTCTCTCTCTCAAAACAAAACAAAGTCTTACTGTTGAAGCTGTGGTGTGTCACAATGTGTCACACAGTATACCCTTTTGTTCAAGCAGCTTTACTTGCAAATTTTCATTGCAGTGAGTATTTGGTCTTGTTCAAGGCCCCTGGCTTCTGTTACACTATGAATACTGTGTCATTGCTGGGACCCCTTTTGGATATTCTGTTGTTGTCCAGTGTCATAGAGATCCTACAGTTTTAGTTCTGCTGGACCTGCCCCTTCGTAGATGGGTTAGATATTGGGGTAAGACAACTCAAAGCCCTAGATCTGGTCCTGGATGGTAGCTGAGTTGGTCAACCTGCCACCTCTCTACACCCATGCAACTGGGGCCATCTATCCAGCACTGCCTAGGTGAGGGACATGGCCAGCTCACCTCAAGTACCAGTTACCAAGGGGTGGGGCTGGTTCTCCCATGCTGCACAGGTGAGTGATAGGCTAGCTCAGCTTAGCCCTCAGATATGAACATGGCACCAGGTGGCAGCACAGACATCAATATAAGCCCCTGCTATGGTAGGGCTATGTACCCAGACATGGCCTCAGGTGGCAGCACAGGCTACTCACATCATGCTGTTTCTCACAGGTCTTTGCGTCTCCAGTTTTGTCTTTCTTCATAGTTCACAAACTATTCTGCTTCTCTTTCTTTCCCATCTCTCTACCACATACTTGCTCAGTGTAGTGGTGTCCTATGGTCAGGCCTTTGACCATCCCCCCTTGGGAGGCAGGCGTGCCTCTCATTTTTTTTTTTTAATTTAGAGATAATATGTACTAAAATGTGTAACATGGAAAAGAGTGTAAACTAGACATTCTTGTACTGACTTAATTTGCAATATCTAATTTGAAAAAAGTTTTAAAAACCAAAAACCAGAAACCCTCTTCACAACCAAACTTTGGCAGTTGTAATAAACAGATTAAACCTTCCTTTTGCTAGAGTTTCTTTTTGAAAGGGTCCAAATATTAGAGTAGTAATTATTGTGAAAGGCATGATGGAGAGAGAAAACCGTGTGTGTTTTAGCAAATCGAGGACTAATTCTGAGTTCTGGTTATAATAATAACCTATATGATCAACCTGTGGATTTTTCCTTACTCCTGTGTGTCACATTTAAATTTTAACAAGAACTTTGTGACTGGGCCTTTGTCACCAGTGTTCTAATTCACACTGTCTACCCAGATGCCAAGAAAGTAAATTGCGTCAGAGACTTATTAAAAGAGTCCCTTTCTGGAGTGTGGTCCCCAGTTGGTGTATGGTTAGCCCCGTTGTATTCTCAGAAGTAATGATCAGATATTCAGAATGATGGAAGCAGCTTTTGAGCATCAAAGGAATTTCTATCAGTTTATTTGGGTGGTACTTAAAAAGGAAAAGGGACATGACTATTTGGAAGATTTTCTACATGAAGAAATACTGTTTTTCTCATAGTCCCCAACGAACTTGAAAACCAGCAGTTGTTTAGTTTATCTTCTCTTCCTACTTAATTTTGATTAATAGAAGACACCCTACCCCCCAAAACTCCGCAAGAATATTATTGGCGCAATCTGATTGAGAATGTTTTCTTGAGGAGATTGGAAGGGTTAAATCTAGCATTTGTTTTAGAGTATGTTCTATTTGATTTCAAACAAATGATTTAAACTCTCTCTAGTTCAGTGGTTCTCAACCTGTGGGTCATGACCCCTGGGAGTGTCAAATGACTCTTTCATAGAGGTCACATATCAGATATCTTGCATATCAGATATTTTCATTACAGTTCCTAACAGTAGCAAAATTACAGTTATAAAGTAGCAATGAAAATGGTTCTATGGTTGGGGGGAGGTTATCACAGCTTGGGGAACTGTATTAAAAAGGATTAGACTGCTCTAGTCCCTAGACTGTAAAATGGACATGATGATAGTATCTCATACTGTTTGTTCTGAAGATCAATTATGAGAAAACAAAGCCCCCACAAAACATATGGCAGAACACTTCTTATTATGACAGAGTGTGTTAGATTTGGATTGATCCTAGAAACTGGACAAAGAAAGGTCACCAGGGGCCTGAGCAAAGAAAGCATCACCTAGTCCTATGGTGGCCTCTGATTCCACATCTTTGGAGGCTGGGCTCTGGGTGACTAAGGAGCTCCAGGGCTAGGGCTTTGGAGAGGCTTCAGTGAGCTTCTTTCTTTCTTTCTTTTTTTTTTTTCCTTTTTCTTTTTTTTCGGAGCTGGGGACCGAACCCAGGGCCTTGCGCTTCCTAGGCAAGCGCTTTACCACTGAGCTAAATCCCCAACCCCTTCTTTCTTTCTTTTAACAGCCCCAGCACAACCATTTAAAGCTTTTAAAGGATCCTTTTGCCTGAGGTAGACTCTGGAATAAACTGCCCCAGTTTTTCCTTTAATGGAGATGGGGGTGACTCAGGTTTATTTGGGCTCCTCTGGATCGGCTACAGAATCAGTGCTCAGCTAAATGAAGCCGTCTAGGGAGTCCTGATCAGGTTCATTTTTTCTGACAGTTAAAGAATTAAAAGGTAGGAAACAAGAGCAACAGGTAGCAGAGAAATCTTAAAAACCAGCAGACAGAATCAGCAGTTGAAGAATGTATTGAGTGTAAGGAAACACATATGCAGCAGACACACAGAGAAAAACTCTTCACAGCAAAGGGGAAACTCTGCAAGCCAAAAAGTCCAGTCTCTTCTCAAGGGGTTTCAAAGCTGCTGAAGTGTCCTCCTCCTCCAATGTAGGGTTAGTAAGTTTGAAGACAGATAGGATGCTGATTGACCAGCAGCTGTTCTAAGGTATATTCTGATCAGACCTTGAACTTGTCCATCAGCAGGGGCCTGCAGGTGGGAGAGAAAAGCCAGCAAAACTTGTATTTTAAGCTGTCAGGCTTATGTCTCAAGTCCAAAGGGTTAATATGAAACTGACCTTTTGGAAATTTGCCACCTTTATTACCTAGAATCAACTCTTATCTCTGCCTAATTCCTAGTCTCTCATGTAGATCCAATGTAAGCCATATAAAACTGACCTCTGCTATATGTGTCCTTATTTTGAAAGGCTTAAAAATTGATCACAGGGGAGGCAGCTCTGTCAGTAAAGTGCTTGAGGACCTGGGTTTAATTTCAGAATTCACATAAGAGAGGCTGGCCATGGAGATAAATACTTGCAATCCCAGTGCTGGGGAGGTGGAGACAAGTTGATCTCTGATACTCACTGACTAGCCAGTCTAGCCAAGTCAATGAGTTCTACCCAATGAGAGACCCTGTTTCAAATACAAGGTGAATAGTACCTGAAAAAGAACATCTGTGGTTGTGTACAAGTGCATATCTACACATAGACATTCATATGAGCATGTATTCATACACATAAAGATGACAGTATATCCATTTGACAATATTTATTATAATAATATTATTTGGGTACTGTTCTAGGTGGGTCCTAGCAGGATGTGTTGGCATCTTTTTATGCCATTATGATTCAGCTAAGGTCAGCTGTGAAGAAGAAATCCTAATTGAGAAAATGGCTCTATAGGATTGACCTGTGAGCAAATCTGTAAGGCATGTTCTTGATAGATGATTGATGTGGATGGCTCATTATGGGCAGTTCTATCCTTGAGCAGCTTAATCCTGGACTCTTAAGAAATCAGGCTTAGCAAAACCTGAGGAACAAGCCAGTAAACAGCATTTCTCCATAGTCTCTGCTTCAGTTCTGGCCGCTGGGTTCCTGCTTTTAATTTCTGCCCTGACTTACTTTGATAAACCCCTTTCTTCCCAAATTGCTTATGCTCAGAATATTTTATTACAGCAATAGATACCTGAACTGAGACACAGGGGAAATATTTGTAGAGTTGTGGGGCAATATGTATTCATTTTTATTAATCAGATATGACTTTCAATCAGGTTTTGATTGAAGGAGTGACCCTGTACATTCAGGCACAGTCTGAGAATGTCAGCTCCTTAAGGCAGATTGCTTTATTTGTCTCACTAGTATATCCCTAGCATTCAGAGCAGTGATTGGCACCTAGTAGGTACTTAGGACATGTTTGTTGGTTCATTGAGTGAGTTGACATCATTCTAGCTGAACACAGAGAGCCTGGATAGTTCTGTGAGCCTTTGCACTTTTGTTGTTGATAAATATTTCATCTCCAGTAGGCTGAATGGCTGCTTCATTTATTGTGTTCTCTTTTTTTAATGGATAGATCTAGGGAGGGAGGGCGTCTATGTGAAGCATGCGTTCTGGGTTTCTCCAGCAGTTTTTCTAGAAGACATTATTCTGCCTTTTCTGAGCAGATGTGCTTAGGATAAAAAGTTTAAAGGCAGGCATGCTTGCATTTGTCCTACCAGGAGAGGAATGCCTTTCCCCTCTGTTTAATACATGTCCATCAGACTTTCCAGAGGACAATGAGGCTTTACCCAGCCCTACACAGCAGCCTGTGCCTCTTACGTTAACTTGTTTCTGCCACCTCTGGGAAACAGCCTGGTGGTCTGGCATCATGGAAATTTGTGTCACTAAAAACTGTTTCTCTGTTCTGTCCTGTAGCAAAGCAGTGGTTTTAGTGATTTGTATCTGAAAGTTCTACAGCTAGTGTGTATGTGGGGTCTACCCTTGGCAGATATGCTTTCTCCCTGTCCTTTTGAGGTTTCTCTTTGTAAAGATCAACTTGATAATGTTATCTTATAGGGCTGCCTGAAGATTCAGTAGGGCACTAAGCAAGCAATTCACAGTGACTAGTTAGTTTTTTTTCCTCCCTTGTCAGATGAAATTGCTGTTCTACACTCTTCAGTCTCTTGACACAAATGTGCAGCTGTATCATTTTTCACAGTTTGGAGGCTTATAAGGTTTAAAACTCTTGGTTTCAAGGGCTTTTTTGTTCATATATTTCCAACAGTATGGAAAAACTATTTTTAAAAAAAGCTCCATATACTTAATTAAAAAGTTTTTCAGAGTTTGATCTCAAAGTTAGTACCTTTAGGGAGAGGGAGGCAGGCAGGCAGGGAGGGAGGGAGAGAGGGAAGGACACACACACACACACACACACACACACACACACACACACACACACACACACTCTGGTTGAGATGGTGTGAGAGAGACTGTGTTACCACACAGAGATATTTTAGCCTGGGTTTGTAACTTTAGTTTTCTATGCAAGGTGCCAAAAGTTATTTCTCCCTGGGGAGTGCCTCTTTCAACAGTCTGTGAAGGCAGTGTAAATTCTCACTGTGTTCAAGGAAGATGGTAATACAATTTAGTACAACCAAAGTTTCTTTCTTTTTTTTTTCTTCAAGTTGTTAGAAACCAAAATGTGATTGCAGTGGCAAAGTTGTCAGCACACTAGAGCTTAACAAGTGTCTGAAGGATTAGTAAAGGAAATGCAGTTTACTCTGCAGCTTTTATGACAAAGAATTTAAAAGGTTTTGCTCTAAGCCCCACCATGTGTTTCTTCCTTTTCTCCAAAATATACCTCTAGGTTGAAAAGCAAGATGAATCTCTCAGGGAGAAACTATTAACTCTGAGGGAGTTTATCATTGTTAGAGAGGCAGCCGAGCATTTCCATTTGAATCCCCTCTTGTGCCCTAATCTTGTCCTAGAAGTTGGTAAAGAGTTTAAGTACTTCCTACTTTGTGTTTGTGTCCTTGCAGTGCCACCTTAATTTTCTTAGGACCATAAATTTTCTACTTTGGAAGGAAGTAAACTTTGGGACCCTGCACATTGGCTATGCTTAGAAATAACTTAATTGCTGTCCGTCTTCTAAGCAGGGGCATTGGCCAGAATTGGCTGTTTTAACATTAGCTGCTGCTACTCTATTACAAATGCTACAAAAGGACAAAATGTTGCAGAAAGTTAGAAAAGGAGGTAGAGTACCATCACTACACCGTGTCCCATTTCTAAGCTTGATTATTCTTGTGTTATTGGTGTACAGTTCAAATAAGGAAGAATTAGATCTTAATGTTTATCATGAAACCTTATTATAATTTGATTGTTGCAGAAGAGTTTTAGTCTCAGCAAGTGTCCCCTATGGTCCCCTATCAAGTCCTTTGCCTTTTGAAATGAAACACATTAATAATTCTTAAATTAGTTAACATTTTTTGGCTAAATTTTTGTTGTTGCCTTTGGCGGAGGAAAGTGGGCAGGTGGAGAGGAAGTTGAATAGAAAGATGGCTGAAGTAGCCAAGCAAAGCTAAGTTGTATTACACAGGACAGTGTTTTCTCCAGTCCAAACCCAGAGCAAACCTTAATGTGGGTCCCCCTCCCCAATTGGTTTATTTGCATGTACATTTGTATGTGCTTGCCTGCGTGCCATCATGTGAGTGTGGAGGTCAGAGTACATCCTGTAGGAGCTAGTTTTCTTCTTCTACCGTGTGGGTTTGTAGAGTGTGGGAAGAGGAAATCTGATTTTCAGGTTTGGTGACAAGTATCTTCAGCCACTGAGCCATTTTGTCTGCTCACTTAAGACAAAACAAGGCAAAAAACATTATAAAAAGTAAATGAAAGTAGCAATATTAGGTTCGAGAGCAGCCTGGCTGCTCTTGCAGGAGACCTGGGTTTGATTCCAAGCACCCATATGACAGCTCATGACTGTCTAGTCCTAGGGGGATCTGACACCCACTTCTGGTTTTCTAAGGCATCAGGCATTCAAGTGGTACACAGACATACATGCAAGCAAAATATCCACATACATAAAATAAAAGTAAATCAAAACATAACAAAATATTAATACTTTTAAAGCAGTTATGTCATAATTATTAGACTGCATTTAATGCTTCCTTCTAGTTTCCTCCTTATTTTATGCAAGGAATATTTCTACTGATGGAGTATTTAGGTCATGTTAGTCTAAAGAGAAGAGAAGGCACTTACCTAGAGACCTGATAATGGAGAAAAGTCTTTGTACTGCTATCATGGTTTTTTTTTTTTTTTTTTTTCTTTTTTTTCGGAGCTGGGGACCGAACCCAGGGCCTTGCGCTTGCTCTACCACTGAGCTAAATCCCCAACCCCACTGCTATCGTGTTTTGCTAGACTGCTATGGCCTGGGCCCAGGGCTGGACTTGGCCAGCAGCTGTGAGAGATATAAAGTGTTCTTGATGAAGGTTTGCTTCTGTGGTGAGGGAATGCCATTCAAATCCATCTAAAGAGACTGGGTATAAATGATGCTTACACCACACTTGCTGGAACTATCATTTCATTAAACCCAGTATTTCTATGTATGTAAGTATTTTTGAAACAGCATCTTTCTGTGTAGGTCACACTGGTCTGGAACTCATAATTGTCCTGACTCAGCTTCCCTAGTATTAGAAATACAGCCCTATATTACCATGCCTAGCATTCCAAAGTTCTTTTAAATAAAAAAATAAAAATAAAAATTAAGTATTTGTAAGTTAGAGCTGGGGAAGCAGCCTGTGTTTCTTAGAGATTGAGACAAGTTTTTTCTTTTGCTAAAAGGGCCTGTGTAGTGCAGTACTTGGTTGAAAACACTTTGCCTGGCATTTGCACTGGACATATTTGGAGAAGAAAGCCTCTCTGCATTGTGCATTTAAAAAAGTATTTGTAAGTGTGCTTAGAAAATGGCAGCATGTATTGGTCTTGGCTGTCAATGTCTGCTGCTCCTGACTGTGTTTAACCAGGAAGGGAAACTCAGAGTAGAAAAAGTCTCACTCCCAAGATTTTACAAGAAAACCCCCCTTTGTTGAGTTATATATATATATTTTAAAGGAGCTTGACATCTTCATCAAGTTCACAGTGGGCTTGCTTTGTTTGCTTTCTCTTGAATGCTTGATAAGATTTTTCTTCTATTGTTTTGTGCAGTAAGAACAGATCTTTCCCTGGCTGGGGTGGGTTTTTTGTAAATCCACAATATGGTCATTGTCTGGTGGTGAATAATTGTGGCTGCTTTTTGTACAACCAGAACTAAGGCTTTGGCTGTGAACAGATTCCTTCTTAGCGTGAAAAGGGACTAATCCATGTAAATACAGCCCCAAAATAAAGCTTTACAGAAAAAGGGGAAGGCGGCTAAGCAGGAGGGCACAGGTCAGCAATTTAACCTTTAACCTAACAAATAAGAAGCATGAAAGTTCCAGAATTGGTTTACAAAAGAAAGCTCCTGTGATCTGTCAGTTTTTCTTTTCAGGAGGGGGTTGGGGGAGAGATCTGACTGACAGCTAGTGCCTTTTAACTGCAGCCTGAAATTAACTGCCAAATCGAAACTTGAATCTTTGAGGGAGAAGTTTTCTTAAAGAAATGAAGGTGGCAGAATAGACTATATAGGCCTCAGCCAGGGACTTGCGTGGGATTTTAGCCTGGAAGTGGGGTGAAAAGCCTAGAAGTGGATTGCTGTTAGGATCCTCCTTCCAAGATTGTCAGTCTGTGGTCTGACTCATGTCAAATTAGACATGAACTTTGCAGTTTCAGGCCAGATGAAACTCTTGCCCCTTTTCTGATATCCTTTGTAGATTCTTCAGGCTTCCATAAATTAATTGCAACTTTTACCAAGGATGTAAGAGCTTTTTGTAAAGGAAATGAATTTGTTTTCTACAGAACAGCGTTCTTGAGATTTTAGTGCTTTTAGCTGTCACAACCTGGTGGATTTTGAGACTCAGTGTAGTGTGTAGCTGTGAGGCAGAAGATGCAGGCGTGCGCTCAACCGCCGTGTAACTCTGAGCAGACCTAGTTGAGACTGAGCAGCAGAAAGTGGGGTGTAAATGTTTATCAGGCAGTGAGTTGGGGAGCTCAGAAGCTGGGACAAAGGAGGGACTGTCCCATCTCCTATACAGGCTAGGAAATAAGGTTTGTGTTAAGGGGTAAATTTTACTTTCATGCTGTTTTGCCTATTTATAAACTTTGCAAACAGTTTGTATTTATTTAATCACAACAGGTATCTTGTTAATGAGTGTTAGTTTTTGCTTAAAGTATAAAGCTTCTGAAATCAGAGGTTACCTCTCAATGTGGAGAATTTTGTAACTGGCAAAAACTTTAATTACTTAGAATTATTCAGACTAAGAGAAACAATGAACTAATGACTTTAAAGTAGGTTCCCCATAGATGAATAAGAATAGTAATTACACTGTGTTATTTATTCCTTTGTAGAACCAAAGACCCAGGGATGAGACTGAGTTTTCCAGTTGTCTTTAGAGGAGTGGTTTTTGGCGGCGACCCTTTAATACAGTTTCTCATGTTGTGGTGCCTCTCAGCCATAAGATTATTTTCATTGATACTTTCATAACTATAATTTTGCAACTGTTATGAATTGTAAGTATATGATTTGCAGGATATTTGATATATGGCCCCCATGAAAGAGTTGTTTAACTCACAGCTAAGGTTGAGAACCACAGCCTTAGAGCATTGGTATTGGTTAGCACTTGTTTATCCTAAGGTGCTTAAGAGAGATTGGCTCAGTTCCCGCAGACATCAGAGAGACTCCACAAAGCCGACCAGTAGAATGAGTATGAGTGAAGTGGCTTCTCATTTCGTTCCTGTGTGTGCATCCTCTCTTTCCTTGCTAGGTCCTATAGCCTCCAATTTGGACTTTATGCATCTTCTGAGCTATGCTTAATGGTGCTGTGTGTTCAGTCGTTAAACTACACAGCTGAAAATTTGTTTCGCCTCCTTATACATTTCTGTGGTCCTCTGTCATCTAGGCTAATGTCCAGCTTGCCACTAAGTTTTCCATGATCCATTCCTGAATGCGTTTGACTTTATTTCAGCCATTTCTGCCTCACCCAAAAATGTATTTTCCAACATGTTCCAACCAATTTTGCACATGTTTTACTTACACATTATATTTGGAAGATAGAAGAGGCTGTAATGTCTTTAATATGGGGGATGTAGTGTTGATGCTTTTGAAATTGTTAATGTTTGTATGGTCTTTATACTGTGTTCTCTTATTTAGTCTTCACAGCAACATTGCAAGATGTTGGATAGCATTTTCTGAGAAGTACTCAATGAATATCTGAGTTAGTGGATGTCTTAGTTAGGGTTCTGTTGCTGTGAAGAGACACCATGACCAGGCAACTCTTATAAAGGAAAACATTTAATTGGGACTGGCTTACAGTTTCAGAGGCTTAGTCCATTTTTGTCATGGCAGGAAGTATGGCAGTATACAGGCAGATGTGGGGCTGGACAAGGTGCTGAGAGTTCTATATCTTGATCTGCATGCAGCAGAAGGGGACTGTGTCCATACTGGATGTAGCTTTAGCAAATATAAGACCTCAAAGCCTGCCTATACAGTGATACACTTTCTCCAACAAGACCACACTTCCTTCAACAAGGCCACACCTATTCCAACAAGGCCACACCTTCTAAAAGTGCCACCCCTTCAGGTCAATCATTCAAACACATGAGTCTGTGGGGGCCATTACATATTCAAACAACTACAGTGGATGAATAAATGAATAAGTAGACCATGGAGTAAAAAAAAAAAACAGAACAAAACTGGATGTCTATTCAGTTCTTGTGCTTACTAGATATGATTTTGGTTAGTTATCTTCTCTGAACCTATTTGCTAACCTCTGAATTTAGGCCCGTTCCCTTTTTATCTCACTAGACAATATGGGGACTGAGTGAAATGATACACAGTAGATAAAACTGTTTTTAAATTACTATAAATTCCATGCAAATACTATTGTTTATATTATTTACTTAATCCAGATACTATAAGTGAAGAAAAAACACTTGTAGATACTAGCATATTTTTATAACTGGGAGAACACCAGAACTGTTTTATTTATGTAATGTTGACATCTGTGTCTTCTGTGATAGAAGACAGAAAATACCGTGCTCTTGTTTTATTTTATAAAGAAATTGCCAGGTTTGTTCTGTTAGTCATTGGTAGCAAAGGAAAATAGCATGATGTAGAGAGATGTTCAGGGCCATGTGCTCTATGGGAGTCATAGAGGCTATTTGGTGTGCTGTTGTTGCTGTGTCCTATGTGTGTTTGCTATTTGTTAACTGCTTCTTCTCAGAGCCTCCCAATATCCCCACTCTTCTGCTTTACTTGTCCTTTTCTGTTCTCTTTTTACCCAGACATATTTTTGTAAGCCATCAGACCGTTTATGGCGAGAGCTTGGTTACCTGTGGGTTTCTCTTAACTGACAGTTGCTCAGTCATCTTTTGTCCAGACTCCAAATGTTAGAGTTTGGTCCTGGCCCTCTCAGCAGCTGTTTCTGCACGCCCCACTGGTACCTCAAGTAGAATGAACACACACACACACACACACACACACACACACACACACACACACACAGTGTTTTTCTTTAAATTTTATTTATCTGGCTTTAGATTTAATGTTTCCTTTTCAATCCAGTTCACTTGATGAATTGTTCAAGTTATTATTTGAAAAATTGCAGTACTCTGTTCTCGTTTTGGTCAGCAGGAGCCAGTGTTTAGGAGAGTGGTTCTTAACCTTCTTAATACTTCAGCCCTTTAATACAGTGACCCCTTCTGTAAAGTCATTATTTGTTGCTACTTTATAACTGTAATTTTGCTGTTGTTATGAATCATAATGCAGATATCTGGTATGTAACCCATGTAAAAGGGTTGTGTAACCTCCAAGGGAATCATGACCCACATGTTGAGAACTGTTGGTTTAGAAAGTTGTGCTCTTTTTAATCTGCTCTTGTTATTGTTTGAGTGTACTTCTCTGCTTGCTGTTTGCTTGTCTTTTCCTTAGCCCTAAAACCTGTCTTTTCTTCAAGAAGTTTAAGGCCCCAAATTTGGATACAAGTTACCTCCTTTTGGGGTGTGACCCTTTCTATGAATCATGCTGTTTGAATTCTTCCATATGGGCTAACTTATCCTTTAGGTAGCTATCTAAATAAGAAGACATTTGAGCTGACAAGATGGCTCAGTGGGTAAAGACACTTGCTTCTAAGTCTGATGACCTAAGTTTGAGCTCTGGGACCAATATGGTAGAAAGAAAAGGGAAGAGAAGCAATTTCTGAAAGTTGTCCTATGACCTCTACACCTGTGCCATAGTATGTCCCCCATCCTGAGTTAATAAATCTAATTAAAAAAGAGTCATTTAAAGATACTTCTATTTTATAGAATTCTCATTCAGTGGGGTTTTCTGGTCTTCATATGTGAGGTAGTGTTACTATGAATTGTCTCATTTATAAAGTTGTAACTACCATTTTAAAGGGGTTTTCACCTGCTACTCTATGGTTACAAGTGCTTTCTGAGTGTCTCTGGAGATTTATTCTTTTTTCTCTAGTATGGTAAAAAAAGAGATTTAGATTATATTATATATTCATTCATATACTACTCAGGGTTTTCTAGGAGAACAGGAATGACAGAATGAATATTTTTTAAAAAGGGGTTTATTGGACTGGCTTACATGTTATGATTTGGATTGTCCAGCAATGGTTACTTTCAGGCAGGAGAGGCTAAGAACTCTGCAGCTGCTCAGTCTGAGGTTCAGGGCTTCAGCAGCCCCACTCTGGCACTGTGGGCTTGGAGGATGCCTAGAGATTGTTTGGTGGCAGAAGAAGCTGGGTTCTGATATCAGTGGATCTGTCAGCAGAAGTTGCAGAGGCAGCAGCAGATTAGATGAACTTGCAAACAGGATATGAAGCCAATCAGGCAAAAAGCAAAAGCTTTCCCCCCAAACCTTGTATCTAGGTTGATGCTGGAGGGTGACACCCACATTTAAGATGAAGCTTCCCACTTCAATTAACCTAATTAAGAAAACACCTCACAGATGTGCCCAGAGACTTGTCTCTTATTTGATTTCAGATCTAGTCAAGTTGACAACCAAGATTAACCATGACAGTTCATTACCTTCTATTTCCCATCTGCTATGTTTATTACCACTGGGTGGTTGCAATTCCCAGGACCATCCAAGTACCTATGTTAAAGACACCAAGAGACCAATGAGGAGAGAAAGTGATCAGGCAACTAACCAGTTGCTTCCATTGATTAAATCAGTGGCTTGCTTGGATGATCTTTTTTGTTGTTGTTGTTTTGAATTCTGAACATTTGTTTGTTGTTTGAATTCACATTTTGAATTTTATTTTATATTTTAAGATCTCAGGTGAGACATTAATCCTCTAGTCTAATGATGTGCAGTAGCTCTCTGCAGAGGTCATAGACAAGCATAATTAATCAGTTCAGGGTAGTAATTAGCTGGGAGCTGAGGTGAAAGTTCACTACCTGTCACCTGTTAAGAGCAACAGGAAATGTTGATTCCTCAGCTGAGAGAGATCAGGCTCAAGTCCAGACCTTATAAAATCTAAAAAATTGAGTTGTTGCAGAATATTTGTTTCTCCTGGCATTTCTCTTCCTAGATAACATGAACCACTTTCTAAAAGTATTCTTATGTGTTTTCCATGAAAAGATAGGAAGCAGCTCATTTAGGTACATTATAATACCTGTTTTGAAAGATATGCTTTTTTTTAACCTGAGAGATGTTTTAGCTCAGTGTCTTAGTTAGGGCTTTACTGCTGTGAACAGACACCATGACCAATGCAAGTTTTATAAAAGACAACATTTAATTGGAGCAGGCTTACAGGTTCAGAGGATTAGTCCGTTATCATCAAGGAACATGGCAGCATCCAGGCATGGTGCACGAGGAGCTGAGAACCCTACATCTTCATCTGAAGGCTGTTGGTGGAAGACAAACTGCCAGGCAGCTCCGGTGAGGGTCTTAAAGCCCACGTCCATAGTGATACACCTACTCCAACAAGGCCACATCTAGTAATAGGGCCACTCCCTGGGCCAACCATGTAAAAACCATCACACTCAGTGCCTTTTTTTTTTTTTTTTTTTTTTTTTTGGAGAAGCTGGCATTTTATAGAGGTGTTGTCTTTATTGTTACCCTATCATGATCTGAAAGGGGCATAATTTGGATATGAAATATCACTCCAAAGATTCATACATTGAATGAAACCTTGGTGTCCAATGGGAAGATGCAGTCATTTAGTAGTGACTGGGTCATGAAGACTTAGCTCAACAACGGAACTGTCCACTTGAAGGTTTAGTACTTGGATGCCCTTATTGTGAAGTAGTGGAAACTTGAGCATAGGCTGACTTGGAGGAAGTAGGTCACTGGGGCAGTCCCATAAAAGGCATACCTTGTCCCCAGCTTCCTTTTCCTGTGGCTCTTTTATCACAGAGTTCTCACTACCGTAATGTTCTCCCCACCACAGGCCCAAGACCAGGGAGCTACCTAGCAAACCATGAATTAGAACCTTTGAAATGAACTGTTAATCAAAATAAATGTTTTCACATTTTAAGTTGTGAATTGCTTAGATTAGGAGCTTTGTTATAGTGACAGAAGGCTATCACAAAAAATTGGTTCTGGAGAAGTGGGATTGTTATGACTACTTGATTCTATGGTTCAGAGCCTTTGGAAGCTATGTGTCAGAATTCTGAAAATTTAGGAGAGTCAGCCAAGAAAAGGCCTAGAATGCTGTAAGTGGAGTTTAACGGGCAAATCTTGTAAGAATTCTGAAGACCAGAAAGGTCATAGAAACTAGGAGTAAAGGTTGTGCTCACAAAGCTTTGGATGTTGACCAGAACTCTTGGTAATTGGTCTGTAGACCCCTGTTTACTTTCTGGCAAAGTAATTGTCTACATTTTATTCATTCCCAAACCCTTTGTGGGAGGTTAAGTTTGTGATGATAAATTTAAGGCCTGGAAGTTTCAAGTTAGCTGTCTGTGTAGGCTGTTGCATGTATATTACTGGCTGCTTTTAGCTAATACAGCAAGACTAAGGAGCATAAAGATTTGAAAACCTTGCAGTTTAGCTGGAAAAAGAGAACATTTAAAGTTGTGGACAAGGCGAGTATGGTTGTTAGAGGCATTAAAGCCACCTAAGAAGGCAGTTGTAGTGCACTGGGATAGGAGGAAAGATGCCTTGAGGAAGTTTCAGGAAGGCTTTGCCTTTTGGTTAAGTTTCCTTAAGGAGAGAACACTGCCTTTTCTGAGCTACGTAGGAAGTTATTTTCCAAGGATTCATTTTACTATGCTTAACCACTCAGGCACTCAGAGGCTGCTGCAGCCATGGACTAAGGGTGGACACTGTGCCACTTAATGACAGACTTTGTGTTACCTGTATGGTGCTAGGTTTGCAGCCATGTATAATACAAAACTTTAAGGTTGTGAAAGTTCCATTTAGATTCAAAAGAAAGCCTAGGAGGCCGGGTAGTGGTTAGCAGAATCAGAATTCTCTGTGGGCAGTCCCTGAGACAGCAATATATGAAGCCAAAAAATTCAGTGATATCTCCAAGAAATCAGAGATACCTGGAATATGGGGCATCATCTTGAGGAAAGCTGTGACTAGCAAGAGGAGCCAGCCCAAGAGAGAGGCCATTAGGCTGCAGACACAGTATCAGTAGGGGAGGGTTGCCCAGGCCATTTGTATCTTACTCTCTACCACCTAGGGCTTCAAATAGAACCCATCATGGAGCAGAGGATTCAGTGTTGGTCCTACTTTTCAGACTCTTGCATTGGCCTTGTTCTCCTTTCTGTTCCCCCTTTCTGTTCTCCCTTTCTCCCCTTTTAGGTTGGGATTATTCACTCTGTAGCATTGTATTTGGGACGTATAAGTTGTTGTTGATTTTTCTAGTGGCTCATAGTTAAGAATTTATATTAACTCTCACAAGAGACTTTGGCCATGAACTGTTAAACAATACTTAACTTAAAATTTGGGGAAACTTGGAAACAAACTAAAGGCAATTTCCATTATGAAATGACTAAGACCTTGAGAGGTTAGGGAAGATCGTTAAAGCTTAGTTGCCGTGGAGCCTTCTCCCCAAAGTTGTTGTGTTGAAGGTTTGCTTTCCAGCTGATGAAGCCAATCATGAGGACTCTAATATAATCCATTGATAGATTATTCATTTGATTTTATTTTTGTGTTGGAAATGATAGGTGGGGCGGGGTTATGTAGAGGAAGTAGATCCCTGGGGATGTGTCCAGGAAAAGGATTTGTGCTGTTTTCCTATATTCCAACTCACCCCCCCACCCCCGCTTCCTGGCTACTACAAAGTGAGCAACTCCTCTTCCACAGAGCTCCTGCCACCGTGACACAAAGCAATAAAGCCAGCCAGTGCTAAAGTTACATAAAATCATCAAAGTATATCTTCCCACTTTATGTTATAAATTCTTTATGCCAGGGCTTATAAAAGACTGATTAACCCAAGCATTAAACATTTATACTGTTAAAGTGAAATCTCTTAAGATTTTATAGAAAAAATTCCTAAAATCTGAGTATTGGGTAGAGTGAGTGTTTTACATTTAAAGTTGTTTGGCTTTGTTTTGTTTCTGTTTTCCTACAAAAGTATTGTTTAAAATGAAATGTTTTCTCCTTCCTTTCTGCTCTTTTGCACAACAGTCATGGAATCAAATCATGACCCTGTGATAGTTATTGGTTATTTTTAACTAAAAAAAAGAGTAATTGGTCTTTGGGATTTTTTGTTTTGTTTTGTTTTGCTTTAAATCCAGTTTAATTCTGCTTAATGAATGGTTTTGGGTGTGTCTTAGTTGCTGTGAAGAGACACCATGACCGAGGCAACTCTTATTAAAGGAAACATTTAACTGGGTGTTGTTTATAGTTCAGAGGCTTCATCATCATGGAGGGGAGCATGGTGCTGGAGAAGTATCAGAAAGTTCTACATTCTGATCTGCAGGCAGCAGGAAGGGAGACTGGGTCTGGTACAGGCTTTTGAAACTTCAGAGCCCACCCCAATGACAAGGCCATGACTCCTAATCCTTCTCAAACAGTGTCACTCCCTGATGATGAAGCATTCAAATATATGTGCCATTGAGGGCCATTCTTATTCAAACCACTACAGGTTGTATTATGCTTTTTTTTTTGGTCTATTTGTTTGCTTTGTTTGTTTGTTTTTTGAGACAGGGTTGGTTTTTCTGTGTAGCCTTGGCTGTCCTAGAATTTGTTTTATAGACCAGGCAGGCCTCAAATGCAAGATCTGTTTGTTTCTGTCTCCTGAGTGATAGGACTAAAGGTCATGTACCACTACTGCCTGGCTGGTTAACGTTTTCTTAATAGTGTCACCTGAAACGCAAATTGTTTTTAATTCCAGTAGAGTGTATTTTATTTATTTAAGTTTTCTTTTGCTATTTGTGTTTTGTATCTGAGAAACCAGTCTCCATCCTAAAGTTTGGAAGACTTAATCCTCTGTTTTTCTCAAAGACTCATAGAATTGTGGTGCTTATATTTTTGGGTCATAATTAAGTCTGAATTGATTTTCATGTATGCTGTGAAGGAAGTTAATATGCTAGGTACTGTACCTGTACTCATAGGGCTTGGAGGCTGAGGAAGGAGAATCTTCACAAGTTGAGAACTGGATCCACTGCCTGGGCTACATAATGAGTTCCATACTAGCTTAGTCTATGTGTGAGACTTCCTGATTCAGATCCTCCCTTCTAAGACATTAAGTCTAAGACATTCTTTTGCATGTAGATATAGAGTTGCCATAGTACCATCTGTTGGAAAGACTGTTCTTTATTGAGTTATTTTGGCTCTTTTGTTAAAATCAAAAACAAACAAGCAAACAAAAAATAAACAACCAATTGATAATTACCATGAGCAAGCCTCAATCTTTCTGGATTCAATCCTGTTTATGTCTTTTTACTGGAACTACATTGTTTCCATCCATTCCTTTGTCTTTGTAGTAAATTAGGAAATTGACTTCTGTGAATTCTTATGTTCCTTTCAAGATTGTTGGGCTATTTCCGTATAAACTTTGACATCAGTTTGTCAGTTTCTACAAAAGGTCATCTAGACTTCTATAGATAAGAGGATGTGTTGGTCTGTTTCAGAAGCATTGCATCCTAGCCATGTCCATTCTTTGAGTGAGTAACTATAGTATCTTTCAACTGGCTTAGGTAGCCTTTATTTTTTTCCTATTGTGTTTGTTTTTAGAATAGAAGATTTACCATAGTGTGTATTAAATTTATGTTTCCCTTTTGGTGTTATTTTAGCTGGAATTTAAATTAAATTTAAATGTCTCCTTTTTTAAAAATTTTACTGATGTATAGAAATGTGCTTGCTTGTATATTTACTTTTTATCCTGCAACTTTACCTAATTAGTTTACTGGCCTTTGTGGGGAAAGCTTTTTGTAGCTATTGTTCATCAGTTTGTTGAAGTTCCTTTCTTTTTTTTTTTTTTTTTTTAAATTATTTATTTTATTTATATGAGTACACTGTAGCTGTCTTCAGACACACCAGAAGAGGGCATCAGATTCCATTACAGATGGTTGTGAGCCACCATGTGGTTGCTGGGAATTGAACTCAGGACCTCGGGAAGAGCAGTCGGTGCTCTTAACTGCTGAGCCATCTCTCCAGCCCCTGAAGTTCCTTTCTATTTCTAGTTTACTCATTGATAGCATTAAGTACATGATGTAGACTTTGTGAAATGCCTCTTCTGTGTCTATTGAGATTTTGTTCATCCTCTTGTAACCACATTTTTCAATTTTAACCCAACCTTGCATTCTTAGGATGAAGATTACTTGTCATAGTATATTATTCTCATGAATTGCTAGATTTTAATGCTGGTATATTGTTGAGAGTTAATTGTAGTTCTTACTAATTCCACCAGGAGAGATTAAGACCACTACCACAATTTGAGCCAAATTTGAAGCTATCTTGATTTTATTGGGGTGCACCCAAGACCTGGCCAGGGACTGCTTCCTAAATTCAGTTAAAGAGAACAGTCCCTAATCCATTTCTTGGGTCCCTTTTAAGGAATGAAATCATGAGTAGTTGCAAAGCAGGTTTACAGAAGAAATATAATAGGGCAGTAGCAAATACAGAAAAATCTCCAGGAAAAAAAAAAAAAACCTAACTTACTGAATGGTTTTTATGTGATTAGGGAGGGTAGGGTATTCTCAGAACAAGTCAAGGTCATGGGTTGGGGCAGGTCAGGCTCCAGGAAACTGACTGAAAGTCAGCAACTTAGCTCTTCAGTAAATGGAAACTTATTTTTAACAGTACAGCATGATGGTCTGCTGCCTTCAGAATAGAGTTATGCAGGTTCCTCCTCTGTAGCTTACCGTTAGTGTCAGTGTAATACTGGCTTTACTGATGGTTTGGGAAGTTATTCCTTTATATTCTGAGTTTTGAAAGTATTTACAGTGAATTCTTAAATATTTGCTGTGCATTCTAAGAAAGTTTTTGAATTAGTAATACAATTTCTTTGTTTTATATCAGTTCAGACTTTTATTTTTTCTTGAGTCAGTTTCCATAGTTTGTTCATCTCATTAAACTTATTTTTTGGAATAGTTTATTAATTTATAATCTTTAATTATATAAATTTGGTTTTCATGGCTTCTTTGACATTCTGTTGCAGTTCACACTCAGCCACTGTGAGCTGACAGTCAATTCTAGAAGCTGTTGCTGTGTTTAAATTGCCTTTTCTCTTACTCTATTTCAGGAATTGCTATTTGTTGTCAAGATAATTTTTCTTATATATGCTTGCCTGATTGTCCAGGCAGACTGAGTCTGTCTTTCCTTTGATTTTTCAATAAACTTCTACATCTCTGCCATTCCCTTTGTTTTTTAAAAAGGGTTCTTAGGATTTTGTTCATTTCCTTGTCTCTAATGAGGACACAATTCAAATTGTTTTTTAGGAGTCACATGCTGAATAAATGGGGTATGCACACCTTTCCTCAGAGCTTTCTAGCCACTCTGATGCCTCAGAGGCATCTGAAATCAAAATGTCTGCGTCTGTTAATCCAAGATCTTTCCCCCTCTAATATGTATCACATTAAAAAACACCCCCCTCCCCCATTCTGTTAACTGAACTATCTACTGCCTTTATTGTGGTGATCTGCTTTCCTGTCAGTGTTACAGAAAAATTTGCCTGATTTATCTTAATGTCTTTCGAATCAAATATTCCTTCTCACATCATGTAGCATCCTACTGATACTCTTGCTACTTTTTTTTTTTTAAATCAATTCTCTCATTTTCTTAGATCTCATCTTGGATATCACATCTTTAAGGAACTCTTCTCAGCTCCTTGAAGTAAACGTGTTGTCTTAACTGTTTGCTCATACAGAACTGACCTTGTCTTGTAATTAACTCATTTGTGTGGTCATCAGTTAGTCTGAGCTTTTCAACTGGATTGTAAGCCCTGTGAAGATAGGGGCCTCTCACTATGTTCTTAACTGTGCTGTAAGTAGGGCTGTAGGAAGACTTAATGCATATTTATGGAATAGCTGAAGCAGGGAAAATGAGATAATTTATGTGGAAATGCCTTTAAAATGAAAATTGCCAGAGAAACATTTGTTATTCCAGTCTCTTAACATTTAAATTGATTATTTTATTGAATTGATAGGTTTGTTGATTTGTTTGGGTGAAAAGAAATGCCAAATATTTGTGTCGTTTACGGACTAGTCCCCTTCTTTTGCATTAGACATTGTTTGCTGAGAGTGTGGAGCTGGTGTACAGTAACTACTGCAGGACAAGGTCTCTCTGGAAAGTGCCAGAGTACCTTCTTGGTAATTATCACATTTGGGTTAAGATTTTACTTAGCATAAAATGGGTTGCAGAAATTGTGTATTTTCAAGTAAAGGTGATGACTTTCTTCAAGATAGAGCAGAGATGAAATGGCTCCTACATTTGTTATTCTGAATGGAGCCTTGGGAGGAAATTCCAAGCAGCAGAATGCCACTTAACATTCTGCATGCTATTTTGCTCTTTAGTAGTGTAATTGTAAAATGAGGCAATAAAACTGAGAGGATATAATATTTATACCTGTGCAGGCAGTTCACATGATAAAATGTCACTTGGGACTGTTTACTCCATACTGGTTATTTGGATAAGCCCCACCTGCCTGGTGACAAGAGGTGCCGAGTGTTGCATAAATCCTGGAAGGAAGGTTAGGGTTAATATAGTAATTTTTGTAGCCGGAAAGAGAATGCATCATATGTGGTAATAATAATGGCTACTCTCTAAGTACGGCTTTTTCACCAGCACTAGACTTCTGGGGACTAGGGGGACAGCAAAGGAGAGAATATTGTGGACCTTCTTTGCATCAGTGGTCCCACTGAACACTTCATTCATAACAACTCTACCAGGTAGGTATTATCTCTGTGTGTGTACGCACGTGTGTGTGTGTGTGTGTGTGTGTGTGTGTGTGTGTGTGTGTGTGCGCGCGCGTGTACACGCGAATATTGTATGCATGCACTTGTGTGTATGAACTGTTCTTGTTTTTTTCTGCAAAAATATTCTGATGACCTCATTGGAGTTCTGTTATAATTATCATGTTTAAACTTTGGTGCTTTTTTTTTTTTAAGCTCGGGTTCTTTTTTTAAGACAAAAAAAAATTAATGAGAAGAGACAAAGAGACATCAAAGAGCTTTTCCCTCTGATTGCTGTGTTAGAACTTTTGCCTGAAAATAGGTTACATTCCTTCTGTTTTCAGCTGAATCCTCATTAACTTTACATTTTAATGATGTCCAGGGCAAATTATACCATTTATGGTCAGCACCTTAAAGGGATGCTTAAAGGAGACTTAATTTTTTTTTTTAAGAATGGTGGATATATTTATTTATTCCAGGAATATAAATTGATCCTCGGTTCTTAAAAAATATAAATAGAGTGTCAAAATGGAGTTATTTTCTATTTCCATCTATTAAAATAACAATTCTGAAGTAATTATTTTAATCTTAAGTAGATTAACCTTTGAAAAACTTATAACGTTTGGGAGTATTTAGCTAGAACCATAGTCCTACATTTATTTTTGAAAATAGTTCTGGTTTCTCATTTATTTAAATTAACGTTTACTGCTTAGTTTCAGAAATAATTCATAGACAGCACATGCTCAATAGGAATAATGAAGATACCTTCTTCCAGTTGTGGAAAAAGCAAGGGTGATTGAAATGCTAATATGTTGATAGATAACTTGTATTTGCACAAGAACGAGGGAATATACGAGGGAATATGCTGAAGGTGTAGCTCTTCATAGGCATCTTACATCATTTGATTTAGAAGAGCAATATGAACTGTAGAGCCAAGTTTTCATCATATGCTTTGAATGCTCAATGACTAGATGACACATCAGAATAAAATGTCAGATTTTGTCAGATACCGTTTATTTCCTTAGCAATTAGTTGGTAAAGCAGAGTAAGGGAAATTTGACCTATTGAGTGAGGAAACTATAATTATGAGAGTGTCTACCCAATACCAGATACTTTTAAGGTGGGCTGTAGTCCATTTTTTTCTTGGCTTTTAATGTGCCAAGTTGAATCCCTTCTGTGTCCTGGACAGTGGTCTAATATCCTGGTTAAGCTGTCTTGAATGCAAGGAGTGCAGTTTCGATGAAACTGTCTTAAGATGGTTAGGGTTGGAGGTGGAGGGGACCATTGTACAGTAGAGGACAGGGAGCACAGTGCAGTGGACTTTATGAGGACATAGTGCACCTGGAGCATTACCCTTTGACTTCTCTTTTCCTCCACTGACTTTCTTTGCTGACTACTCACCTTGTGTTGATTCAAAGCAGTGTCTATGCGATCTTTCAAGCATAACTTCCTACCACCAGTAGACACTTCCTGTGTCTATTTCCAGTGCTCATTGTGGACACACACACACACACACACACACACACACACACACTCACTCACACATACTCACACACATGTATGTATGAATGTATGAATGTATGAATGTATGAATGTATGAATGTATGAATGTATGTATGTATGTATGTATGTATGTATGTATGTATGGTGTGTTTGTGTGTGTATGTACAACACATACAAAATGTCCATATATATAAAATAGATAATGTCTCAGTTCTACTTCTAGAATATTCAGGTTCTAGATTGGAACAAAATTTTTTGCTTTAGTTGCTTTGGTGAAAAGTGCATATTGTAGTTCAGGTGCTGGTGTTAGAGACCTTGGGAGTTAGCTTTTGCATTCATTCATTCATTCATTCATTCATTCATTCATTTAATGTATATGAGTACACTGTAGTTGTCTTCAGACACACCAGATGAGGGCATCAGATCTCATTACAGATGGTTGTGAGCCACCATGTGGTTGCTGAGAATTGAACTCCAGACCTCTGGAAGAGCAGTCAGTGCTCATAACCATCGAGACATCTCTCCAGCCCAGCTTTTGCTTAATTACTATTATCATTCTTATTTTAAAGTGAGATTATTAGTGGGACTCACCTGAGAGGCTTGGCTTGAGGAAGGAAATAGAGAGCAATCTTCAGCCACATCTTCTGTTTTTGAAATGCAAATTAGTTCAGGTAATTGCAAAGAGGAAACTTGTCAGAGGAATTTAGTTGGGTGGGATGTGAGTTTTGCTTGCATGCCATCATGCTGCCTGAAGTCAAAGTAGACCAAGTGTTCTTCCTGGCCATTGCAGTTAAGCAGGATTTCAACTTTCTTAAGTTTATCCTTCTTTTATATGGTCTTTACGAAAAGAGGTCTGACTGTGAGGATTGGAATAGAAGAGTTAGCAGTAGAATCTGTTTGCAGTTTTTTTCATGTAATTAAAATAATTTTAAAGTTAGTATGTTTTTTCCAATTTTCAGAAAAACTACTTATATTTAATATTTTAATTTACCTATTTTAAAGAAGTTTGTATTTTTTATAAGTATTTGATTGCGCATATATGAACTATGTGTGTGTGCACTTGGTGCCTAGTTCCTGCACCGGCCAGAAGAGGTTGTCGGACTCTCTGGAAATGGAGTTGGTGATTGTGAGCTGCCAGTGGTGCAGAGAAACAAAGCAGAGTCCTCCGCAGGAGCGGACAGCTCTCTTACGCTGAGCCAGCTCTTGAGCCCCATAATTAGATATTTTAAGTTGTTTTCACCTTTAGGTTGACCTTTTTTTTTTTTTTTTCTGAAAAGAAGCTTAATTATTTGGGGGAACAAAGTGGGTATTAATTGTGTTTGTGTTTTTGTTGAGCAATGAGATCCTGTTGTCTGTAAATGTAGGTGACTGCTACATTTCTTAGATTAGTTTCCTAGAATATGGAAACTGGCCCCAGCCAGTTCACACTCTGCCTTAGGACCAAGACTTCAACTCTGATCCTTACAACATGCTCCTTTCTTATGTTCATTTTTCTCATTAATAATATGGAATCATCTCTCACCTGTCTATTTTATTATTTTGAGAATTAAATTGGGAAATTAAATGTTAGAAGTGTTCAAAGTGCTTTAAAAATATGTGGTAAAGTAACTATAAAATATTACAGAAATATTACTCTAGCTTGGTTTATGTAATAAATATTCTGAAGCATCATTATAGCAAATTAGCCACTGTAGTGAAATGAAAGGAAGCTGCTTTTGGAAAAATGTGGTCAATTTTGTAACATGAGTTAACTACTCTTACTCTATTTGTAAGATAGTATTAAAATACTTTAAAAGGCTATATCTGCTTAAAAACTTTGTTGCTTGCAATAGTATTTTATTGTTTCCTCAATCTTGAACAGTATATGATATTAAGCCATTTAAAACATTTTGTAATATAAGATATTAAAAACTTAGACTTAAATTATAATGCATTTTACCTCTGACTTCCTGGCTATTTTTCTTGTGGTATTTTAATGAATATTATTGTTTCTTTCTCCTCCTCTTTCAGAAGCTACTAGGCCTTTTTAAAAACCATATTTTTCCTTTCCATAATTATTTTGAAAAAAAAACTTCCATTTTTTTTTCTGTATAGATTGCCAAACCCAGTAAATGAAACACCCTTACTCATGAATTTTATATGAACCTTGCTATACTGTTAACCTACTTATGTTTTAGACTTGTTAATTTGTCTTAGGTTTTTTGTAGAATTGTACAATTGACACATGAGTGCTTTGAACATAGGACCTTCGACAAAGATAGGCATATAGTACATACGCTTATGTAATTGTCATTAAATTTTAGGTTCAAGAACAAACTAAAACCAGTGTTGTACTTGAAACAGCATAATTGTGTCCAAATCTAGTGAGAAATAATAGCTGAACAGCTACTCTGTGTTAAGCCGCCTGCTGGCTACATCACACAGTTTTTTAACCCTCAGTAATCTGTGAAGTACATTCTGTCTACCGGTTTAACTGGTGAAGGTTCAGAAAACTGCTCTTACCACACTAGGCGGCTTGGTAGTTAAAGTTCTTTCCATTCCCACCCCCCCCCTCTAGAAGGGGTTGGGGGAAGAAGGGTGTCTCATTTGTGACTCAGGCTAGTCTGGAACTCTTTAGCTCAGTGGTTCTCAACCTAATGCTGTGACTCTTTAATAATAGTTCTCATGTTGTAGTGATCCTCAACCATAATTATTTTTGTTGCTACTTCATAACTATAATTTTGCTACTGTTTCAAATCATAATGTAGCTATCTGATGCTCAGAATATCTGATATGTAACCCCTGTGAAATGGTTGTTTGATCCCCAAAGGGGTCATGACCCATAGGTTGATAACTTCAGACTTGCAATGATACTCCGTCTCAGTCTCCTGAGTGCTGAGATGATAGGTATGAGCCTACATTCTTGATGTGTCACCATGTTTATATTCTACATTCACAGAAGCTCTGAGGCATCTAAAGGCAGAATAAATTTTGATGGGAAATTAATTAATTATTCTATTTTATTACCCTATACCTCACCTACTCCCCAGCCCCTGGCTCTATAATGAGTGAAGTATCATGGAGGTCTTTTTTTTTTTTAATAGAAAGATTATTAGATCCCACCTCCCATCTTTTGTTTAAATTAAGATGAAAACTCAAAGATATCCAAGAAAAAGAATGAGAACAATAAGTAGTTTGTGGGCAGGGCCAAGATTAACTTGACTTTTGGAAGGATTCTTTTTTGATATTCTCTTAAAAATGTAGCTTTTAATTGATGGTAGGCAGACAGATAGAAATACTGTGTGCTATTTTGGTAAGTGTATGTATTGTGGAATGATTGGATCAGGAAGACTAACATTCATCACTTAAAATACTATTTGTTCTTCTTGGCCAGAGCTGTGTAGTCCTCTGTTAGGTGTTTTTAAATATGTTATTATCTGCAGCCATTCTGTACAGTAGATCCTTCTTGCTTATTGCTTTTATCCCACTGAAACCTTTTGCTTTGTCTTGGTCCTTTCCTCCCTAATTTCTGGAACTCACATTTTACTCTGTGCTCATGTGATTTTTGACTTTTTTTAGATGTAACATACATGAGGTCATATTGTTCTCACAATGCCTGGCTTATGTCACATACTGTAGTGACTACAAGGTTCACCCATTGTCTTAGGGTTTCTATTGCTGTGAAGAGACACCATGACCATAATAAGTAGTCTTATAGAGAAAAACACATAATTATGGCTGGTTTAAAGTTTTAGAGGTTTAGTCCATTATTGTCCATCTGGAAGCATGGTAGCTCGAAGGTAGACATGGTGCTGGATAAGGAGCTGAGAGTTCTACATCCATATCGACAGGCAGGAAGAGAGAGAGACTCCAGGCTTTGCTTGAGGCCCTCCTCCAACTTGTCCTCCAATAAAGACCACACCCACTCCAATAAGGCCACACCTTCCATAATACCACTCCCTATGACCCTATGGGGCCATTTTCATTCAAACTACCACAGCCATTTTTATATGTCAGAATTTATCCCCCTTCCCCCTTTAAAAAAAGATTTAGGAGTATTTCATTGTATATATTATACCAGGGAAACTGAGAGTCTTAGTGCCATTAAAACATTTAAGGAAGCAAATAGAAGGTCAAGGAAAAATTATTAGCATTTAAAGAAAAAGCACACAGGGCAGTCCAGCTGTGAATCGTTGCAGTTATCCAGAGGAGGAGAATGAATGAGAGAGATAGAGATAGATAGATAGATAGATAGATAGATAGATAGATAGATAGAGAGAGAGAGAGAGAGAGACAGAGAGAGAGAGACAGAGAGAGAGAGAGAGAGACAGAGACAGAGACAGAGACAGAGACAGAGACAGAGACAGAGACAGACATCCATGGAGCAGAAGCAGCTCCATGGCAGGGAGGGAGCTTTACAGTGTTCTTAGGTTTTCATCAGCATCCAAAAGAAAGACAGGGAAAAAAAAGTTGTACTTATCTGACTCAGGGTTCAAAAGGTGGGCAGACCCTCCTAGTGACTCCTAAGGACTGTGCTGGTGGGGTGGGAATTTTGGAAGGAAAAGTACACTATCATTAAAGAAAAAAATATTTCTGCCTTTCTCTTTAGTGAGAAAGTGAGCTCACCCTCCTGGGCGATCCCTTGGCCAGGTGATTTAATTGACTGGGTCTAACTGGAGTGTCAGATCTCTACATAGGTCAGAGATTCTATTTTCTTTAGCAGAAGTTTCCCTTAATCTCTAGCATATAAAGCCCATATTTTAAGATCCATTTATCCCTAGTGTGCTATTGTAAGTAGCCGTGACGAACATGGGAGTGCAGACCAACCTCCCTTCCTCCCTCTCCGTCTTTGACCTGCTGGTCTCAGACTTGTGAAGATCTTCTTGCCTCAGCTTCTCAACACTGGGATTGTTAAATGTGCACCACCGTGCCTAGTTGCAAACGTCGTTTGAAGATTCCTTTGGCTATATACCCCAACGTGGGATTACTAGATCATATGGTAGCTACTTTGTTTTTCTGAGGAACATTTGTGTTGTTTTCTAAAATGGCTATCCTAATTTGCAGTTCACCAACAGCCTGCCAGGGTTCTCCTTTCCGACTTTAACTTTTTGAGTTTGTGTTGAATTTGTATGTTGTGGGGGTGGTGGTGAGGGTGCTTGGCCTTACAAAGATGTCTTCAGGGTGGAGCAGATCCCCTCCTCCCATCACTGTGCTTGTGGAATCAGTGCTTTCTTTTATCATTTTGTTGCCACATGTATATGTGGAAAATCAGTTGCATTGTAAAAATTCTTACTTCCTGGAAACCAGAAATCCATTCAGCAGTGTCCCTGCACTGACACTTCCTTTTCGTTATTTCTAAATGGCAGCGTGGTTCCTGGAGCATTCCAGGCATTCATCTGGCTGGGATTCCTGTTTCACATTTTCTGTTTGCTGCATTTTCTCCTGGCTTATTTTATTTCTTTGTCCTGATTAGTTCACAGAGTGTAATGGCAGGGACATTTGTGCTTTTTTTTTTTATTCCTGTAAAGCAGTTATTCTAGAGGGAGAGTGAGCCAGTGATAAGAACTGTTTATATCCTAAGCAGTTGATTTGTAATTAATGCTGCCTGGGCTCTTGCAGGTTGGCAGAATTGGTAACAGCTTGCAGTATTTGTATTTTTTTTTAATTCTCTTTTCTTTTTGGTATTTTGACAATGTCATTCATATCTCATGAAAAAGTACCTCAGACTTAAAGGTTAAGTGTGCTAAAATATGGATGGACAAGGAAGGAAGGAGACCCGGTGCTGCCTAGAGACCTTGATCTTTTGCCAAAGTATTTAAACAATTTAGTGTTTTGGTTTCCTAGCTCCAAGCTGCTTCTCAAATCCCTGGCTAATTAATCCAGTTAATGCTTTGTAGACTTGCTATATGCAGTGCTTTGGCTTGCTGCTCTATCACTGAGGAGTCCGTTTTGTTTGACCGAGTAAACCCATGCAAGCCTAAACTTCTTCGGGTGCAGTGCTGCTGCCCAGGCAGGCGGCTTGTGGATTCATGCAGTATTGGGTCTTGAGAGCCTTCATGTGTGTGACTCTATGTACAAATATGGATATTCCTTGCAGTTTATAGTCTTTAGGTTCAGAATGTAAAGGTTAAATAAATGGTGTGAAATGAAAATTATATATAGAAAATAGGTATTTTGCATAGGACCGAAAGATCCAGTCCACAGACTGAATGGTTTATTTCCTACTTACTGTGTGAGTTGTGCAAAGTCCTCTAAACCTTGACTTCTCTAAGTCTTAGTTTTCATATCTATGAAATGGGGAAAGTAGTTCTATCTTATGGTTTGTGTAGATAAAGAGAAAATTTAAATGCAAGTGCTCATGGCTGGTTAAAACTTAGCAAATGGCAAATGTTTTGTCACTTGGTGGAGATCTGCATGTGTTAAACACATTCGTTTCTTTTGGTGTTTTGGAGTAGGTAATGCCTTTATCTTTTTTCCCCTTGGTTAAATATCTCAGTTTGTGTCAAGGGTATAAAAACCAAATGCTTATTCTATAACAGTAGTGATAAAACACAAATAGATGCATTTGTTTGAGTATTGGTTTTAGAACCATAGGCGTGAGTTATTATAATAATGATCTTTGTTAAGACTAAAGGGTGTGTTTGTGTGTGAGCCCATGTGTGCCACCACCATGTGGAGGTCAGGGGACAAGTTGTGAGCTTCCCTTCTCTTTCTACCATGTGGATCCCTGGATCTAACTGAAGTGTCCAGCCTTGGTGGCAGGTACTTTTACCCTTTGAGGCAACTCATAGGCCCTAATTTGTTTTTAATTTGTATTTTGTTTTTCCCTCTAGTTAAATAGTTAAATAACAGGGAGGCAATCTCAGAATATTCACTGTAAGTGAAACTGATGATATTCTCAGCTCACTCCTTTCTGAAAGCATCTATTATTGTTATAGGTAGTGGGGTGTGATCTGGAGAGTAATGAAGCAGCCTGAGTATTCTTTTTAGAGACTTCTGGTGAAGCCAGGAGTCTTCAGACACACCAGAAGAGGGCATCAGATCCCATTACAGATGGTTGTGAGCCACCATGTGGTTACTGGGAATTGAACTCAGGACCCGTGGAAGAGCAGTCAGTGCTCTTAACCACTGAGCCATCTCTTCAGTCCAGAATTGGAGTTTATTAAGATGAGATTTTAGGGACTGTTGAGATAGTGGGTAAAATGCTTGTTATGTAAGCCCAATGACCTGAGTTCAATTCCCAGAATACAAAGTGGAAGGAGATAATTGTGCTGTGGCACAGAAGTTCCTGTGTTCACATACACAGCACGCAGTAATAAATAAATGTTAACGAAAATGAAATTTTTAATGTGCAGTTAAGCACAAAGGTTAATAGAGAAGTTTTCAGAGAAAGTAAAACACATCCAAGCATGGTGTGGGCTTCCTGGGGCAAGTTATCTTGTTTTCATCTTAGCCTTATGAACCTCAGACTTACTGAGGAATCCCCTCACCCTTTTCAATAAATGAGGCTACAGAATGGTCTTAGAGGTGCTTTGTGTAGGAATTTAGTCTGATAAGATAAAACAAGGATCACTCAGGCTGTAAAACGTGCTTAGGACATGTCTTGCTGTAAATGGTATTTGTTATGATAGGCCTAGAAAATTTTTGCAAGTGTGCAGCTGGAAAGAGAGAAAAGCCATGTACACTTAGGCCTTCAGCATGGTCCATTGCTATTTTTATATTTTTATTCGAAGCATCTCTCTATAAAAGGAGTATTATCTCTGTGTGGGCAATCTTCAAGCAACTGTTGTTAATTGTGCTTAAATTTTTGAGTCAGCTGGTGAGAAGCTTCCATCAGACTTGGGTGAGGGGTTTCTTTTCCTCCTATTTCCCCTGAATTTCCTCTGGCTTTCTGTCTAGCTTTATTATAAGTTTGTTTATTTACTTATTTAATTTAGGACAAGGTCTCATTATGTAGCCCTGGTTGACCTGAAACTCAAAGAGATCCACCTGCCTTTGACTCCTGAGAGCTGGGATTAATGTACATTACCATGCTTGGTCTCTCCCTCTCCCTCTCCCTCTCCCTCCCTCTCCCCCTCTCCCTCTCCTCTCCCTCCCCCTCCCCTCCCTCTCCCCTCTCCCTCTCTCCCTCTCCTCTCCCTCTCCCCCTCCTCCTCCCTTTTCTTTCTTTCTTTCTTTCTTTCTTTCTTTCTTTCTTTCTTTCTTTCTTTCTTTCTTCATTTTTATACATGTATGTGTGTGTGAGGGTGCTGGATCCTCTGGAACTAGAGTTACAGACAGTTGTGAGCTGCCATGTGGATGTTGGGAATTGAACCTAGGTCGTCCACTGGAAGAGCAGCCAGTGCTCTTAGTGCTGAACTATCTCTCCATCCCTAAAATGTGTAGCATAGGCTGACCTTGAACTCCTGATCCTCCTGCCTCTTCCTCAGTAAATCCTACTGGAGTGCATCACCACAACCAGCTCATTATTATTTATAAATTCAGAATATATCTTGGTGATTAGGAATTACCAGGTTTTTGATTGTTAAAGGTAATTTTTCCACCAGCTCTATTCCAAAGGAATTAGTCTACTAAAAACACATAACATTCTTCTTCTTTTTATTTTTATTTTTGGAGACAGGGTCTCACAGCATAGTAGCTCTGGCTGTTCTGGAACTCACCTTGTAGACCTGGCTGGTCTTGAATTCACAGAGGCCTGCCTCTGCTTCTCATTTGCTGAGATTAAAGTTGTACACCACCATGCCTAGCTTTTTTTTTTTTTTAATAAATCTTTTTTTTTTTTTTTTAAATTTATCAGTACATTGTTGCTCTCAGATCTTATTGCAGATGGTTGTGAGCCACCATGTGGTTGCTGGGAATTGAACTCATGACCTCTGGAAGAGCAGTCAGTGCTCTTAACCGCTGAGCCATCTCTCCAGCCCGCTTTTTTTTTTTTTTTTAAATATAGCCAATTACTTTTTATTTGTAAAATTTAAAAATAGAAATGTACCTATAAAATAAAACACAGGAGCAAGCAGGTAAATAAAGATATCACTTAACCTAATGATATCAAAAATTTAAAGCATTAGTGTATTTACATCCAGGCCAAGGAATAGGACACTGCCCAGCATCTTACAAACCTTACTGCTTCATCTTTTCTTTTCCTAGCCTCAAAGTTCTCTTTAAAAAACAACCAGTCTTTGTTTTCAGAGTCTAACTTTTTACTGAACATATTACCATAACAGTTTATAGTGTAAAGGACGAATGCCCACATCATCACCAGACTCCTCCAGTTATTTTTTTCCTTTGCTTCTTCTTTGTTCCTCTCAGCTGCTGCAATGGGGGCAGGACATTTTCTAAGGTAAATCCACCAGCTCCTGCACTGCAGATAGGGTTCTCAGCATTGACTTTGTAAACTGGGCCCAAAAGTTTGAGCATTAGCACTAGCTGCTTTAACAAGGGCAGTAGTCTTACCCTCTGTGATGCTCATCATGTCATCATGCAGAATGAGAGCAGGATAGCTGATGGGGGATCTAGGAGGTGCAGACCATGGTATGGTCTGCATGTGGCGATGGGTGCTAGATGAAGGTCACTTAGACATGGGCTTTGGCTTTATCAGAAGAGTGGACCGTGGGGGAAAGCTGAGGAAAAGCTGTGTTATCTTGACTTAGCATCTAGTAGTTTTGCTTGTTTTTGAACATATATAAATACAATTATTTAGTTTTGTAAATTAAGTCATGAGTAATTTGAATGTTTTGGTTTCTGTTGTTCAACATTGTATTTAAGAGCTTATCTATGTGTTTACCTGTTTCTTTAGTATATGTCACCATTTGACTGTACCACAGTTGATCTAAAGAGAGCTTTTTATGAATATTTCTGGGGAATATGTCTTTGAGCTACGTATGTTCATATGAGTGGAATTACTGAGTCCTAGTGTACGTGTATATTTAACTCGAGCATAGATTGCCAAGCTGTTTTCCACTGTGGTTGGACCAGTTTGCATTCCCATCTGCTGTGTGTGAATGCCTCTTGCTCCATGTCCTCACTAGTACTCTATTAAAAATCTTTTCAGGACTTGGTGCACACGTCCCAGTGGTAGAACAAGCATGAGGCCTTAGGTTTGATTCCCAGAACAAAAAATGAAACAAAAGATTTCAATTTTTGTCTTCTTGGTGATTTTGCATGGCTTTCATTGCATTTTATGGTCATTAATGAAATTGACATCTTTAAATGTACTTGTTGATTATATGTGCCACTATGCTATATATATATATATCAAAACTTAAATTCCTTTTGTCTCTTTGAAATTCCATATCTGTTGACCAACAATGTCTTCTCCCTGTGGTAACTACAAACTCTGTATGTAAGTTCAACTTTTTTCCCCCCTATCAAAGTTTGAACTCAGGGCCTTACAGTTTGAAACCAAGTGTTTGACTCCAGCCTAAGTTCAACTTTAAAAATATCTGTAAGTAAGTCCATGTGGTGTTTTAGTTTCTGTGCCTGGCTTATTTCCTCTAACACAGTGTTCACCCATCTTGTGTCAGATGTCAGAATTCCCTCCTCCTCCTCCTCTCTCTCTTTTCTTAAAAATTTTTATTATATATTTCTTTACTTACATTTCAAAGGTTATTCCCCTTCTACCCCTTCCCCATACGGGTATTCTCCCTATACATCCCCCTTAGTGCCCTCCCCCATATTCCCCTGCACTGGGGGGGTCCAACCTTGGCAAGACCAAGGGCTCTCTCCTCCACTGGTGCCCCAACAAGGCTATTCTCTGCAGTTGGAGCCCTGGGTCAGTCCATGTATAGTCTTTCAGTTTAGTCCCTGGAAGCTCTGGTTGGTTGGCATTGTTGTTTTTATGGGGTTGCAAGCTCCTTCAACTCTTTCAATACTTCCTCTAATTCCCCCCAAGGGGGTCTTATTCTCAGTTAGGTGGTTTGCTGCTAGCATTGACCTCTGTATTGGACATGCTCTGGATGTGTCTCTCAGGAGAGATCTATATCCAGTTCCTTTCTGTGTGTATTTTTTTAGCTTCATCAATCTTATCTAGTTTTGGTGTCTGTATATATATGGGCCACATGTGTGTCAGGCTCTGAATGGCCATTCCTTGAGTCACTGCTCTACACTTTGTTTCCATATCCCCTCCTATGGATATTTTCCCCATTTTAAGAAGGAGTAGGAACATCTGCATTTTGATCATCCTTCTTCTTGAGCTTCCTGTGGTCTGTCGATTGCATCTTGGGTAATTTGAGCTTTTTGGCTAATATCCACTTATCAATGAGTATATACCAAGTGTCCTCCTTTCTTTTTAAACTTAGAAATTTTATTCCTTCCCTTCCTTTCTTCTGGGTGTGTGCATGTTCATGACAAGACTAACAGGTACCTTGAGTGCTATTTCTTAGGGGCTGCACACTTGTGGGTCTTTCACTGGGACCTGGAACTCACTGTTGAGCCGTGCCTTTCTTTTTGTTGAATATTATTTTGTATGGTCGGTCCATCCGAGTCTCAGCTCCTACCTTTAACATAACCACTGTCTTAGTTGTCACTTTCTTGTGCCTACCATTTCCTCATTTAAATCCCCCCCCTCACAGGACAGTGCATTTATTGTCATTTGAATGTTAGGATATCTTTCAAATTTTATTTTAATTTGGAAGCTTATCCCATCCCCCTTTTATTAAATTTGAGTCATATGTGTGTGTGGGTTCTCCTTAGAGAGTTAAATGCTTCAGAAGGTAGGAGGAGGGTAAAAGGGTATAGAAGTATACAAGTTGTTTTTGTCATTCTGTCCCATGAATGAGAAAAGTGACCAGTGTGCTTCACAAGGCTCATCACTTCAGATTCTTGACCTCTCAGGGTTGACTTTTTCCTTTCCAAGGTCCCTTTTGAAGTGAGACTTAACATTATCTGTTGTCAAACAAAAAAAAGTTGATTTCTTTTGTGGTAGGTATAAGACAGGAAGGTATGGAACAGTTGAGTGATAGCCTGAGGCTGGTGATTGCTTTGAGGAATCCCACCCCCACCTTTACCCCCAAGTCAGGGTTTCTTTGTATAGTCTTGACTGTCCTAGAACTCATTCTGTAGACCAGAATGACCTGGAACTCATGGAGAGCTCTGCCTGCCTCTGCTTTCCAAGTGCTGAGATTAAAGGCATGTGCTGAAACTAACTAAGGAAGAGAAATTTAGTTTTTTTGCCTTTTCTTGGGTCAGAAAGGAGAGCAATAGGGAAAGGAAAATATGTGCAGGTCAGAGACGAACTTTGCTTCCTAGGACTTTCAAAGCTTTTTTTTTGGGGGGGGGGCGTTGTATTTGATGCCACTAAGTTGAACTCCTTCTGGGTCTGATTTTTCATGTCTGTGAGACTTTTTAGTTTTCAGTCTTCTTGTTTTGTTCTTGTTTGCTAGGTTATCTTTTATTTCATGCCAATTATTGTATATTGAAAAGCGTAAATATATTTTAAGGTCTAGGTGGAAATATCCTTCTTTTTTTTTTTTTTTTTATTAACTTGAGTATTTCTTATATACATTTCGAGTGTTATTCCCTTTCCCGGTTTCCGGGCAAACATCCCCCTCCCCCCTCCCCTTCCTAATAGGTGTTCCCCTCCCAACCCTCCCCCCATTGCCGCCCTCCCCCCACCAGTCTAGTTCACTGGGGGTTCAGTCTTAGCAGGACCCAGGGCTTCCCCTTCCACTGGTGCTCTTACTAGGATATTCATTGCTAACTATGAGGTCAGAGTCCAGGGTCAGTCCATGTATAGTCTTTAGGTAGTGGCTTAGTCCCTGGAAGCTCTGGTTGCTTGACATTGTTGTACTTTTGGGGTCTCGAGCCCCTTCAAGCTCTTCCAGTTCTTTCTCTGATTCCTTCAACGGGGGACCTATTCTCAGTTCAGTGGTTTGCTGCTGGCATTCGCCTCTGTATTTGCTGTATTCTGGCTGAGTCTCTCAGGAGCGATGTACATCCGGCTCCTGTCGGTCTGCACTTCTTTGCTTCATCCATCTTGTCTAATTGGGTGGCTATATATGTATGGGCCACATGTGGGGCAGACTCTGAATGGGTGTTCCTTCAGTCTCTGTTTTAATCTTTGCCTCTCTCTTCCCTGCCAAGGGTATTCTTGTTCCCCTTTTAAAGAAGGAGTGAAGCATTCACATTTTGATCATCCGTCTTGAGTTTCATTTGCTCTAGGCATCTAGGGTAATTCAAGCATTTGGGCTAATAGCCACTTATCAATGAGTGCATACCATGTATGTCTTTCTGTGATTGGGTTAGCTCACTCAGGATGATGTTTTCCAGTTCCAACCATTTGCCTACGAATTTCATAAAGTTGTTGTTTTTGATAGCTGAGTAATATTCCATTGTGTAGATGTACCACATTTTCTGTATCCATTCCTCTGTTGAAGGGCATCTGGGTTCTTTCCAGCTTCTGGCTATTATAAATAAGGCTGCAATGAACATAATGGAGCACGTGTCTTTTTTATATGTTGGGGCATCTTTTGGGTATATGCCCAAGAGAGGTATAGCTGGATCCTCAGGCAGTTCAATGTCCAATTTTCTGAGGATTCTCCAGACTGATTTCCAGAATGGTTGTACCAGTTTGCAATCCCACCAACAATGGAGGAGTGTTCCTCTTCCTCCACATCCTCGCCAGCATCTGTTGTCCCCTGAGTTTTTGATCTTAGCCATTCTCACTGGTGTGAGGTGAAATATCCTAGGAAATATCCTTCTTTAGAGAGGATTTGATTTGGCTTTATGCTGTTTGCTTTACCAGTAATCTCCCTCTCCATCTCTCCTCCATCTCTAACTATATCTTCCCTTTCCAATTCCCCCTCTACTCTCCCCTCCTTTTCTCCTGCCCTTGATTTCTCCCTGTCCTTCCCTCACCCTCTCTACCTTCCCTCCCCCTTCTCAGGGATTTATAAACAGGCTGTCTCTGAGGTTTGTGTGTTTCCATCTCCTCTCTCTCATGGGTGTAATTTTGAGTGACCACTGGGACATCCTCTATTTTGGACCTTAGAAAATAAAGTTTTGTCCTTTTCACCTTTTTTGTAGACTCTTTTCTAGCTTTATAAAATTTCACACTTAAAAATTGCTTTGCTATTCTTGAACATTTTTTTCTTTATTCATGTGCTCTATTTTTAGAAATGTAAATACCAATATAAATCTTAGTTCATCTTCACTGGAAATGGCAGTTTTGCTAGAACTATCACTCATTCTGTGAGAAAGATAATATTATCCCAATTCCTTGTAAAGCAACTAATACCTAAATGGTTAATCAAATTGCCCAAAGGTTGCAAGAAAATCTATTTTCTTAGGCACCCTGATCTGAGCCTTCTCTTTCTGAGAGAGAAGTTAAGTAACAAGTATTCTTTCATTGTATGGCAAATACATAGTAAATATAAGAGTGATAGAGGCCAAAGAGGGCATCATGTGGGTGTTTCTGTGTAATACAGACTTTTGAAAACCAGTAACTTATATTTATAATTGTATGTGAATTTTCTTATAATAGTTTGTTGAGTCATGTTGAGCTCCTTTTTAATGGAAATATTTCTCTGTAGGATGATGTCATTATGCAGGTGAAGGCAGTTATAGGATAGAACGAGGCCTGTCATTCGATGAAAAGGAGGGATAGGCTGGAGAAAAGTTTTAGCGAGAGGAGGAGACTGGAGCCAGAGAGAGGGAGCAGCCGAGAGAACATGGCAGTGGATGTTAAGATTTCTCTCTGTACATTTACAAGTTGTTATCAATATTCTTTTTTTTTTTTTTTTTCGGAGCTGGGGACTGAACCTAGGGCCTTGTGCTTGCTAGGCAAGCGCTCTACCACTGAGCTAAATCCCCAACCCCATCAATATTCTTAAGGGATGGATGTGTACAGGATTTTGGGCTGTTTAGATGGGCAATTATATCTTATCAATTGGATCGAAGGTTTCATGTGGTGACTTAATTGAGTACAGGAGAGCGTGTGGTGACGGGACACACTGGACCCATCGTGGAGTTGGGATGTGTATGCCTGACATGGTGGCAACCTGCCTTGGGAACTAGATGGGTAGCGAGATTGCTGCCTGGCTCAGAGAGTAGCCATCAGCAGTGTGAGATGGGATGGAGCTTAGTGGGATGGATGTGACCAAGATTTTGTATGTCTAGATGAACAAACTATATCTTATCTAGGTGGGCCATTTATATCCTTATCAATTGGTTGTAAGTTAATTGTGTAGATATATTGTACATTAAACATTTAACATATAATCTAGATGTTTGGTTCCAATTTATTGAGTCTTAACTGGGTGTTGAGACTGTGAACATCTGTGACAGGAAGCTGTACTAGACTATAGAATGCTTGGGGCTAGCATAGCGTGGGACCATGGTAGCACGGCCCATGGAATGAGATGTGTGTATCATGAATGGTAACAACCTGCCCAGGGGATAGTGTGTGGAAGCGGTAACAGAGAAACAGCTAGAGCATGCAGACCCGCACAGAGTGGGAACTTGTGGGAACCACAACAAGCGTTTTTTTAATTATACTGCAGTATTTCACTCTTTCTAACTTTTTCTTTTGAGTTAGTGTCTTAATATGCATAGCTGTCTGTATTGGTACTCACTGTGTAGTTCAGATGGCTTTGAGTTCATGATAATTCTCCTGACTCAGTCTCCTGTGTGCTATGCCCAGATCTTTTTTTCCAGTATTTGCCATGCATTGTAAGAGTTTGGATTTCTTTTTGCAATGTCCAAAATCAATTTCTGTTACATTAAAAGTTTATTTTCTCTCTCTCCCTCTCCCTGTCCCCCTCCCTCCCTCCTTCCCTCTGTGTGTGTGTTTGTGTGTGTGTGTGTGTGTGTGTGTGAGAGAGAGAGAGAGAGAGAGAGAGAGAGAGAGAGAGCGCGCTAGGTTTCTTTTCCTTCTACCATGTGGATCCTGGAGGTCAAATTCAGGTTGTCAGGTTTGATAGCAAGCATCTCTATCTGCTGAGCCATCTCACTAGACCAAGAGTTTGGAGATCTTTATGTGCCTACATATTTATTACATAGTTTTTAACCTGTGCTATATGATTGATCATTATTGCTAGAATTACAAAGTTGTCTCCTAGCTTCTTGTTCTGAAGTCATTTCTACAGTTAACTCTACTTTGCAGCCTGTTCGTGCACTGCTTTGGAACATCAACAGTTTGAGAGAAGAGTGTTTATATTTTAATTTTCATGAGGTAAACGATCAACCCAAGGTGTTGGACATGCAAGCTTGTACAAGGCAAGCTCCTTGCTACTGAGCTAAATATAGCCCTAGCCTTTGAACTCAATCCAAATCAGTCAAATCAGTCTCCTTCCCTCCCTCCTTCCTTCTTTCCCTTCTTCCCTTTCTTCCTTCCTTCCTTCCTTCCTTCCTTCCTTCCTTCCTTCCTTCCTTCCTTCCTCTCTCTCTCTCTCTCTCTCTCTCTCTCTCTTTCTTTCTTTCTTTCTTTCTTTCTTTCTTTCTTTCTTTCTTTCTTTCTTTCTTCTGTTCCTCCTTTTTTCCTCCCTCCGTCCTTCCTTCTTTATTGGTGGTGGTGCCAGGGTTTGAACCTAGGGGTTCCTGAGTGGTACAAAAGCACTTTGTCACAATACTGCCTCCTAGCCCAAGCCCTTGAATTTTCAAAATATCTTTTTATATGCTTCCAGCAAAGACAGAATAGTTGGTATTTGAGCCTCATAGTTGACAGTAGTGAAATGCTTGTGTTAAAGTTGCAAGATTCTAGAGATGTGGCAGATGGGGCAGGGTGGAGAAGAGGAATAGCAGATGGAAGCCCAGGGTAGATGGTACTTTGAACATTTTGTGGGGCAAAAGGTAAAAGGTGTAAATGTTTGGGAGAGCATTGAGAAGTTTCAAGTACCATGGGGCTGTAAGATAAAGAAAGAATGGTTTGATAATGAGGCTGGGGAGGAAACTAAGGAAAGGAGGGAGTGCCACAGAGACCAAAAGTTGGGGAGAACATGCAGAGGGGTTTAGAAAAACCTTTATGAGCCAGATATGTGGAATATGATTTGAGAATCTATAGATTATCCTTGAATCTTCAGTTTTAGATAACTTTCTCTATGTTATGCTGCTTTAAAAACTAAACAAAAGGGAAAAAAAGCTAACCCAAAGGTCTACTCTAGAAAACTCCATAATCAAGAAAAACAAGTTTGGAACTTCCTCCTAGTTTCTTTTAGCTTTATCTGTGCTCAGGGTCAGCCCAGCCTCACTTAGAGACCTGTGCTAAAACAATCCCCATATAGGAATTGCCTTTCTCAATATAAGAGAAAAGGGACCTGGTAGATTTGTGTTTGGGTTTTAAAACCAAACATGAGAGTTGTCATGGGCCATTTGCACCCACCTCCCTCCCTCCCTCCCTCCTTTCTTTTTCCTTTCTTTCTTTTTTCTCCTCTCTCTCTCTCTCTCTCTCTCTCTCTCTCTCTCTCTCTCTCCCTTTCTCTCTCTCTCTCTCTCTCTCTCTCTTTCTTTCTTTCTTTCTTTCTTTCTTTCTTTCTTTCTTTCTTTCTTTCTTTCTTTCTTTCTTTCTTTCTTTCTTTCTTTCTTTGCCACTGTCCTAGAGAACACCGAAAACTCATGCCAACAAACCACATGTTAATTCACTACAGGAAGGAGAGAAAAGTTGGGCACAAAATTTCAATTGCCCACATTTTTCTTTCTAGTCAAGACGTTATACATGTGCACTCATTGAGAATTAGATAAAATTCATCATGTTTCTCCTTGAGTTAGTTGGAAATTGGAAAGCATCTTACAGTAGATAAAGCTTAAGCTTGCTGTGAGCCAGGCAGTTCAACGTTGTGAGGTCGTTGCCTCAGCATGGGCAAACTTGGCTGTCTGCCCTGGTAGTATGATTGGAAAGCCGTAAACCGACACTTTAGGATCATTGATCAAGTGAATGTGATCAACTGAAGATTCTGTTAACAGTCTCTAGCAGGCTTAGCCTTTGTCATAGACAGGCATTTGCAACTTGGGACAAAATCTCGAGACAAGAGTAGAGCTTTTGATCCTTTCTGTTGTTGCTTTTAAATATAAAATGTGTCACTAGTGCTGTCAGTGACAGAGCCTGGAATGTGTGGAAAACCTGGAAATTTGGAGTATGAAGACATTTTAGGGATGCTTTTATTTTTATGTTTATATTAGAGTGTATATAAATTCTTTTCTAAATTTTATCAGTATTAGTTAATTTTTACCCAGTAAGAAATTATTGTGCCTAAATTTAACTGCTGCTTTTTTGTTTTTTGTGTTTTTTTTAATTTTCTGGTGTTATATAGACTAAGCAAGCATTTTATTCTCTCTCTCTCTCTCTCTCTCTCTCTCTCTCTCTCTCTCTCTGTGTGTGTGTGTGTGTGTGTGTGAGTGTCTGTCTGTTTGTCTGTACCTGCTTTCTGCTCCTCAGTGTTGAAATTACAAGCACACCCACACTGTGTTTTGTTCTTTGAGTTCTGTGAATCTAACTTAGGTCTTCACAACAAGTATCTCACAACTGAGCTGCCTCAAGCCTCCAACATTTACTGTCATTGGTATTTTAGATTCAGTGAAATGTGGTCACTTGCTTCTTGTACACTTAAAGATGTTGAGGCAGTGTGGTGGTGTAAACCTTTAATCTGAGAACTCAAAATGAAGAGGTAGATGGATCTCTGAGTTTGAGATTAGCCTGGTCTATTTAGAGAGTTCCAGGCCAGCCAGGACCACATAGATCTTATCTCAAACAAACAAACAGACAGACAAACAAACAAATACAAATAAAAAAGGTTGATGTATTTATTTGGCAAATGGAGCCCAGGTTTCTTTGTTATATTTTCTTATAATACATAACTGAGATTGCCTTCCTGCTATCTTTATTCTTTCTGGCTTTAAGAAAAATTTATAAAAGATAAATTAGTAATACTTTTGCTCTTGAAATTTCATTCCTTCAAAGGGTAAACTTTTGGACCTTTGTGTGCTGATATCTACTTGTGTTTATTTATTTGTATGTGTTGGAGCCACATGGTGTGCATGTGGAGGTCAATGGACAACTCTCACTAGTTGGGGCTCTTCTGCCACCTGGTGGGATCCAGGAATTGAGCTCAACTAGTCAGACCTAAGGGCAAGTGCCTCTTCTGCTGAGCTGTCTTGCTTGCCTCTTTGTGTTCTTTCTAATTGGTTAATCACATGAAGAAAACTCCTTCTTGAGATGTATTAGTGCCTGAAAATATCAGCAGAGACAGAAATTCATAGAAGACCATTTCACCTTCATTTTCGATCTTGTCAGCTCTACAGCCACTAGTCCATTAGAAAAAACTTTAAATATATTGTAAAAGAAATATCATGTATCTCATTGATAATTTTCAAATCTGAAGACTGATTTGAGAATAATGAAACACACAATTTCGTCATAGTTGTTGATTAAACAACTTCTGAGGCTTTGTGCTAGAGCCTATTTGAAAGAAGCATGGAGCACCACTCTGCCTTCAGGAGCACTTCGTCTGCCAGTGGTCATCATCTGAAAGCTTTCTCAGATATGATGCTCTCAAGGTTGACGGTTGATTGTTGATTTTAAGTTCTGAACCTGAGAAGATTGACTTTAAATTCTGGTACTTCTTCTACCGCTTAAAGTCTTCTGTGTGGACACTGTTTTTTTACTGCTGATCTCTCCTGAGTGTTTAGTACAGTACTTGACACAGTGAGAACTTTGTCAGCCTCTGTAATTCATCTCACCCCTCCAGGCCTCAGTCCCTTCAGTAGAGTTATTGTAGGAGCCAGCTCAGGTGGGTATCCGTATGTGTGACTCTTCGCAGTGGGGATTCCCCTTTACCTCCATGCCGATCCCTGTGCTGACCTGCGTGTTGTGAAGAAATTTTGATTGTGGTGTTATGTAGATGTGGTTCGGTTGCAGTTCAGTCTTATCCATTTATTAGATGTGTCCAGTGACTGTAACTTTAAGTTTTTAAAGTCTGCTTTTAATGATGTTTATTAAATGCTTTAACCTCTCTTTTAACCCACCACCTACCAGAAGTAGTGGGAAAGAAAGGATATGGGCAAAGTTTAGAAAGTGGGTTTTGTTTTTTTTTTTTTTTTTTTTTTTTTTTTTTTTTTTTTTTTTAGCAAATCTGATTTTTGTTGTCAGGAAATAAGCAGTTCAGTTTACAGAAGTTAGCAGCAGAAGCTCAATCTATTCCCAAACACTTTATGGATATACCAACAGTTCAGTTCAGTAGTCAGGATAGCAAACATGGATCAGCAGCGGTAGCACTACTTAGCAGAGACAGCCAGGCCATAGCCTTGGCACAAGTCAGCAGGAGGGACCAGGGCCAGCAGGAACACTGGGAAAAGTTCTCGGCTGTGCTTCTCTTAGTGAAGTGAAGATCTGTGAAGACTTGAGACCAACAAGTGCTCTACCAGCAAGCCTAGCACAGCTTTTTGTTGAGTCTGTTGAGTCCTATTTATACACATACTTCAAACGTCATAAGTCCTCCATGAATCTTGCCTCAGCAAGTGTGTCTTTCTCAGCTGACATTGCTCTACCAGTTAGCCTGAGTCCGCAGAGGCAACAAGAAACTTCAGCACATCACCAGAAGTTTTCTTCCTTCCTTCCTTTCTTCTTTCCTTTTTTTTTTTTTTTTTTTTGTGCATTACTCTCTATGGAGTCCTGACAAATGCAGCTCAATTACATAATGTAGGTGAACCAATACATGTGTGTCATTAGCAAAGAATCCTTCATCACATGTCCTTTCACGTGCTTGCTTTAACAGAACATCTTTTCACATGTGTCTTCTTCAGGAAAACACTACTTCATGTGTTTACCCCAGCAGAACACTCTCTAACACAACTGACTTTCCAAAGAACCCGTATGTTTCTACTTCAAGTGGCTTCTGATTTCCTTGCTGAATTTCCTCGTGAACACCTCAAACTCACCTAAACTTCATTCCTTCTATAGGCTGTTTGTGTTAAGTAGCATAACCAATTTTTGCTCACAATTTTGAAAATTACAATCTGTAATTGGGTGGCCTGTGGCAAGGTGGCATATTGTGTGAGTATATGGTAGAACAATTTGCAGAAGAGAGAAAGAGGAAGGGTTCAGACCCTTATGCAGAATGCCCTCTCTGACCTGAGTACTTTACAAAGCTCCACATCTTAAAAGTTCTGCCACCTGCCAATAGTTACCAGCCTGGGGACCAAGACTTACATCATGGGCCTTTGGGAGACATTTTAAGAGCCCAGTTATAGCCCAATTTTAAGTTTCTTGTACTGAATTCTGGGAGCTGAGCTACATTATCACTGTCTTCCTGATGTCCCCTTCCTTAAGCCCCCATCTTCACATCTGACTCTGCTGATCTGTCTCAGGCATGTTCTTTCCAGCTCCGTTGCCACCAACTGTGCTGTTTCTCACACTGCTGTGGGCTTCTTACTAACTCTGCTTCCTGCTTGCTCAATTTGAGTGTTTCCTACAGATCCCTACTCTGCCTTCCTCTCCCGTGTCAACATCTCAGTGGCTCCCATTCACAACTGAAAATTTTCTTTATTTTGCCCATGAAGGCATGGTTTGGCACTAGCAGCCTTCTTCAGCCTTATTTCCTACTACTAGTTCCGCAGTGTGTAGTGAGAGACATACTGATCTTTTAAAATCTTATCTGACAAGTTTCCAGTACAAAGCTGCTACTTTCTTAGCCATTGCTGTTCTCTCTGCACAGATCAGTTTTGCCTATTTTTGTTTATTCCATTTCTTTGATCCTTGAGGTCTGTGACGCTGTGACAACTCTTTCAGGAAGACTCTAGCCTTCAGAGAGACACAGCCTTTCGTAAGGTATGCTATGCCGTTAATGTCTTCATCTGTAGACTTTGTTTATGGCTGCGCTGTTCTGAATGCTTAGCACAGAAGTTGACCCTCAGTAAATACTTGGTAAATATTGGTTGAAGGGATAAATAGATAAATGAATATTACTTGCTTTGTAAGGTTAGTGTGAGAGTGACATTAGAGCATAGATGGAATCTTACAGGGGGTTTATGGCATGAGTTTACTGACTTTTTTTTCTCTTTGTTTCTCCCTGTGCATATGAAACTGTTGATATGGCCCACTAGTTGGCAGTTTACTATATCTAACTGAATTTTAACATATTTCTTAATGTGGGTAATAGTATAAAAATCAACTTGAAAGCCACTCTTTTGGCTTACACATAGCATGGGCTAGTGCAGCCTTTGGGCAACACTGTTTAAGGTAAGGCAGTGAAGTGAGCTAAAGCTCGCTTCTAAAGAAATGTAATATTGCTCTTGATCTAGTATCCTTGTTACTTATAAATGCCACATATAAAATCTTGAAATAACTGTTTCACCCTCTTTTTACAGACACACTCTATTTCTAATCCAAAATAATTTTCACTTTTGTGTGCTTATGTGCCACAGCGCTTTTCTTTCTAATACCTTGAGAACATATCTGCAATATTGTTGAATTTAGTGTGGGGATGTCTGTGTTATATAAAGTATGTGGTGATGATGATGCAAGCATTATATTGTATCTATCATAATGAAACCCTCTAATTGTTTAAGTTATTGTTCTTATTAAATTTTGTCACTTTTCATAGGTTTTATGACCTTTAGTCTTACTAGTTTGAAAAATCAGATGCTATACAGATTCACAAATACCCAGTTTATACACAAGGTTCTCTAAAGCCAGACTCAGACAAAAGGAAGCCAAAGTATTTAAGGAGTAAGACAATAGTATTTACCTTTGTGTTAGTTCTGTAACTAATTTCATTTCTTAGTGAATGTTTTATATCGATTTGATAAACATTTGTGTAACTGGGTAAGATTTTCTTTTTTAAAGCTAGTGGTCAATTCAAAACCTTTGATGCTGTTGACTTTCTCAGTATTAATCATCGTTTTATAAGACAGTCTCCAAGGATGCATAAATTATGATAATAGAAGCCAGGGCAGGGCTGGAGCTGGTGGTAGTTGCTGCAGTGTTATTGTGTCCATTGGGATGGCACTTTGTGTGCCCGTCTTCTGTGTATTGTTGGCCAAGGAGCTCAGTTCTGTCCCTCACAAAGCTGGAGACAGCAGTGAATTATAAAAGGCACCAGAGAGCAATCCTACTAAGTAGTTTGTTTGGAACTCTTAGAGTTGATGGGGGATCTTGTGAAAGCTTAAGTCGTCCTTTGCATATAGCTACTCTGTTTTGTAGGCATTAGTGGCAAAGGCTCAAATAAAATAGTAATCCACCATAAAGAAAGATCTGGTCAAGTCACAGAGTCCAGTTTTCATGTCTTTTCATTGAGTTTTATCAGACATTGCAGACTGATCAATAACAGATGCTATAGTCTTAGAATAAGAACCAAATGATAATTTCTTGTTAGCTGCTATTTTTAATAAGTATGGTATTTATATTGGAAAAATTATAATGAAACTTAATTTGAAAAGATGAATGTAATACAAAAATTTCTCAACATTGAGATACTTCCAATAATCTTATTTTATCTGTATTTCAATCTGTTTATATGTAAGAGAATACTTTTTCTGAAGAATTTTAAATGAAACATATTTTTAGGTAAGCCACACATTACCAAGTTAATTGAAAAAGAAGTATAGAAAATTACCTAGAATAATATTCAAAGCAGAATTGGATAAGTTGTTGGAATATCATTCCTGAAGAGTTGCCTGCTCCAATGGCTTGCTTTGTTATCATGTACATCTTTGCAGACAGTGCCTGTGCTAGCCAGGATATTCTGAAGTGCCCTTCCTTGTACTTCATTGTACAAGGCTGTTGTAACACAGTGTGAAAACGGTAGGACAAAACATTGTTTCTTTGTGTAGCTTTGGCTGACCTGGAACTCACTAAATAGATCAGGACGGCTCAAACTCATAGAGATTGGCCTGACTCTGCCTCCTACATGCTCAAATTAAAGGCATGGGCCACTACAGCCCTACAATATATTTTCTGAGTTAAGAATACCATTGCACTACTCAATTGATTTATAAATTAAAAACTTCAGTCCTACCAAAGATTATTACTATAAAGTTTGAAAAACAACAACAACAACAACAACAACAATAACAACAGCAGCAACAACAAAATCCTTGGTGACTTCACATAATTGTTTAACTTTTTTTCCTGTTTGTGTTTTTATGGGGCGCTTCCCTTGACAGTTCTGTTTCATTCAGTGTTGGATGGGGTTAGCTATTTATCAAAAGCTGGTATCTCCAAGATGCTTTCACTTGGGTGCTTCTTAACTTTACCTAGGTGGCTTTAACAGTAGCATCTTGCTGGGTCTCTAATGGACTATGTGTTCTCTCTTCATTCAGAAGTCCATGGCAATAAGATCCTAAAAGGATAGAAACAGAAACTGTCAGTTGCTAATGGTTTAGGCTCAGAAGAGACTATATGATTTCTTCTGCACCCTATTGTTCAGAACCAATCAGAGCCAGCCCTATTAAAGAAGAAGGGGTGTAAACTCCTTAGTCTGAGAGAAGAGGCATATGATGAAACTAGCTGGTGATATCTTTGAAGATACTGCACTGTAGTAGCTAATACAAAATAGTACTGATGCCTTGGGGCCCTGTGTGCTATTGTCCTTCTTGTTTTATCACTTTTCTACTCAATCGTTAAAATTGTTGATTGTTTTATTATTGGTAGGGGGGAGGGGTATATGCCATGGTGCATGTTTAAAGAACAGAAGACAAGTTGCATACTTTCCCTAAGGTAATTTCTGGAGGTCAAACTCAAGCTATCAGATTTGCACTAAAAACAAGTCAAATCCTTTTACTTTCTGATGCATCCTGCTAGCCTACCCACCACCCAAGCAGAAAAGTCGCTTCTTTGCTTTTCATGATCCACATGCTTGACAGGAAAATCTTTTAAGTTTCTATTTAAAGTAAGCATGTACTAGACAATTACTTGTCAAACATATAAAAAGTGAAAATAGTTTCTAAGGCTAGCCCTAGATTTTTGATGATAATGAATATGTTATCACAAATGTATTTAGCCTGATGACTATCATGCACTTCTTATCTGAATCTCATTGTATTTTTTGAGGCTAAGTAACCAAGCCACTGTGTTACCTGAATCCACAGAATTCAGTTTCTGAATTTTGGATTATAACTAGCAAGAAGTGGAGTTTGTGAGAGACTCGCTCAACATTTGTTTTGTGCTTTGGTGTGATGGTAAGAGTTAAGATAGTGAAAGTATCTGTGTGTGTTAGTTTAAGTGCATATGTGCATGTGTTTGTGTAGTGAGTAGTTTTTTTTTTTTTTAAAGAGATGGAACGTTATATAGTAGTGGTTTTTAAAATTTTTAGAATGGAGAAATAATTTCAGTAGATGGTTGTTAAATATCATTCTGCCATATATTAAAACTGTAATGTACATGACAGTTGCTTGGTGAACTTGTTACAGTACAGCCTGCTGGACCCCAAGTCTAGAGTTTAGGTAACTCTGCTGTAAGCTTAATAATTTATGTTTTCTTATAGACTTTTTGGGCAATGCCAACTCTGCTGGCTTAGGGAACACAATTTGGGAACATCTGTGATATGATTTTTAATGGATTTAGTATAGTTTTTATGTAGATGTGTCATTATTTAGTCAATTTATTCTAAGACAGGTTGTGTAAATATTTTTGCTATTGTAAACAGTATTATAATGGCCATCATTATATGCACATGTATTAGCATTTCTTTATAGCATATTTCTAGAAATTGAATTACCTGGTCAAAGGGTCAGCACATTCTTAGGACCTTTAGTGTATAATGCTGAATTATGTTCTAGAAGGTTGTACACATTATATTTTTCCTAAAAGGTGAAACAAGTTAATATCACAAAGTTTTTCAAGAAAATTTTCAGAGGGGACTCTGAAAAATAGCTTAATATTAAAATAAGTATGTTAACTCACTAAAGTTATTAGATTGTGAAAGCAGTAGTCAATTGGATATAAAATTATATTAAAAGTCTGGGGTTGGTGATATGGCTTGGCTGGTAAAAGGTGCCTAGTGACATGAGTTCGATTCCTAAGTCCTACATTGTGGATGGAGAGAACCAACTTATTCAAGTGTTCTTTGACCTTCATGCTTAAGCCGTGGCATGTTTATTTGCATGCATGCACACACACAAAATGTAAAAATCTGGCCAGCTTATATTTTAGTTCTCCTGTGGCTGTGGATAATTAGCACTAAGTCACAACACTTCAGATAAGAGGACCATCTTCCTCAAACACCCCCCACCCCTGCCAAGTACGTGCATGGACAGGCCAGGCCAGGCCAGGCTGTTCAGTATTTGTAATCTTGGTGCTGAAATCCCATTACAATCTTAGATTTTCTGCTGTTTTTGGTATAGAGTTTCATAGCAGAGCAATTCTAAGAAAGATGCTAGCAACTCTTAATCACAAGGGACCAAGACTGGACATAAATTTTGTTCCTGAAGCTTGGATTGTGACATTGGAGGCCATCTCATCTTTAAGACATCAGTGCTATTATCCCTGGGATGACCATAGTAAGTTGGAGTGCAATGAGATGTTGGATAATTCTGGATTCAGCACTGTTTTCTTGTCTGAGTCCATGCAATTCTGCTAAGAATGGCTTTCTCCAATTCAACCACAGTGGTCGGCAGCTTCTGTCCATTAGTTAGGTGTAAATATCTGCATCTGACTCTTTCAGCTGCTTGTTGGGTCTTTTGGAGGGCAGTCGTGATAGGTCGCTTTTTGTGAGCACACCATAGCCTCAGTAAGAGGGTCAGGCCTTGGGGCCTCCCCTTGAGCTGGATCCCAATTTGGGCCTGTCACTGGACCTCCTTTCTCTCAGTCTCTTCTTCATTTTTGTCTCTGCAGTTCTTTCAGACAGGAACAATTATGGATCAGAGTTTTGATTGTGGGATGGCAACCCCATCCCTCCACTTGGTACTCTGTCTTTCTACTGGAGGTGGACTCTACAAGTTCCCTCTCCCCACTGTAGGGCATTTCATTTAAGTTCCCTCCCTTTAAGTCCTGAGAGTCTCTCACCTCCCAGGTCTGTGGTACATTCTAGAGGGTTCCCTACCCCTCCTATCTCCTGAGGTTTCCATTCTTCCCACTGACCCAATACCTGATCATGTTCCCTTCTTCCCCTCCTTGTCTTCTTTTCCTTGTCCCTCCCTCCCTCCTTCCCTCCCTTCCTCCCTTACTCTCTTTCCTGGGATTGCCATCTCCCACCCAAGTGGGAGGCATCCTGCTTGGGCCCTTCATCTTGTTAACCTTCTTGAGTTCTGTGGACTGTAATCCTGGGTATTCTGTACTTTTTTGGCTAATATTCACTTACTAGTGAGTATATACCATGCACATCCTTTTGGGTCTGAGAAACTGAAGAGGAGAGTGATCCCATAGTCTCAACTAACCCGGACCCCCGAGATCTCTCAGACACTGAACCACCAAATCAGGCATCATACACCAGCTGAGATGAGGCACCCAACACATATACCGCAGAGGACTATGGGACTGGACCCAATCAGAGAAGATGCACCTAACTCTCAAGAGACATGAGGCCTCAGGGAATGGGGAGGGCTGGTGGGTTGGGGGTGGGGTGGGGTGGGATATCCTCTTGGAGATGGGGAGTTATGGAGATGTGGGATGTGGAACAGTCAGAGGGTAGACCAGGAGGGGTATAAAGTTTGGACTGTAAAAAAAAAAAGATTAAAGAATTAAAAAAAAAAAGAATGGTCTTCTCTTTTTAGCTTTGAGAGAGGACCTCAGGAAGAAATATCATTTAACTATCTATAGATTGTCTCGTGCTAAGGGCCAGGACCAAGGTGTAGCTTAGTGGTAGTGTGCTTGCCTAGCATGTATTAGGCCCTGAGTTTGATCCCCTAGTAACACAAAAGCAAGACAAACAGCTCTAAGTTAGGGATGATGGTTGCCAATGACTATAAAGATGGAAAAGGAACATTGCTATATTCCTTTGGGGCCCAGTGCCACCAGGGTCTTTGGTAACTTTCTTTTCTCTTCTTTTTTCTTTGAACAGATGAGACTAACATTCCTGTTCTTGAGTTATAGCAGTTTTGGTTTGAGTATATGTACAGATTGCTAAGTTGCCCTGAAAAGCTAAATTATAGTTGCGCTTTAGTTTCCGAATAAGGCAGCATGAAATCTGTTAGTAAATATAATTTAATAAGTTAAAACTGTACTGTTGCTCTCTTTTTAGAGGCAGGAGAAGAGGATGTTGTATTGGAAGTTATTCCTGATCTGCAGAACAAAGATCATTTGCCATGGCTTACTTTTCTGTCATTCCAAAGTGGGTCTGTACAGTGTGTTACAGTTGTTTATTGAGACAGTTATGTGGTCAAATGTGCTTGGAGGGGTGGTGTTGGACTTTACACATTTGCTGATTATCTAGTTAGGAATTATGCTTATGCTGGTCCATGGTTCCTGGTGATTGAAAAACAGAAGGTACATCTGTAGTCAGTGCTTAGATCGTATAAAATCAGTTGCTTTGATACTACAAGGGAGCAAATAATATCTTGAAGAAATATTTTTAAACAATATAGCTGCTTATAGTATTTTTGTTATTAAGGTACTCTTTTATTTGAACCCTCACTTTGATTATTATTAAATTTTCTGCCTAGCCATAATCTTTTTTTTTTCCTGTAATGGGAGTTGGTCTTTTATAGGTTAAATTATTTTTACTTTTAATTTTAAATGAAGACTGTTAGCATTAGGAATTCCTTTAAGGAATTTTAATGTGTTTGCTTTCAGTAAAGTTGCATCATTGTTAGAGTCACAAAAATATCATTCAGTGAATAACATGTAATTGGTCAGTTTTTGAAGTGTGTTATTGCTATTGGTGTTAAACTAGGTAATGCATCTTTAGCTTTCCTTTCATTTGTTCTAAGGTAGCATCACTTTGGCCCAGAAAAGTAGTGTGCATTGTTCTGATAATAAAGAAGTGATTGTCTGAGGGTTGATTGTTTGAATTGTGTGAATTGGGGAGTGGTGTTTTTTTAGCATGACACTTTGGGAACTGGTGCTTAGTTAGGATACTTTTGTTCCAAGATCTCTTTGAGTCAGTTCCTATTAAGAGTGAAATGTGACAAGCTGTATAACAATGAAAATATTTGAACAATACAATACTTGTGTTATTATTGTATGGCTTTGAGGAAAACCTCATACTGTGTCTAATTGAATTTATTATGCTTAATGAAGTTTTGAAACCAAAGAATACCTTTTTTGTTTACTTGACCATTGAGTTTACATTCTTTAGTGTGTATAAGTACACTATAAAGTATACAAAAATGCTGAAAATTTGCAGCTTGTGAGATAATTATACAGTAGTTGCCCTATACCATTTTCAGAGCATACTGTTAAAAATGATACTCTCTATGAGTTAAGTTCCAATAAATAGCTGGAGAAGGAAGGGGTAAAAATAGTAAATTAACGTTTGCTTTCATTAATAGTTTCTGTGAATTTTTAGAATAGAACTGATCGCAGTAAATTTATTTGGTAAATTATCAATGTCCCTGTTATGAACCTCCTTAAAAATACCTGATAGGATTGTATTCAGAAGCATATCATTAATTTAAAATGCTGCGCTGTTTCTTTTTAAAGAGAACAAAGAATTGGAATATCGCTGCTTGATGTGAGTTATGTAAATTATCATGGTAAATGTAACACTGTGTAAAAAGGATCTGTAGAGTAGTTCCATGGGATTTTTTATGAATTGTGAAATAATTTTTGTTGGTTTCTACAGGTATAGCTCTCTGAATCCAGTTCAGTAATGATCTTGGGGGTAACTGTGATTTCTTTCCTTTCCACTGCAGCTATTAGGAGAAGCACACACCAGGTAGTCCTTTCTAACATAACCTTTGGAAAGACATGGGAAGCTGGTGTGTGGGGCGGTGAATTTTGAGGGCTAGGTAAAAGTTTTGTTTTGTGTCCTTGCGAAACCTGGTATTTGATAGCTACAAAGGAAAGCTGGTGATGCCTGGCTCCCTGGATTTTGTGTAGCTTCTTTTATTTGCCAGATGATCTGATATCTATTTGGAGCCACTGCACTTTTTTGTTTGATAAAGGTGAATTATCTCTTTTCATGCCCCTCACCCCTCAGTTCCCCACATGTGATAAAAATCAACCCAGTATATTCTTTTCTATTACTAGGTATACTTGTCATATTTAAATGATATTAAGAAATATAAAGTCCCCTTTTTTGAACTTACATAATTAACCAAGTTATAGTGAAGCTAACAGCTACTCTCAAATGTTCAGTGAGGTTGTCAGTGCAATTGCATAATTGTCCTAACTCAAGTCAGCCACAAAGGGACAGGTGAAAAGCTGCATTTAACAATGTTTAAGCTTTGGGAAAATAAGAAAAACAAAGTGAGGCATGGGCACAGAGGTAGAGGATGTGTATTAAGCAATAGTTTTAATAATGGATTGTAAGTTGGTGAAGGAAGGCAGCATGGACATGTACAGATGAAAGCAGTGGAAAGATTGAGATGTATGCTCATGTGGGATTGAGGGGTGTTGAGACAGAAAGAGGAGGTGATAAGGCATGCTGGGCATTGAGACATTTGCAACAGGAGCCTTGTGGGGTTTTAGTGCAGTAGTGGTAATGTTTAAAATATGAATGTAGGCCTGGCTATTAGTTCTTTTTTTTTAAATATTTATTTATTTACTATATATGAGTACACTGTAGCTGTCTTCAGACACACCAGAAGAGGGCATCAGATCTCATTACAGATGGTTGTGAGCCACCATGTGGTTGCTGGGATTTGAACTCAGGACCTTTGGAAGAGCAGTCGATGCCCTTAACCACTCTCTGAGCCATCTCTCAGGCCCTATTAGTTCTTTTCTAATTGTTCTGACAAAACATGAGAAAACAGAAGAAAAATGGGTTGACTTTTGACTCATAGGTTCAGAAAATTTATATTATGGAGGTGGTAACATATGATGGACAGGAAGCTCAGAGAAAAGAGAGGCAGGAACTATGCAGGAGCAATTGCAAACTTCAAAGACACACCTACCTTGTCCTAGTTCCTGTAGATAGACCCACCTTGTGAATTTTCCAGAACTTCCTTATAAAAGTATCAGTAGCCATGAACCAATGAAGCATTTAACACATGAGTTGATGTGGGATATTTCATGTTCAGCATAGCAGTGTGGGTAGATGAGGTTGGATGAGCTCAAAATTGTGGGGAGAGGAAGCCAGGGAATGAAACATCACAGAATTTGGACGGACTGTTATGGACAATAAACCAATGGCTGTGGTGGGAATAGTGTCAGAGTGTGTACAGGTTCTGGGAAGTAGGGGTGGCTTTGGAATTAGTATATGACAATAAAACAGTAGTGTGGGGTATAGTCTGAGGAGCTGAGGGCCAAGACTTGAGTTTTGGAGAGGAAGAAAGAATAGCTGGAAGTGGCAACCAGAGGACATATACTTTAGCGCCAGGCCAGTGGGAGGAGAGGCAGAGAGGACATTTCCATAGAGGTTCCTCCTGAAGTAGCCTGCATTGGGTAGCAGTAAGAATGAGAAGGGCATCTCTGGAGGGGCGGCTAGGTTGTTGTGGATGCTGGGCCTTGAAAGGGTCAGGAACACCATATGTGAATATGCCACATGCTTATTATATCCTCATATATACGTGAGCATGCTGTATGCTTACATAAGCTTATGCTTGTCTTTGGCAGCCATATTTAAAATCCATTGTACTTTTTGATTGTGGACACATTTCTTTTTGTTTAAATTTTTAAAAAGGTATCAATGTGGTTAAATGCTGATATGTATAAGCACTTATCTATACATTGTGATAGTACATAGTTTGAAAGGCTATGATTTAGAGGGTGAGGAAGAGAAGAAAGATGCCAGTGTTTTCTAGGAAAGGAAATTGATTTAGCTCGTTAGTGTTAGGGATTGATAGTTACAAAACAGAAGTTGGGTGGGTTGCTCATAATGGCTTGGCTTAAAACTGTTGGTGATGGAACTGAACCAGTGCCACAGCTCTCTGTACCCAAATCCTGTAGGGAAGAGAGCTGGACTCTCAGAAATGCAGACAATCCTTCGAGCTCAGGGGAGACCACTACTTTTCCTCACATTCCTGGGCCAAGAGAGACCTGCCTAGTGCCCCCTGGATAGAGAAACCTAGGAGCAGTCAGCCGCAGGAAGCTTCTGGTTTCAGCCTGTGCCCAGAGCTGAAAGCCAGTCCCTAGGAGCCCTGACACACCTGAGAACAGAGGTAAGACCAACTCTTCTGCTCTGAGTGACTTGCCTGGAGGCTTCAGAACACACAAACCCAGGAGCAGCTCTCTGTTCCCAGATCCAGCTAAAAGAAAACAGGTCCACAGGAGTGCTGACCCACAGGCTTACAGGAGGGTCAAGCCACAGAGACAGCAAGACAAGCTAACACAAGAGACAACCTGACCACAATAGGCAAGCACAGAAACCTAAGCAACAGAAGACTACTTGGCCTCATCAGAGTCCAGTTCCCCCACCAAAGCAATATCCTAACACACAGGAAAAGCAAGATTTGGATTTAAAAATCACATCTCATGTTGATGATGGAGGACTTTAAGAAGGACATAAACAACTCCTTTAAAAAAAAATTCAGGACAACACAGGTAAACAAGTAGAAGCCCTTAAAGAGGAAACACAAAAATCCCTTAAAAAATTATAGGAAAACACAACCAAACAGGTGAAGGAATTAAACAAAACCATCTAGGATTTAAAAATGGAAATAGAAACAATAAAGAAATCACAAAGGGAGACAATGCTGGAGATAGAAAACCTAGGAAGCAAGCATCACCAACAGAGTACAAGAGATAGAAAAGAGAATCTCACGGGCAGAGGATACCATAGAAAACATTGACATAACTGTCAAAGATAATGTAAAACTCAAAAAGTTCCAAAACATCCAGGAAATCCAGGACAGGAGAGGATCAAACCTAAGGATAATAGGTATAGAAGAGAGTGAAGACTACCAACTTAAAGGGCCAGTAAATAGCTTCAACAAAATTATAAAAGAAAACTTCCCTAACCTAAAGAAAGAGATGCCCATAAACACCTCCAAATAGATTGGACCAGAAAAGAAATTCCTCCCATCACATAATAGTCAAAACACAAAACAAAGGAAGAATATTAAAAGCAGTAAGGGAAAAAGGTTAAGTAACATATAAAGGCAGACCTATCAGAATTACACCAGACTTCTCATCAGAAACTATGAAAGCCAGAAGGTTCTGGGCAGATGTTATACACACCCTGAGAAAACACAAATGCCAGCCCAGGCTACAGTATCCAGCAAAACTCTCAATTAACATAGATGGAGAAACCAAGACATTCCATGACAAAACCAAATTTCTACAAATCCAGCCCAACGAAGGATAATAGATGGAAAACTCCAACACGAGGAGGGAAACTACACCCTAGAAAAAGCAAGAAAGTAATCTCCTTGCAATGAACCCCCCCAAAAAAAGAGAGCCACAAAACATAATTCCATCTCTAACAATAAAAATAACAGGAAACAACAATCATTTGTCCTTAATATCTCTCAACATCAATAGACTCAATTCCCCAATAAAACAGCATAAACTAACAGACTGGATATGTGAAGAGGACCCAACATTTTGCTGCATATGGGAAACACACCTCAGTGACAAAGACAGACACTACCTCAGAGTAAATGGCTGAAAAACAATTTTCCAAGCAAAGGGTGCCAAGAAACAAGCTGGAGTAGCCATTCAAATATTGAAAAAAAAATCGACTTTTAACCAAAAGTTATCAAAAAATATAAGGAAGGATACTTCATATTCATCAAAGGAAAATCCACCAAGATGAACTCTCAATCCTGAATATCTATGTTCCAAATGTAAGGGCACCTACATTCAGAAAAGAAACCTTACTGAAGCTCAAAGCACACATTGCACCTCACACAAGAATAGTGGGAGATTTCAACACCCCACTCTCATCAATGGACAGATCATGGAAACAGAAATTAAACAGAGACATAGAGAAACTAGCAGAAGTTATGAACCAAATGATTTAACAGATATAGAACATTTCATCCTAAAACAAAAGAATATACCTTGTTCTCAACACCTCATGGTACCTTCTCCAAAATTGACCATGTAATCAGTCACAAAACAGGCCTCAACAGATACAAGAAGATTGAAATAATCCCATACATCTTGTCAGATCACCACAGACTAAGGCTGACCTTCAACAACAACAAAAACAACAGAAAGCCCACAAACCCATGGAAGCTGAACAATGCTCAACTCAATGTTAACCTTCTCAAGTAAGAAATAAAGAAATTAAAGACTTCTTAGAATTTAATGAAAATGAAGGCACAGCATACCCAAACTCATGGGGCACAGTGAAAGCAGTGCTAAAAAGAAAACTCATAGCTCTGAGTGCCTGCAGAAAGAAACTGTAGAGAGCATACATTAGCAGCTTGATAGCACATCTAAAAAACCTCTAGAACACTAAGAAGCAAATACACCCAAGAGGAGTGGAGAGCAAGAAATAATAAAACTCAGGGCTGAAATCAACTAAGTAGAAACAAAAAGAACTATACAAAGAATCAACAAAACCAGGAGCTGGTTCTTTGAGAAAATCAACAAGATAGATAAACCCTTAGCCAGACTAACCAGAGGGTACAGAGAGTGTGTCCAAACTAACAAAATCAGAAATGAAAAGGGAGACATAAGAACAGAATCCAAGGAAATTCAAAAAATCATTACATCCTCCTACAAAAGCCTATGTGCAACAAAATTGGAAAATCTGGATGAAATAGATAATTTTCTAGACAGATACCAGGTACCGGAGTTTTAAATCATGATCAGATAAACTGTAAATTGTATATTACATGTTTTTAGTTCAAAAACTTGTGGTTAGGTACCAATTCTCTGATTGTAAGCTAGGGGTAGACAATAGTTTTCCCAGGGACAGAGAATCCCTCCATGAAGAAATTAGTTTTACTTTGGCTTTTTTGAGACAATTTCACCAACCAGTTGGGCTGGCCTGGAGCTCTCTGTGTACCCAAGGTGGCCTTAAACTCTTAACTCTCCTTCCCTAGTCTCCTGAGTGCTTGGATTGCAGGTGAGTCACTGTGTCTAAGAATATCTTGGTGACAGCTCTGCTCGCAGGGATAACACCTTTTATTATTTACCTTGTGTTCATTAGCTTGGTCCAGTCTCTCAGGTTCTCAGTGTTATTTAGAGGTCCTTGGAAATATTTCCTTGAGCCAGAAAACCATTTTTGTTAACCTCCTTATGGTTTGTTTGTTTGTTTATAGCAAAATGCATTCTCATTGATGATACAAGAATAATCTCTAACTTTCAAATTTCTTCTAAGTTTTGAACATGAACCCATCTCTTAAATATTGTATTTGTTATAACTGAATGCTAATTATTTTGGAATCATTTTCTTTATATCCTGAGCTTGGCAAAGGAGTGGAGGAAGCTCTCATTCATAGTCTGCTAAGGCCTGTTTCATGACAACATGTTGTTGTTATTTGTCCAGATGTGTTCTTAGTGTTGAGTCACAATAATGATGAGAAGTTAGATCAACAGGAGGATGTAAATAAATAAAGCCAAAGAAGAAAACTAGTGCTGGATTCCTCAGTGTTTGAAGGGCACTGGCCAAATCCTGCCTCTGTTACTTATTGTTGATTTGCTCTAAATGAGCTTCACAGTTTGGATGTATAAAACAGATACTTTTCCTTCCTTCCTTCCTTCCTTCCTTCCTTCCTTCCTTCCTTCCTTCCTTCCTTCCTTCCTTCCTTTCTTAACTTTGCATGGTCAGTTTGATTAAATAAGTTTAAACTGCCTGTAGTGATGGTTGGTGTGCCTATGCACCCAGTAAGTGGTAGCTAGTGGTGTTATAATTGTTCTGGAAATGTTTTAGGTGAGATTCTTTTTCTAAAACTGAGTTTGAAAACTCAAAAAGCAAAGAAATGAACAGAAAGAGCCTTCAGTTTACAAAGATTCACCTCAGGGTTTCTGAAAATCAGGATAGTCCCTAGTGCATGATATTTACAGATCATTAGCAAACAGATGCCAGGAGGCAAGTAAATGGTGACTTGAAGAGCTGCAATCATTGAACATAGAGAAACCCGGTTCATAGAGAATTATAACATTCTAGGTAAGCATTAGAAGGCAATGGGAACAGTTGAAATTGGGTTTATAAAGTTTTACTTCAGGAACACCCATATTTCCAACATGAGGTACACCTATACGCCTATAGTCATGTCATTTATTGTGCTTGCTTATTTCTCCTTTGGGGTTAATAGTATCTCAGCAATTAATATTTATTTGTGTTTTTACCACATGCCAACACAATCTTAGGAAGCTCATGGCAGTCAAAGGTTTTTTCTTCAATTGGATGTTTTGAAATAGGCCTTTTTATTCATTTGAAGAGACTATTCTTTTCTAGTCTATTTGTAGTTTATTTGTAACGGAAAAGATTTTTGTGGGAAACAAGCTAAGTAAAACATGGGGCCTGACTCCATAAAATATTTTGGCTCTGTTCTGTGTTCTGTTCAGAATGAGGTGTGGCGTCATGGGCTTGACTGCTGATCGAGATCTAGATTCCCCCACTTCCCAGCCTCTCTTCCAAGAAGCCTTTGCTCTTCTCTTTTGGACAAGGCTCTATGCCTTTAGGCTAATCCCTGCTTTAGCTCTTGTCAGCTCCAAGGCAGCTGCTTGTTAAGTACTGTGTTCTCTATTTATGTTCTGTTAAATTTAAACTCGTTGGGGGGGGGGTTGTTCATCACCTGGACTGGACATGTAGCATTTGTATCACAAATGCATACTGACTTTTAAATGTTGGACAAGTTGGTAAAACCTAGGCAAACTTATTGCTTTCTTTATAATAAAACTGACATGATAGTCCCCAAGGATAACTTTGTTATGAAAGTGAAAAACAGATATTTTGTATAACACGCCTGTCACAGTGCTACTGACATATGACTGGTACTCTATCAGCAGTTTTGAGTAAATAAGTTGTCTCTTTTTCCCCACATAATCACAGATGTTATATATCTATAAAATATGTAATAATGCCACCTTTGGCTTATAAAAAACACAGCTCTAATTTAAATCTAAAATAATTACATAGACATAAAAATGTGACATTTTGGTTATTCGTTCAAAAGGACAGGATAAGGCCAAGGCTGTATGTAGCTCAATGGTGGAGCACTTGGTTTACATGTCTGAGGCCCCAGGTTCTATTCCCAATGCTGCAGAGAGCAACATCAAGCTACAATAAAACAAATTGTAACTCACAGAAAACTTCAATCAAACTGAGATTGTAACAATTTAAAAAAACGTAATGTCAATCTATATCTTGTTATTGATCAATTTAATAGACCTTGGAAATTAGTTTTAAACTCTGAACTAAGTAAAAAGAAACTATAACCGTTTAAATGTAAATGCCTAGGTTGAAAACTGGTGTATGATAACCTTAACTGAGACCATCCCTTTGGGTGGATATGGTATAAATTTTGTTAAGGATCTGACTTATATTCCTTTTGTAAGTGAAGTTAGTTATGAGACACATTTTAAGTTATCAGTAAGTAGCGGCATTTCCCAGTTAAAATATTTCAGCCTTCTCCAGACAGCACGATCAAATCTCTAGATTTTGCTCTGTGATGTCAAAGAACTCATTATTTGCAGAGCAGCTGATGTGTTTAGGACTTGTTGCTTCACTTAATTGGTAACTGTACTACACTCATAACTCCACAGCTGAAGACAATAGGTCTGCTGTTTATGCATTAATAGCCATGTCGGAGCAGGGTGTGTCGGGAGAGCAGAGTATGTTAATCTGAGAAGGAATCAGCACGTGAATGCTGTGTTGCTTATCAGAGGTGGGTTTTCTGTCCTTCATTGAGAAGCACTATTTTTTTTTTTAAATAGATGTCAGTGGCCACATGTTGTGTCTATGTTATCAGACTGGCTGCTGTGAAATAGTATGTAATTGAATTTGAAATTCCAGTGCTGAGAGGAAATGATTGCTAGAATTGAGTCATGGTTAAAAATCAGCTCAGAGTTTTTATGTCGTACAGTTTTCATGTGTCAGGGCAAAAAGTGAATATATGCAGTAGGTGATAAAAATTTTAGGGGATAATTCTATTGGAATACAGAAACCATATAAATGTTCATTTGAGGAAATTAGAGATAATGTTTTTCTCATTAGTGGGTTATTTATTTATACTCTTCTGAGTTTTTAGGATCAAATTTCCATTTTAGGACTAGTAATTTTTAACTTAAAATATAAAAATATGACAAACTCTTACTGTTTCATTGTCAAGAAAAGGAAAACTGATTTTTAAACTATGTAAAGTATTTAAAATATTCCTTTTAAAATGTGATTTTTTTTTTTGGTTCTTTTTTTTTTTTGGAGCTGGGGACCGAACCCAGGGCCTTGCGCTTCCTAGGCAAGCGCTCTACCACTGAGCTAAATCCCCAACCCCAAAATGTGATTTTTTTAATGTGTAAGATTTAACTATGATAGAATAAGTGCATTGCTAGAATAATTATGTTCGCCTAAAATGCTAACCCAACAATTTGAGTATTTTATTGAGTATTGAGTATTTTGTGGTTATAAAGTGAGCATAGTAAGTTTTGTAGCTTTGCTAGGTTTAATGAGAATACCCATCTTTGAAGCCTTTTATTTGGCTCAGTCTAGTTTGTAATCACATTCCCAGGACACTCTCAGCTTCCCGTTGTATAAGGAATTTTTGAACATAAAGTTTACTTCTAAACATGTTTAGAGAATGATTGAGCTGATCCTGAAAAGCTGTTAGGATTTCTTAGGACTGTTTTTTTAGCCTACAGTTTTGGTGTATAAAATTGGAAAATACCATTGGAGAAAGAACAGTGGAGTGTATGATTACCCTGTTTGCAGCAGATTCCCATCTTCTCATCTGGAAAATTAAATCTGATTACAGCTTGGATTAGCATTTATGGTTGTAGGAGGGAAAGATAGTATCTTAAACTCCATGAAATTGAGCAATGAGATTATATGGCTGATAGTTTATGTTTAAACCCTGACTTTTAAAGGGCAGGCCTTTATAATTATAAGAATCAAAGGTGTTGAGTAGCTTGCCTTTTATTGCCTGAGACATCCTAGAGACAAAGATTGGACAGTTTAGTAGGCATTGAGTCTAAGTTTTTCTGCCTTGATCCCTAGTATGTTGAAAGTGAAAGCAGCGTAGGGTCGGAGGGAACTGCCATGCGAGCAGCTTCTTCTAGAGTCCTCCAGAGAGCCCCAGTTATGGAAGTTGGTAACATTCAGTTAGTATACAGTTGTTACATATTTCATACAGAATGTGTCAGCATACTTTCAATAATCGATTAGAAAATATGCCATGCCTTCTTTAAATGTAGTCAGCCCTGGGTGAGGGAGAGAGAACCAGAAATAATTTGGAATGATCTGTGTGTGAGGGTGTGTATTTACATACTAGTTACCAATGTGCAAATGAGACCTTATATATAACCACAGCACTTTTATGATTTATTTTGTATTTTTGTTGTAAAAACTGTCTACCAGGTTTTCTAGGAACTTTAAGCCTAAGGCAAATGCAAGGGTTTGGGAGCTGCATAAAATAATTTATAGCACCTTTCCAGTGAGTCTTGCCCCAACTCTTATTCTATTAATTAAACATCCTGTGGCAATCTGGTATATCTTATTAAATATTTAAAAGTATGTATAGTTGGAGACAAGAAAACATAGGTTGTTGAGACTGAGGAAGGCCAGTCTTTTCTTTTTTGGAGCTCTCTGTTTTCAGCACAGCCATGTTCTCTGCTGGAGTGAAATAGTGCTGCTGCGAGTCCTACACTGTGACAGTTTTGTCTTGTGGCCTTTATGAAAAATGGTACTGTTGTGGAGACAGTATTGTAGTGGCTGTGCTGCTGTGAGAAGGCAATGTCCTCCATACTGCTGTGACATGGGAACCTTGTCAGGAAGTTAAAAGATGTGTGGATTCTTATCAGATGATCTATAGTGTTGACAAGGTATTTCAAATACAGAAGTAAAAGAAAAATTAATTGAAAAGTGTTTTCCTGCTGAGTATGCTGGTGTATGCCTTTAATCCCAGCATTCAGGAGGCAGAGGCAGGAGGATCTCTCTGATTTGAGGCCAGCCTGGTCTATCTACATAGTGAGTTCCAAGACAGCCAGGGACCCTGTCTCAGAACAACAATAACAAAAGAAAAGTGTTTACCTGGGAGATAATATACTTGATTTTTAAATTTGAATCAGAGGAAAGTTGCCAAGACTGGAGGTTAAAGAGAAGTGTATGTTGTTATGTTCTTAATTTTCTGTCTGAGAGACAGTTCTTGGGGAAAAGATTTACATGTACTCCCTACTGTTCTTATGGTGACCTGCATCAGCACATTGCTGGCTTGTGCTCTTCCGTGGTGGTACTCTGACCTGAAGATTTTCTCATTAAGAGTTACTGGTTGGTGACACTGTATTTGGGCTGCAGTGCTGTGTTTCTGAGTGAAAAGGTGTTTTGGAACATTAGAAATTACAGTGCTAGATGGTGGATAAAAAATGGATATGCAAATATCAGATGGATGCTGTTTTCCAGTGTGCATTATTTTCCATATAAATATATAGAACATTTCATAAAATGTTCCCAGACCATTTAAAACTCAAAGAAATGCAGCTGACGCAATGAAATACATAGAGTACTTGTAAAAACATACAGACATGCATGTGGATTGCTGCCAGACAGAAAATTTAAAGGCGGTTTGCTTAACTGCAGGGTGCTATGTTTTGTATGTGCCATGCTGAAAGTGTTAGTAAGGCGGGTGTTGTGTTTCTTGAGAAAAGCAGATTGTCTTTGGACCTTTGTAACTCACATGTTTCCAATGTCAGTATTTTGGTGACATTATGGCATTCTGATCAACTCAATGTGAAAAAACATTGCAGCCTCTTGTGCAAAATAGATGTTTTAAGACAAATAAATTGTTTGCAGTCTCTGTCCTAAGTTTTACAAAATGGCTTTCACAGTTTTATCAGCCATCACACTGGATCTTTGAACTAATTCAATGGAACGTTATAGATTGGACTTTGGTCTTAAAAAGCATTGGCTTAAAAAGTATTGTTTTAGGGAATGTTAAGGACCCATGAAGTTTGCTTTATGTAAACCTCTGGGGCCTTAAAGAAAACCAAACAAAAGTCTCATGCTTGAATTGTAGTAAACAATAGTGGGTGTATTGTCCTGGAGCATTGTTCTGTTAGAATCTGGGGCTCTCACTGTAGGATGGCCCTGGACCAGAGGCTGCCCACTGTGGAAGCAGAGTTTGCTGTACTGTGCTTGAGATGGCCTTCTTACTGGCTGCCTTGGCCATCTTTACTTTCAGTATGTTAAACTGTTCTGTCTATTTTCTTTCCTCAGCTCTACTCTATTATATACATATAAAAACATTTAAGACATCAATTTAAAGTAATGGGTTTCTTGTTAATATTGTTTCTTATTACTAGAGATTTAAAAAAGAGATTTAAGGACTTTGTCTAACACATAAACAGGAAAGTTTGAAGACTGTAACACAAATTTTGATTTCTATTGTTTATCCTTTCCCAAGATGGCAGTAGAAAAATAAAGCTTTTATTTCTGCTGATAATTTATGATGTCCAAGAAGCAAGAAACTACTGCAAGAAAGAAGGCGTGCTAGTAAAGATCCAATATGCAGTTATATGAACGAATTTTTCTGGTTGATGAATTATGTTAGCCACATGGCATTTGGGAGAAAAGGAGCAAGTTGTGGGTGACTCTGACTTTCCCACCCTCTAATTGGGCGTGCCTCTCAGTGACCTAGAGCTGCTGCTTTTGGGTTTGTTCTAGACTAAAACATCAGGCAGCTTTGTTGGTTTCAGGGACTATTATTGCTGTGCTGCTGCTGCTGCTGCTGCTGCTGCTGCTGCTGCTGCTGCTGCTCCTGCTGCTCCTCCTCCTCCTCCTCCTCCTCCTCTTCTTCTTCTTCCTCCTCTTCTTCCTCTTCCTCTTCTTCTTTCTCTTCTTCCTCTTCTTCCTCCTCTTTATCTTCCTCCTCCTTCTCTTCCTTCTCCTCCTCCTTTTAAAGTGCTGCTACCCACCAGGTTTCTTGGGCTGTCTGTCACATCTTGCTGCTAACTTTTCTTTGTTAGACCCCACACAGTTTGACCATGTATGGATCTGAAATACTCCAACATCGGATGTTAGCATTTTAGGTTAAGAATGTTCAACCCATAAAAATACAAATATTCCAAAAATATGAAAACCTCACAAATATTTAAGACTCTGGTCCCAAGCATTTTGGATAAAAGATACTAAATCTAGACTTTGCTTGCTAATTAGCTTAGCTAATGCTCTCCGACCTCCTATCTCAGGAGAGCAGAATCCTGTGTAGGTCAAGCTGACAGGCCAAAGGCAGGCAATGCTTTTGCTGCCTGGCTCCGGAGGGGAGCTCCCAATGGTGCTGCAGGGAGCATTGCTCTAGAACTCTCTAGCTCACCACCAAGACACCATTAGTCTCAGTAGTTGAAGGCCAGGGTAAAGAGAAAAAGTGATTTTCACTTGTCTTTTTAAAAATTTTGTATTTAAATAATTTATTTAAAAATTTTATTTGATTTTTTTATTTCATTTTTGATATTATAATTTAATTAAATAAATTCTTCATTCCCTTTCCTTCCGCCAAACCCTCCCATATACCCTTTCTTGCTCTCTTTCAAATTCTTGGACTCTTTTTTTCATTAACTGTTATTATATGTGATTGTGTAAATACACATATAGTGTGTGTGTGTGTGTGTGTGTGTGTGTGTGTGTGTGTGTGTGTATTCCTAAATATACCCTGCTCAGTCTGTATAATGTTACTTGTATATATGTTTTTAGGACTCATCACTTAGCACTGGGTAACCAGTGGAATACTTTCTCCCACACCCAGTATCTCTTAGTTGTGTGTAATTCTTTGGATAGGGTTGAGGCCTTGTGATCTTTTCCCCATTCACTTTTGCATGCCTATTGGTTGTTGTACATATTCAGCTCATGTTAGGCAGTCATGTTGGTGAGACTTTATGGGTGTAGCTTCTGAGGTTACTAGGAGATACAGTCTCACAGCAAACCCCCTGATTCTCTGGCTCTTAAAATCTTTTAGCCCACTTTTCTGCAGTGTTCCCTGAGCCTTATGTGTGGGAGTTGTCTCTGTTTGGATTGGGATCCAAATTCCGCATTTTGATTGGTCATGCTTTCCTGTAATAATACCCATTCATTGCAAAGCTAACCAGAACATACCCAAAGAGGCCAAAAATGGTCTGCATTATGTACTACTACCTATGTGGGGAGCAATCCTTTCAGTATTTGTGAGTATCTCTGTTCTTTGGGGAAAATTATATACTTAAATAAAATCCAATAGCTTTTGTGATTTTTGAACATATTTCAAAAATTTAAAAGTAGCTAGTTTAGCTCACTCACCTATTTTTGGTCTTTCCTCACTGAAGAATTAATTGTGACTTGGAAGATTTGAACCTTTGAAAGGATTCATGTTTACAGGGAAGTCAATTGGCATTTTAATGTAACTTTCAAAGACACAAGCAGTGTATACTGTAAGATTATTGACTTTTGCATTGATAGATAATTTCCCGAATATATACATTATTCTGTCCTCTGTCCCCTTGCAGCATTTCTCTGAGGAGCTAAATCTTTTTTTCTTTAATTATGTAATTAGTACACACACACACACACACACACACACACACACACACACACACACACACACACACACACCCTGTAGCTGCCTTCAGACATATCAGAAGTGAGCATTGAATCCCATTGCAGGTGGTTGTGAGCCACCATGTGGTTGCTGGGAATTGAACTCAGGACCTCTGGAAGAGCAGTCAGTGTTCTTAACTGCTAAGCCATCTCTCCAGGCCCCAAATCTTTTTTTTTTTTTTTTACTGAAAAGCTTACCTGCTTTCCTAATGGGTTGTAGTTGGAATGCTATTAGCTTTTACATGGTACATGTCTGTGTTGACTTAACAGAGCATTGTCTTACAGTTACAATTTAAGAATGAAGTGACCCCTTTAGTAACTACAGAGGTGATCAGAAGAGATATTTTCATCTTTATATTTTTATATTTTCTACTCAAGCCTAATTATGTCACTTCTTATAATATTTGATTTTATACAGACAAACAAAAAGTGCTGCTTTTGTTTTGAAGGAAACTTCCCTAGTTGTGGCTTTGTTTTCATAAGCACTTGGGGAAGGATATGTTTTATTTTCCAAAGTGCTGACTTTTACATTTCAGAAGTTCTTTTTTTTTTTTTTTTGTTCTTTTTTTTTTTCGGAGCTGGGGTGACTTTTACATTTATTCCTTGAAAGAATTCTTGCCTTGCTGTCCTGTTCTCCCGAGTCTGTGTCTGGTACTTTAGGTTTATCAGGCCAACATCTGTAACGATGAAAAGGAGGCTACTGATTAGAGAAGAAAAGTCAAGCAGGTTTAAGACTCGTTTTCTTTGGAAAAAATATTGAGGGCAAACTGCAGCTGGCAAGATTCTCACATTAGGAAATACTCTAAAGTTAACAGAAGCATCAGGCCTTTAAATTTTTCTTTTTTGTATTTCTGGAGGAGGGCAGTGGGAGTGCCTTGCTGAGGCCTTCCTGTGCTCATCAACATAGCAGCCTCAGCTGCCCCCCTTGGATCCCCTGCCAGGGCTGCTATCATCTTCTGATCAAATATTAATGTGTGATCCTCTGCTTGCTCACTAATCCAAAGCCAATTAATATTATCTGTCAATTATTTACAGATCCTGAGGTGCAGAGGCAATTCCCGGAGGACTACAGTGACCAGGTTTGGAATGCGTAATTAATTTTTTACATGACAAAATTTATTTCAGAGTTGTTCAACATATTATTACTGTTCTTTTTAACTGAAAGAGATAAATGAAGTTTTAGAAAGGAATAGAAATGATAATTAGGAACCAAAGACAAAAAGTAAAGGCACAGTGAAGTGGGATTGAAAATATTAATGCTGTATTTGGGGTGTTTCCTTCAGAAGGCTATGTTTAGCAACTAAGCAAGAGATTCCATGTTAGGTGTGTTGCTGCCTATGGGTTAGTAGAAAATTCTTTCAGAGCTGCCTGTAAACTGAAGTATGTTTTTTTTTAAATGTACTATTTAAGTAGGCAAGCAGTGTGACCAAAAAGGGAGAGCGATTTATAACGATTTGCAGTAGAGGTGACACTGTCTGTTGTCATCTTGGAATAAGAAGGTACTTGTAGGGAGGAAGTAGTGCTGCTCGTGAGAGGGAGTATTGATGTTACCCAGGTGGTTCCTTTACTTTTTAAAGTTCCAGCACTTTGCAAACAACAACAGTGCTGACGGTCACATGTCTCTCTCCCTTTTATAGCTGGTTCCAGGCTATATGTTGATTCTCCATTATATACCCTAAGGAATACTGAGGGCACTTTGTAGCTTTATTTGACTCATTGCATTTTTAGTTCAAATTTGTAATTTGACATACTTTTTAAATATTTAAAAAAGCACCATTAACAACAATGCTATCACACTTCATTTTTGACAACTTTATCAGAGCTTTCACACAAGGAATATTGTGCACAAAGCTTGCTCCTGATGCATTCATTCATGGTTTTCTGTCATTGAATGAGGGACTTGGGAAAGAACCATTTAGGATAATGGTCATAGAGAGAGCAAGGTGTCTTACAGTCTTTTTGAAAACAGGGTTGACAGTGTGATCAGGCATATAAGCTATTCAATGGCAAGTTTTATAATAAGGCTTTGGGAGATAAGAACCTAGGAGAGCCCATCTGGTTTGCTTTGTGTCTGACCTCAAGATTAAAATAAGATTTAAAAAAAATTTAAAATCTTACCTCACCTTTCCTTCATCTAGTAAAGTTTTAAATCATGTTTTAAGTTGCTATGAGATTAAGTCCTTATAATTAAATAATACAATCCAAAGTTTATAGAACTTTAATAAAATTACTGAACATCTTTCTTTAAGTAATTATCTATAGGATGAAAAACTATTGTTTGTAATTCACCGGTAGTCATAACTCTAAAGGAAGTGATTGTTCTTAAGTTTTTTAAGTAGGTAAATAACCTTTGTGATCCCTGAGTTGCATTATTCAGGGGGAGACTGTTCTGTAGGAGAAAGCTTAGAACAAATGGGTACCATCTAGGCCTAGTCCTTTAAAGACTTCTTTATTGTTTCTGAAAGAAGTTGGGTAACATGGTATTTTTCAAGTATATAACTTTAGAAATTGCATAGGTAATAAGTTTGTAACAAAACTCTAGAAAGTAGAGATCAAGGAAAATAAAGCTTAAGTGTAAAGAAAATATATAAACCATTCCAGTATTTTACTACTCAGGAAAACTACTGGCACAATGAGGAGTTTTAGCATCTATGTTCATTTCTCCTGAGTACATGTGTGTATTCATCAAGTGTTTGAGGAGGGTGTGTGTGTATGTGCTATACATGCATATGAATATCCACAGAGAAATACTGTTCTCTGCAATGTCATTGCTTGTGGTGTCCAGTTGACTAATGTGATGCTAACTGTGTAGTAAATTTAGTCCTTTACCCTTGTCCATAGATAGCCTTATACAAATTTCCTGTATGATTAAAACTGTAGTAAGCATTTATGAAGTAATAGCTGTGGTTATCTTTAAAGGTGCTCACAGGATAGAGGTGTCTGACTTCTTTGTTTGGAGGATTGACACAGTGTTGGATCTGAGACCCAGACCTGTGGGTTAAGGGAAACCTACAGGAATATGTACAACACAGTCTTATTTAGCATCTTCTCAGACTTTTGAGATATATACTTTACCTTCTTGACCCCAAACAACTCAGGAAATGAGACATTTCTACTTGGTTTTGGAAAATATTATTTTCAGCTTTCCAAAAGTGTACTTGAGGAATCCTATCTACTATGAAAGAGAATGAAGAATGCTTATTTTTATTTGCCTTTAAAGTCATTATATTATAAATTCATAGGCTCTGTTTACATTATCATTCATTTGAGCAAACCAATTATGTCTCTCCCCATACTATTCAAATTATCTGTCTCTTCCATATACCAGTATAAAAGATTCTTGGGAATATTTCTATTATGTGTAAACTTTAACTACAGCATTTCAGCTATTAAAACGTTTATGTTGTAGTCCTTAAGGAATATTTAAGACAATTCTCTGTCCAATATAGTGCTTATTACTGTGTGGGTGGATGTGAACACTCTGGTTCCCTCCTCTCCATACCCTCTCCCTCCAGTTTTCTTTCCTCATTCGCCTAAACTACCATAGCTTGTTTTTACATATAGTGTATTTTCCATGTTCCCTCACACTTGATCAGAGACGCTGGCTGATGCTAGATGTTTTATTCTGTGTGTTCTTTGTACCTTACAGTAAAAGAATCTGTCACAAATTATTGTGCCTCACTGCTTTAGAAACTGAGAAAAAAGGGAGGTTAGATTGACATCTGTGACTGAATAATGATGGCCAGCCTTTTGGCTCTCCTTGAGCCACAAAGCTAGCACTGCCTTTAGAGTGGAAAAAGAAGTAAGAAGAAAGGGGAGGGATAAAAGAGAGTTACAAATCTGTGGTCTCAGAGATGTATTACTGTTGGGCCAGTTGTCTGCATGGCATGATAATCCATTTTGATCTTCTCTGTCTTAATTGTCTGCTAAAGACAAATGGGCAGTAAAAGTTCATCAGTTTCATCTTTTTGCTTCTCGTTTAGAAGCAGAATAAATGATCCATCACTATAGAGGAAGCCTTTCTTTCTGTCACGGAAGTAATGCAGACCCAACACGTTTTATTAAAATGTTTTCCCCTCATTATTTCGGTCCTCTCAGCTCTGATAGATCTTACTGTTTCATAAAAAATGTAATCTGAAATGTAAATAAGGGTCTTGATACAGAAAGAAGAAGTAATGAGCAGTCTGAGCCACATTGTAGGGCTCTTGATTGTAATTACTGACAAAGTGATTTCTCTGTGCCCCATTTTTTTCCTTCTTTAACTTGTCTGTGACACAGTCAGACCACAATGACATGTATGGTTTAAGACCATTAAATCACTGTAGCACTCAATATTTCACTAAAAATCTAGTAAGCCTGCTATTTTTAAACCTGAAAATAGAGGCTTTGTTAATTCCTAGAAGATGTGCATTGCCTTTACTTTCAAAAAGAGCAAAACCAACAACAACAAAAAAAATGGGATAAGCAAGGGCTTTTCAGAGTTCATGTTGTTTACTCATCTTCTTTTGTTAAAGCTTAATAATTTAAATACCAAACTATCAACAGTAGTAGGGTTCTGACTTGAAAAGGATCTCGTACTTTTGAAAAAAATCCTTCCAACAGCTTATTGTGAGATGAAAAAATTATCTCATATAATAAAATAGGCAATTTTTTAAGAGTTAAGGTTATGAAATTAAAGGTGGATTTGGGCTTACTTTGGGTTATGGGAAAAGTCTGTTCTTTTTAGCCTCCATCAATAAGCAGAGTAATGCAGCCCTCTCAGTTCTCAAAGATAGCATGCCAGTCAGATACAGGAAATAAGGAAAGCCAGGTGTGTCTTTGAATCATGCGTATAACTATACTTCTATAGTCAACCATTTTTTACTTTTGTCATTTTGTTTACTCTGTTCATTTCTAATTATTGGAAAGAATTGGTAAAACTTTATTGTGTTAGCACCATTTTAATAAGTACTAATTGAATTAAGCAGAAAACAATAGTTAAATTTACATATTTGGAAATGGTTGCTACTCTCTTCAAAAGCCCATTATTGACTTCAAAACAGTACATTTTTTTGTTTAAAAATTGGTAATATTAATGTATGATATAAGATATTATGGAATAAAAATATAGTAACTTATCTGATACTTCCATAAGTAGCACAGTACTATAAAAAGTGAAACAGGCATTACATATGATTTTAAAGCATACCAGTCATAATATGATTATTTCTTATAAAACATATGCAATTATTTATTCTAACAGTGATGATTAGATTTGAGGATACTAGATGTTTTTTTTTCGCCAAGTGCACATATAAATTTTGATGAAATAGTGTCAGAGTTCCCTGGAAAGAGGGGTCTGTGCATACCTGCCCATCCCTGAATCTACAGATTGCTAATAGAGTCACAGGTAATTTTTCTTTCCACTGGCACTGAAACACAAGTTATAATGAAACCAGTAATTTTTAAGCATTTATAGAAACTATAAAGAATTTATGGAAGTCTTTATATAGAAACTAACAGTGTTTCTTGTACAATTCTATGTAAGCAATGTAGAAACATGGTGCATTGGGAAAAATAAAAAGGTGCTCTTTCTTTTGTGGTTTCATATGGTCTATGTGATTTCGAAATTTCACAATTGACAAAAATTAAAAAATAAGCATCAATACTAAAAACTCGAATATGGTGCATAGTTTGGGCTAATTGTGATAGAAATTGTGATTTTTAAAGTAGCATGTAATTGCTTAAATATGGATTTTCATGTTTGTGTTATAGATATGCTCTAAAGAAAACATTTCCTAAGCTTCTAATTATCCACGGATAACCTTGGTAGATTGATTAGAAGGTTCTGATTAGAGAGATAGTAGTGATAGTATGCAAATGAGCATTTCTACTTGCCTACTGATGATTGCTTCATTCTTTTGATGAGGTCCAACATATGAAAAGTTTCATGTTACTTTGTTTCAAATATTTATAGGCAGAAACAGATACAGCATTCTGTTGAAGAATTTATTATATATTGATTGAATGAATAATCCCATTTAATAAGAAAATTATATATGTAATCTGCACTTCCTAAAATTTTTACTCAAAAGGTAGCCCTGTTTTACTTTATACAACACAGTGTATATTTCTTACACAAAATACAAAACAAAGGACATTATTTGACTTTTCCTGTTATTATCAGGCAGGCAAGCATTGAGAAGAATGCCCTGATCTGTTATAGTCATAAGTAGAGGTTGAGGTTAGAACTGAGATCTGAGCTTTGTGACTTACATACAGAAGAAGGAATTAGACTTGAGCATACCCCATTTCTCTGGAAACCTCATTTCTACTTGCCTACTGATGATTGCTTCATTCTTTTGATGAGGTCCAACATATGAAAAGTTTCATGTTACTTTGTTTCAAATATTTATAGGCAGAAACAGATACAGCATTCTGTTGAAGAATTTATTATATATTGATATATCTTGCTGGATGCTATGAAGCTATTGGTGCAGTCTATTCAGATTTGTGAGTTTTGTGTGATCTTGGAAACTCCCCCCCCCTTTTTTTAAAGCAGCCCCCAAATAGTATTGCTTTTAATTAAGACTTTTAAAAATAAAATTTATTCTTGGTGATCTACCCTTTTTCCTCCTGGGCCCTCTTGCTCTCCTTTTGCCCGTCTGCCCCACTTCCCTCCATAGCTTCCTTTTCATGTTTGAAAGTTTTCTGTTTGTCTGTCTTTGACCAGGATCTCACTGATTGGTCTTACACTTGTGAGCTAAATCATTATACCTGCTGCCTCCCATATAGCTGGAAATGGCAAGTGTTTTGTGGTACTAGACACCACAGAATAGAATCTGAATTCATTTGCACTTCATTCATAGGTTTGCTTAAGATTAAGCTTTAAAACACTTTAATATCCCAGTTTTTTTCTTCCAGATTTGTTTATTTATTTAATGTATATGAGTACACTGTAGCTGTCTTCAGACACACCAGAAGAGGGCATCAGATCCCATTACAGATGGTTGTGAGCCACCATGTGGTTGCTGGAAATTGATCTCAGGACCTCTGAACAAGCAGTCAGTGCTCTTAACCGCTGACCCATCTCCTCAGCCCCTACAACATCCCAGTCTTAACATTAATGTAGTAATAAGGAACTACCCTTTTTGCCTTTTTCTCCTTATTGCTGTTTTTGATGGTAAAAACCAGTCTAGGAGAGTAGGTTTGATTTGTACAGAGAGAGGTTGGTAAATTTGTAGAGTATGGGTCAGATACTATGTAAGGAGAGAGGAAGAAAACAGCAATAGACTATGGCTCTGGTCAGTAGTAGGCTGTAGAAGTAACTTATGTCTAAGTGCATTGTTCCTCATGGAATAGTGGCCTTGTTAGATACCTGATGTTGGGAATGTTGAATGATGGTGTCATAGATGATAAGAAAATCATTAAAGAGTGGTACAGAGAAGCTCAAGTGGAAATCTTAGAGAGCTACTTTAAAGAAATACTACCTTTTAGACCCATGTTACATATGTGCTTTCTAAGATTGGCTGTTGACTTAGGGGGCTTTTAATTAAATATCCCAGTCACTTTTCATAGATCTATATCTACATCTATATCAACTATTCTCTCTCTCTCTCTCTCTCTCTCTCTCTCTCTCTCTCTCTCTCTCTCATCCCATTCCTCCTTCTCTCCATCCCATCCCATCCCATTCCATTCCATCCCATCCCATCCCATCCCATCCCATCCCATCCCATCCCATCCCATCCCATCCCATCCCATCCCATCCCATCCATCCATTCATCCCTCTATGTGGTTTCTTAGAGTAGGGTAGGGTAGGGTAAGATAGGGTAGGGTAGCCCTGGCTGCCCTGGACGCCCTGGACCTCACTTGCTGGGGATTAAAGGAGTGCATGACCACATCCAACTTTATACTTTTAGAAGTAGTTAGAATATTTTTTGAAAATTGAAGTACTATCTTCACCACTTTGGCTTTAGTTGGATAAAATGCAACATTAATCAAGCTTTAGATATTGTAATATATTCTAAGACCCCAGCTGTAACTATACTGAGGAAATATAAGTTGAGATGATGAAGATGAAAATGGAGGAAGAAAACACAACAGTGACAACTACCACAGCACAAAACCAGATAGATAGATAGATAGATAGATAGATAGATAGATAGATAGATAGAATGAAAGAATGAAAGAATGAAAGAATGAAAGAATGAAAGAATGAAACTAAGTAATAAGTGATTTTGTATTCTGGTGTTAGGAGGAATTGTAATTTTTGTATGCACAAATATAAATTCCGAATCCCTTCAACCTGAGAGGGGTTGTAAGCCCAATAGCTATTAAATTGCCTTGCTGCAGAGTTCTCTTTGACCAGGGTATCAGTTCCCACGCTTGCACGAAGTGTGACTGTTTTAGTATATTGTATTACAGCTCTCCACACAATTCATTGGCTTGAAGATGCATACATGTATCCAAATCAAGTATCTACTGGTCCGTATATGATTTTTTCATTTAATTTTGTCGAGACAGAATTTTGCCCTGTAGTCAGGTTCTCTTCGAAGTTGTGGTCCCCTGCCTCATGCTGGGATAATAGATATGCCATAATGTCATCCTTGTGTATTGTTAATAGAAGTGTTGTTTTGTCTTTATTCCCCCACCCCTTAAAAAAACATTAAAATGTAAGTGTTGGGGCTTGATAGTTAAAAGCATTGGCTGTTCTTCTAGAGGACGCAGGCTCACAGCTCTTTGTATTCTAATTCTAGGGAGCTAATGTCCTCTTCTGGCCTCTGTAGAAACCAGGCACCCACATGGTACACAGACATAAATGCACACAAAACAGCCATAAAATAATAAAAATAAAACAAACCTTTAAAAATTTAAGTGTTTGAGGGTACTAGGAGATAGTTGGCTTTATTTTTAGCAAATTACTCAATAATATTACAGTGAATTAGGTCTAGTTTTTGATGAATTTTAAACTAAATAACTAAATTACATATATTTATTTGTTTCAGGTATGTGAACTTTTGTGTGAAGGCTAGAAGACAACTCATGGGAATCAGTTCTATCTTTCCACCATGTAGGTTCTGTAGATGGAGCATAGGTTGGCAGGCTTGACAGCAAGTTCTTATTGGCTGTACCAATTCCCTGATTCTGCTTTTGAGAGCTGTCTGTCTTGCTTTTCATTGAATGTCTGTCATTGGTTACTGTTGCCCTTTGTGTAGGCACCTGTAAGTCTTGTTCATCTTCATCCTTAAATTGATCTCTGGTCTGTTCAAATTTTCTATTTCTTTTTTTTTGCATTTACATGCTTACCTGCCCCCTCCCATGTATAGTCTTCCTCATGGCCAGCAACCCAATGACCCAAAGTCACTAGCTTCTATAACAGTGGTTCTCAACCAGTGGGTCATGACCCATTGGGCATGAAAGACCCTTTTTCTATAGGCTCCCAAATCCATGGGAAAATGCATATATTTACATTACAATTTATAATAGAAGCAAAATTACAGTTATGAAGTAGCAATCAAAATAATTTTATTATTGGGCCTTACCACAACATGTGGAACTACAGTTGTATTATAGGGTTATATTAAGAAGGTTGAAAATCTGGTGGTCTATAAGATGGCTAGAGATAGTGTTCTAAAACATAAGTCGTATCACACCACTGCTTTGTAGGTAAAATTCTTCATTTTCATTTTCTCCCTTACTATTTATCTGTCTGTTTTGAGTTACTATTTCACTGTGTAGCCCAGGATGGCCTTGAACTTGTGAACTTGTGACCTCTGAGTTCTGGGATTCTAAGCTTGTAGTTCCATTTCAAAATCTGTAATTAGACTTCTTGGTGATGTTTGCTGATAATTTAGTAGGTGTCCAAATTTCTAGGCTTGAAGACTAGTTACCATTTGACCTTGATTCAACTTCAGTGCCTGTTTTCTGTTGTTATGACTTATGATATAGATGTATACTTTGATCATTTTGTATCATGTTTTGCTGTTCCAGCTTTTTATGGTTAGAATATTTTCCTCCTTTTGTTCTCTCACTCCCACAGCAGACCACTTCTGCTCAGTTTTTGTCACCTTGCCTGAGAAGCTTGCTCTGACAACTATTAACCTAGCCTCAGTTTGGAGAGCACGTGGAACATTTACTCCTCACATTCTGTTGTCTATGTGTCTGTTTCTTTTGTCAGTCTAGATTTCTAGGCATAAAAATGGCTGTGGCCAGTGTTAGACTGGGAAGGGCTTAGTGAATAGTATCACGTGTGTGAGTGCTGAGGCATGAGAGTGGTAAATAGGAGCATGCCATTGGATGCAGATTGTCTGAGGTTAAATCTCAGCTCTGCCATTTATTTACACATTGAAATTTCACTTCCTCTCTTGTAAACTATAGATCAGCACAGTAAAGACCTTACAGGATCTGGGTCAAGATTAAGTTAATAAAAGTTCATGAAGTGGAAACAAAACCAGAAAACAACCTGTGTCTAATTTTAACCAGCAATTGTAGATTCTCCATTGTAATTAGAAGTAGATTTAAGTTGGCAAGCTAATGTTGTTTGATGCTTTTATCAATTTTTGAAGCTGAGTATAATAAATAACCTTTGCCTCTAGATTTCCAGATCCATCTATGGATCCTTGATAAACCTATATACTGTTCAGAGTAAACTTTGAAGTCAGAAAGGAAATCACAAGTTATCCGCCTAGGAAAGAAAGAATGGGGAACCATCCTTGCATATTTATGTACTGAGATGTACTAAAAATGAAAACTTTTAAAATGGTGACAAAGGGGTTTCAAGTACTTTAAACTTTTTATTACAGTTATAAAATCTATATGTCAAGACTCTGGTGCTGAAAAACCTCAGAAATTTATTAATAGGTTTCTCCATCCTTATAAATGAGCCCTTTTGGTTGTGTATGGGCTTTGTATTACTAGGGCACCCTTCATTTTGAAATGGTTATATGTAGTATAGTAAAGATTCCTCTGGCCATTATAATTTCTAACTAACTTCAGTCAGTTTCAGATTTCAAATGCGACATAATAAGAAGCCAGACTCTGTACATGGGGCAGGGATTGGTGAGTGAAAATGAAAGGAATTTATAAAAATATTGAGATTGTTTATTTTGTGTGTGTGTTTGTGGTGTTGGAAATCATATCCAGGGTTGTCTTTGAAGAAAATTATATTTATCAAGGATTATTTATTACCTATCAACCTTGGCAAACATGAAATAAAATGTTTCACATTGCTTTTATCCATAAAATCTTCTTACATAGCTCACTTACCTGGCAAATACTGATTGATTTTTAAAGGTGGTGGTTTACAAGTCACCTCTTTTGTATCTCTAGAGTACTTTTCTTTTGCCATGACCATATTTCTGTTACTTAAATAAAATTATTTTAAGTGCATGGATATTTTACCCACATGCTGTGTACTATGTGCCCACAAAGGCCATAAAAAAGTGTTGAACTTCCTGAAACTGGAGTTAGAGAAGGTTGTGAGCTATGTGGGTTCTTGGAATTGGAAGGTAGCTAATGCTCTTAATTGCTAAGACATTGCTCTATTCCCTGCCTTGTCTGTATTTCTATCAGAAAACCCAGGACACTTAACACTTGCCTATGTAATGCTTGCCTGCTTTATGTTCATGGCTTTTGGACTGGGTCTTGGGTGTGGCACTGTGCATGGATGTTAAGATACAAATTTTTTATTCATAATATTAAACAACTAAGTAGCGTTCACACTGTGACCTGTGAGTTCAGAATTTAAGCCAGATAGGAGAAATAAAAAAAATATGAAATCTTTATTTGTAACACCAGGGAAATAAAACATAGAGGAGTATTTAATGCTCTATACGAAGTTGATAATATGTGGAAATTGTATTAAGTCCTAGAATGCAAAGAAATACTTTAGATGATGAGCCCGGAGTCAGGTGACTGAAAACTAAGTCTTCCAGCATTCTTCTTCAGTTTCTCATCTCAAGTCAGCTAGGTCAAACAGGTACTATTTGTCTGCCAGACAAGCCATTCTCTCCACAGTATCTAACCTAAGCCTTTAAGCATCCTAGGCTACATATTATAGGGAAATACAGATATGATAGAGGAGTAAGGTTGCTCCTGTCTAAGAACCTTTAGCATAAATCTTTACTTCTACAATTGCAACTAGAAAGTAAGGCAGGAGACAGGCTTTAGCTTCAACCAGCGTAGTGGGCCACTTCGCAAGCTGTACCTATGTATTTGTTGACAGAATGCTAATCAAATAAGGTATGAGACAACACAGTATCTTCTGTTCTTCCACCAATCTATATGAAGCTAATTTTATAAGACCTGAGTCTCAGTTTCTTTCTAATTGCCACTTACACATCTCTAAGAAAACAGATGACCACTGGCATGTGAGAAAACCCCCCACAAAATTTAGATATGCTGGTTTCATACTCAGATAAAATTTATACTTTATATCAATGTAGTCTTTGAAATTATATAATCCATATTTGTAGACATAAATAATAAATAATAAAAACTACTAATACATTTATACTGGCTTGAATAGTCTTCTCCATTTCTTTCATTTTTTGATGCCATGCATAAATCTTAACTTTTTTTTTCTTTTCTTTTTTTTCGGAGCTGGGGATCAAACCCGGGCTTTGCGCTCGCTAGGCAAGCGCTCTACCGCTGAGCTAAATCCCCAACCCCAATCTTAACTTTTAACACTTGATTTTCTAGTAAATTCCAGTCTCTGGCTTGCCAGCTATTTTCATTGATTTTTTATAGGAACTCAAGAGACAGGAAGAATTCATGGAGAATAGTCTTGAGTGCCTAGAGTCTGTATAGGCTAAGAATGGATCTGAGTTGGAAGGTTATGTGCAGGTGTGATGCAAAAGGCTCTACACCCTCTAACTGAGTCCCAGTGCATGAGCCTGAGGTCCACACTCCCTTCCAGGACATAGGATCCTCGTGCTGTGACCTCTGCCACCCATTTTACTTGCCATTGCCTCTCTTCTTGCCAGCTTCCTTAAGGCTCATGTCCCGCTCAGTGGCCTTTGCTCCTGCTGATGCTTTTGCCTCCCTCTTTCTATCTCTTCTTCATTTTTACCTTATGAATTTCTGCTCACTCCTTGAACTTCTCCCACTCTGTCACTTTCTGAGAAGTTATTCATGACCCTTATGTCTAAATTCAGATATTAAAATCAGAATACATCTAAACTCTGTTATTTTGTTTAGAGTGTTTCAGAACGATCCATCCGTGCATTTATTTCATTTGCCTCTGTCCAGTTAGATCTTATACTCCGTGTGGGCAAGGGTCTCACCTTACACGGTGTCTGTCTCATTCCTGGTTTGTAGCACATTGTTTGCTACTAAACAACCTGTTCAGCAACATGCTGAAATGACACACCTAGGAAATTGCTGTCTTTCTAAGATGGTCTTAAAGTAGACTTGACTTTAGGTGCTGCTTTACCCTCTGTCATATTTTCAAGCACTTAGAAAGGTTTCAGGGACCCAAAGGTGTTTCTTGGAATCTAATATCCATGGTGAATGTTTGAATGTGAGTCAGACAAATGGATCTTCTACCCCCTGAAAGAATCAGTGGTCTGAGAGCCTTCGTGTTCAGATGGAATGGGTCAGAGCTGTATAGATGGTGAGCCTGGATCTTCGACATGTTGAACTGGGGCCTAGAACTGGGGAGCTGTCCAGAACAGAACTGAGCTGAGTGATTTACCTATAGAAACTGTAGTAGAGGAGGCTGCAAAGAGAGAAGAAAGAGAAAGTCCCGGGAAACATTATATGGAAAGGAGTTCAACAGGGGTGCAGGAAGAAGGCCATCCATTTTCTTCATCTAACAGAACATTGGACAAGAAATGGTATAGGAGAAAATGCTGAGTGGGGCATTAGGAAGACTGTCTCCCCGCTAATGCTGCTTCAGAAATAATTGCAAACAAAATGAATATCAAGTGGAAAGATGGTGACAAATTCAGAGACATGCAATTGTTTGTTTGCTTAGAAAAGCCATGGACTCATTTGGGGATTGTGAACGAAAGGAGGAAATGCTTTGGTGATAGGTCTAGCCACAAATAGTTGTGAATGCTAGGTGTTGGAAAAGAATCCTACAGTTGGTTGAATATTTTAAGAAGTTTTTTGTTTAAAAGGCCTGTAGTAGACGTTTGCCTGTGTAGCAACAATCACATGGGATTGCTGGTTTATCATGGAACCAGTATGGTTAGCTGTGTCCTTTTACCTTCTAGGAAAGTGATTCTCAACTTTTCTAATGCTGTGACCCTTCAATACAATTCTCAGGTTGTGGTAACCATTAATATAAAATGAATTCATTGCTATTTCATAAGTGTAATTTTGCTACTGTTTGAATCATAATGTATACTGATATGCAGGATATCTGATATGTGATCCCTGTGAAAGGGTCATTTGATCCCCAAAGGAGTCATGACCCACAGGTTAAGAATCTCTGTCCTGGGGGTTTCTAGAGTTTGGGATACTTTTGAGTCTTTATATTAGTTCTCTCTCTCTCCTTTTTTTCTTTCTTCTTCCTCCTCCTTCTCCTCCTCTTCCTCTTCTTGTTCTTTTCATTCTCCTTTTCAATTTTGTATGGCTGGCATTTTGCTCAGGTTTGCTCAATGGAGTCAGCTGGTCAGATTCTGACTGGAAAACTAGTGGTAGTTTCTAAACAATAGGTTGTTTCTTTTCATTTCTTTTTAAGTGTGTGTGGTGTGGTGGTGGTGGTGGTGGTGGTGGTGGTGGTGGTGGTGGTGGTGGTGGTGGTGGTGGTGGCGGCGATGGCGGCGGCGACGACTTGAAACAGTGCCTCATTGTGTAGCTCAGTTTTTTCTTAAATTCACCATCCTGCCTCAGTTTCCTGAGTGCTAGGATTGTAGTGTGTGCTACCACGCCTGTCTGTGGGGAAATGTTGTTCCTTTTTTTTTTTTTTGGTCACTTTCAAATTATGATTATTGTTTCCTTTTGACCTTTTTTTAGGGATTTTAAAAGTAGACTATGTGATAGAAAATGTAACTGACTTCAAGCCCTGATATGTTCTTAAACAGATCTGTAGGTTCTAAATCGTCCAAAAAACGAAGCCCATGACAGTAAGCTCCAGAAGAGCTTCAGTACTTTAGGCTTCTCTTTGAAATAGTGACAAGAGTAGCTGACTCCTGAGAGCATATGGTGATGAGTGACAGCTTTTGTGGAAAGCGGCCTCGTGTGATTTGACATTACATAAGAGAGGGAAAGGACTTACAAACATTATGGGGAACAGAAGAATTCCAAAATATGTTTAAACTAATGTCAGTCCAGTTGCTGCCCTTAGTTTTTCTCAGGTAGCCACAGGTAATTGGTAGTTCATGTATGTTGGAATTGGAGTAAAATAAAACATATATATATATATATATATATATATATATATATATATATATATGGTTGAATTCTTTTCTTATATTTCCCTAGCCTTCTGAAGATGAAGAGATTTTAAAAAAAGAGTAAAATATTGAATGCTAGATTTTAGGAAACCTCTTACATAGTTTTCTTATTTTGCTAGTGTTTCATATCACCTGCCTTCTGTCTTGGTAACAGAATGCTATCACTGTGTTCTGACTACAAGTTTCCTCAGTTCTGACTCCTCCTCTCGTTTCCTTTCACTGTAAGTTGTGAGAAATATTAGTTCTGAAATAGAGATGACTCTGCAGTGGAGCCCTGTTTAATCAATTTGTAAATCATACTCTTTCTAAAGCAGGTCTAATATTTACACTTTGATTCCCGTTTTCTGCTTGCAGTGTTTGTTGATGGTATCTAACATTCCCTGGCACTGGATAAATAAAGGCTGCTATTTCCTTTTCAACCTTTTCAGCTATTATCCTCATGCAAGAGCTAATAAGTGGAGGTTAGGTGAATTACTAAACCATGATCCTGTCCATCAGAAGAAGCCGGGAGCCTTGATTAACATGCCTTGTTAACTGATAGGTTCAGTTCCACACTGGTAGTGCTAGAATAATTTGTATAAACCAAGCAGTACAGATTCCTTATTTTAGCACTAAGACTTACAAAGGCTTCTTTTAGCAGCCTTTAATTTTGTACTTATGTATGTGACATAGCCTGTGGCTGTGATAGCTACTGTGAATCTGCAGTTGTTTGGGGATGAAAGGAGGAGGCAGCTGGAAACTCGGTAGCTACATCTAGCTGTCTACCTAGAGAAGGCCTTGATTTCAAGTTTATCCAAACAAGCTCGACTAATCCCAACTATCTAGGGGGATCCACTGTCAAAACAAGCAGCGTGGCCCTGAGGCAAACACAGCCATACAGAAATGAAGGCTGGGGCTTCCAATACTCTGATGACTGCATACTGGAGGCTTTTTTCCCCCCTGAAAGAGGGTAAGAGAGGTAGAATTTGCATAATGCCTTTTCATTGGAAACTTTTGGAAAGCTGACAGACCCCCAGCTTATAGATCTGTAGCCACAATACAGAGTCTATAGGAGAATCCTTGAATGACCTAACCATATTGAAAGGAAATATAAAAGCGTCCAAGTATAGCCAAGTGAGAGAGGAAAAGAGGCCGATGCATTGTCTAACATCTGCTGCACTTCTCGTTAGTTTTGTTCTTTGCTATTCTATGTGGACTTTGGAGAAGCCTAAGACAGCCTAACATGAATCCTATAATCTTCCTTCTGAATATTTATGTAGCGTGCCAGCTTCTAAGCTGTCCTTTGCGTTTTCCTACTTCCCCCTCATTTTCATGCTCTCAAATGAGGCCAACATTTCAAAAGCTAAATAAATGTTTGTGAATGTTTATAAAAGATTTGCATAAATTTGTCCTTGTCTGACAAAGATCACTTTTTTCTTATGCCAGTTCTGAAAAAAAAATTTTTTTTAAAGGTTTTGGTGCTTGTCTTTACAACAAAGTCCCACATCCCAGAACAATGATTGCTGATTAAGTGGGTATGCAATTGTGACTGAATAGGCTTTCAAGATACTGGGTAAAAAGACCCATCATCTGAAGGCTGAATTATAGAATTTAGAAAATGTTATCAGAGGTACACATTTAAATAGAGTTTTATAGTACCATATCATTAGATAAGACAAAGAGTTCTTAGGAGTTAAAAGAAAAGTATAACCACCCATGGTTTAAGAAATTGTCCTGTATAAATTTTAATAATTAGAATGTTTCATTAACTCAGAATATCACCTCTCCTATGTTTGAACATGTTTAAAAATAATCTTTAGACCTTTAAGCATTTTTTGGAGCCTGTAAATCTCCCAGCGGTATATGTGAATATGGTACTGGGGTGGTGATCAGAGGGAGTTTAGTAGGCAGTCTTTTATGACATTTGAATGCTCAATCATACCTTGAGAAAATACAAACTCTATGATATATGTGTCAGTGCTTAATTATAGGACATCCACACACACAGCACCCAGACACTTGTGCTACCAGTGTGTTTTCTGAACTCATTTATCTTTTAAAATTAGAATAGATTTTGAGGGGTGGCAGGGGAAGTTGTGGGGAGAGGCGCTAATTTAGTTCCAAGGTATTGGAAGATTGGCAGCAGAGAGAGGTAACAGGCAGCTCTGTTCATCTTTTGGTTGTATTGGTTTAGAGGTTTAAGTTGTCATTAAGGCACAAACTAGAGCCACTTCTCTGACACAGTTTTTATCACATCTGCTAGGCTTGTGTCCCAAGAGGAGACGCGGGGAGCAGTGAATTCAGCATGGGCCCATTATCGACTGCTTTTTCGTGTGTTGTAAAAGGAGTGAGACCTCAGGGAGGCTTGGAGCCTCCTCCCGTGTAATGTCCAAGTCAGATTTGAAGGACTGGTGGCAGGAAAGCTTTGGCCTTGGGGTGTGAATTCTAAGAAATAGAGGCACAATTAAGTTTAAAAAATTCAAGGACTTTGAGCTTGATAATGAAAGATTTTTTTCTAGACTAATGTGAGCAGAAAAGATGCCCATCTGTGCACATTTTTGTGTGCATTTAAAATATTTAAAAGCTGACAGCTTTTAATATGCTTACAAAATAGTATTTTTATCAGTGCTCTTTTTCCTTTTCTTTTTTTCTTTCTGTCTGTCCGTCTGCCTGCCTCTCTTTTCCTTCCTTCCTTCCTTCCTTCCTTCCTTCCTTCCTTCCTTCCTTCCTTCCTTCCTTCCTTCCTCTTAATAGTATTTTCCTGAGGGCAAATGACTTCTTGAGGGAAATTGTGTTTGTGGTTTTACTGCAGAGACTCTGTTCCTTTGGTATTTGCTGACTTGAGGCCTTTTCCATTTCCTTTTAGAATTGTTGTAACACACATGCTCAGATAACAGGAATATAAATGATTAAGGAATTGATCAGCCTTAAACAATTTAGAGGGCTAAAGTGAAGTCTACTTCTGTACTCCTGATGTTACAAAATGTCAATTATATGAAATGATAACCACATCATTTGTTCATTTTGGAACTATCTGACAATAACCTTAAAAATTGTATTGGCATTCGACACAGGCCTCTCTGGTTTTTGACTCTTTGCTGTGGAGTTTAAAGTTCATTAGATGAACTTTTGGAATAGAGGATGCTTTTTAATATTGTGAACTTGTCTGTAGGGAATTATTCGGATGAAAGGAAGGAACACAAGATGATAAACTAAATTTGTTTTAAAAAATAAAAAACCTAATTTTTAACTTTGGACTTGAGAGGTCATACATTGCTGTGCAAAGGTGGATCTTTAAAAGTTCTTGATAATGTGTATAAAAAATTAATATATGTTGAGAATGTTGAGAAGGACATTCTGTGGTAGAATACTTTCTTGAAATGCCCAAGGTCCTAGGTTTGGTCACAGCATGAGTTTTATTATATGAAAGAAATTGTATGATACACTTATAGATTATGATGAATTCACTTGATTTTAATGTTATCTTTGTATTACTATGTTGATTCTAAATGCTAGGTATAATTATATGCATTACTAAAAATTGAAATTTATAAAAAGGAAGCTAGGAGTGAATGTTGAATATTCCTAAAAGAGAAAGTTAACACAGTGCATTTGAGCAGTAGTGTTAAAAACTGACCTGGCTTTTATGTTCCGTGTTGAAAGCCCATCCTTATAAAACCTTTTATTCAAAGCCCCTTTTCTCACTGGGAGAGGAAAGAGAAGAGATTTTAACCATGATGTAGATCTTGAATTTAATTTGATGTTTATATTGAAAAAATTAAATTTTATTTGCTGATTTTACAGTTTCCTAACTGATTAACATCCTTGAACTTAATGCTAATTAAGCTTCCAGGAGCTTCTGCTTTACTGTTTTTAATCATAAACATTAAGAACCTTTGTTAGCATTCCCTTAGAGTCCCTGGCTTTAACTTGAAATTGCGTAAAGTACAAATTCTGTTAGCTTTTTGTGTGTTTAGATTGTATGTGCTCTGTAACTTTTAGCTTCGATATCAGTCAAAGGCTTCCTTCCTGTCCCATCAGTGAATTGGAGCTGCTCTCACTTCGAGGAGTGGGAGGGTCAGTTTTTCCTCACACTCTAAAAAACAATCTGAACACAGTATGGTAGGAATTTGAGCTTCTCTTTTCCTCACGTACCTATGATTTTGAAATTAACAAATAAATTAGATGTAAAAAAACTGAGGAACTGTTCTACCCCTGGCTGCCCTCCTTTTTATCCTTCCTTACCTCAAGGTAAATTATCAGCTGCTCTAAGCTTTTAGGATGCACTGAAAGGCTAATTGTAGCTTTATGTATTGTAAGATACATTCATTTATTCACAGTACTTCTTAGATGTTTTCTTGCACATCTTCCCCCCTCTGTCCTCTAATTATACCAGCTGTGCCTCATCTCAGTGTTCCTTACTTCCAGGAGACAGGATAAGGTCATCTGGCACATTTGTCCTTCAGAGGGCACTTGTGAGGTATGTATGTCCAAGTCTGACTGCTGTTTTCATCTGCCAAATAAAAATTATTTTTTGTTTGTATGTTTTGTTGAAGATGAAAAAAAAGTATTTGATCTAGGAAAGGATATCTGTTACAGGGTTGCCTACATCCCTTCAAAGCCCACATTTAGAGAGACACGGTCAAACCTTCCTGTGATTAACAGTCTGATAAATTCATCGAATTTAGTTTTCAAAGCTTTACTCCCACATAGGGCTCTATAATAGATATTATAGATATAAAACTTGACTTAGTTCTTGAGAGAATGGCTCAGTGTTAGAACATACCCCCTCTTTCTCCACAGTGAGAAAAATTCTCTTGATGGGCTTTCTGACCTGCAGTGAGACTTTCCATTAGGTAAGATGTACCCAGAGCGGACCAAGATTAGCCCTGAGCTCTTTTCTGATTTCTGTTGTGTCATCCTGCCTTGGCTGTGTTGACTTGGTCTCCTGGTGGATGTTGCTTTCCTGTTCCCATACAGCTGGCTGTTTAATATATGCATAACTGCTCCCTCCCCACTCTAGTTTCTTCCCACATAAAAAAATCATATATTTTGTTAGAAAGAAAGCATTTTGAAAATTGCCTATTTTATAAATTGTCTGGTGACACAAAGAGGTTGACTGCTATTTTCTTGTCTCATTTATTTTGAAAACTTTGCTACTGAACTCACCTTAATCAATGAGCTCAGAGTTGTCTCCAATAAGTTATGTGTTGGATATATTGATTGGGAGAGATTTTAGAAAACCCATCTGGGGTTTATAATGTCAGCAGTGTTTTGATTATGAAAAGAGTTGGAACCTGGGGACATGGAACCAGGTGGCGAATGTCCTAAAGCCAGTGGTGACATGGTGGACTGGTTCCCTCCTGGGATCTAGTTCATGCCCTGCACTTTAACTGTGGTGACTGGCTACTATAGATTCACTTTTATTTATTTATTTATTTTTGCTCATTAAACTGTTGAAAAATCAGACTGTATATGAGAAGATTTGTGAAACTATAAACTTGGGAATTGATCTGGGGAACTGGCACACAGTCGTCCCCACCCCTGCCTCTGCAATTAGATCGTTTACATTTCATCAGCTGCCCTGCATTTCCAAAACCCCCTTATGTTCCAGGAATGGCGGCTGAGCTGAGGTTGACTGGCTGAAAGAGCTTGTGTGGGGGAGAAAAACAGCAAAATTGACATCTACAAACCAAGTTTCCTAGCCAGACATAGTTGTTCAGAGAAGGGGGTTTGGTAACTGGTCGATGATTGTTTCCCCAGTAAAATTAGTGTTGAAAGATTCAGGGATACTCTGCAATAACTAGAAGGCTCAAAAAAATATTCAAATCAGGGTTTTATTCCCTCCTCCCTTGGAGAGTAATCTTTCCATATCTGAATAATTGTGTTTTTCTTTGGACAAAGAGAATAAGGTAACTGAATATTTGTATATAATGCAAGCATCAGTATGCATAAAATTGGCAGCTTTTCTTTACAAAAAACATTGGTTGTTTCCCTCTCTTGTTTTTCTCTCCCCAGACTCAGAAGCAGATATTTTAGTTATGGCTGTGATCATGTGATTTTGTCTATTACAAGATAGGTGCTCATTATCCCCCTCTGACAGCACACTACCATCTTGTTTGACTTAAATTGAAATATCAAGCTCTTATGGCATCACAAACTTGAAGAAACATACGATAATATGTAAACAGGAGCCTGCATTTTTCTACATAACCTCTTCTCTTGTCTCTCCTACTCCACTACTTTGTTTTATAGAAAGGAGAGTTTAGAGTTTGTGGGAGGTAGATTATACTCAGCCTATACTGGTCATTTCCATATTTGTTCGAATATTACTTGACAGTCAAGTTCATGGTCGGTTATTACTTTTGACATAAGAAAGTGGTAAGTAGTTTCTATATTGTAGTGAGTAATAAGTTGGGCATATTCGATTCCTTTGACTCAGCTGTAGAGCACAATGCTTTCTTGTAGCCATGGGGGTCCTTTCTTTCAAAAATCTTTTGAGGCCTTTTGCAGGCACAACTCCAGCATAGAGTAGAGAAGTGCTTTCTGTACCTGAAACTTTTGAGGAGTAAAAGATGGCAGTCTTTGTAGCTGCTGGTGTGGGCAATGAATGAGCACATGGTATTTTTTAAAGAATGTGTATTAAGTTGAGATATGCTTTTTGGTGTTTTCATGGTGTGATGGGAGCTTTGTATGTGGATTATATATTCTTATAATTCCATTAAAATGAGTGTTTTATACAATTTCTCTTTCAGCATCTGATTGATAATAATATGTACAGAGAAACTGATCTATATAATGCCCTATTTTAGCTACACACTAGTGGTTTGAAGCCACAATAGGTAGACTGCTAAATGCCACTAAGAATGTCCAGTTGATAGGTAATTCCTCTAAAATATGCTTATATTCTTAGCTACTTTTTCAGTCATTACAGTTTTCTAGCATGCCTTAACAGTGCTGAGATGTATGTAGTGGACCCAATCCAAGATGATATTAAAACTAGGATATTCTCAATTGAATTGTGTTGGCAGAACACTGACAGAGCAAGTCAATGTGATTTCTGCTTCACTGAGTGGGTTATTAGATTGATGTGGTTTATTTCTTGAATGATAGAACTGTTTTTAAAAATAAATGAAGCGAGAAGCATCAATTCTGTTAGCATTGATAATTCATTATTATTGGTTAGAAAAGTGCTACATTTATAAACTGATCTTTAATTTATCACTTGGATTAGTACTTGCAACAGGCAGGTTTGTTTTAATTTGAACCAGTTTCCCAATGTCCCCCTCCCCCCAAAAAAAGTGTTCTTCATTTTGTCTTGAGGTTGGGCTTTTAAATAGTTAAAAACAAAATCAAATTCATGAAAGGAATACTTTTTAAAAATTTATAGCATTATTGGTCAGTGACCTTATGTTAAGCACCAACTGTAGGCTGTTCAAACCTGTGGTCAAATTTAAGTCAAGCTATAGGAAATTCTATAAAGAGAGTAATAATTGTGTGTGTGTGTGTGTGTGTGTGTGTGTGTGTGTGTGTGCCCGCACACACACACACACACACACATATTTAGCAGTGCTCGTGTATGTATATGTAAAATGTGTCTGTTAGGAAAAGTTCCCCACTTGTATTATATTGCATATCCCAATGTTCTTCTCTTAATGTAAGAACGCTGTCTTTTATAAACAAGTTTTTGAGATGCTGCTTCTTCTCATGCCCTTCTCCTGAATAGTGTGTTTGCCTTAATGTGCCTCAGCATTTATAAAATCACTTATTCATACTGATGTTTGCTTTGGATTTTTATAGGTTTCAAGTAGGTAAGTATGTCTAATTAAGATAATGATGTTTAAAAATCAGTGGTCATAGTTTGATTCCAAAATTATTGTATGACAACTTCTTGATAAAGCAACCAGATAAAGTTTTAAACTGTAAAAGTGAAGTTAAGAATTTCCAGTAACAATTAACTTCAAGTTGGCTTTCTACTCTTCTATAATTTGGCCTATTGATGCTTGGAAGCATTGTCTAATCCTGGCCCCCTCTGTTCCTAGGTAACAGGCAAAAACAGTGCCAGCAACAGCGGCCCTGCCAGGCCAAACCCATGTGGCTCAGTGTTATTCACTCTGATCCATATGGTCAGGCTGGAGATGGTCCCTGGAGGGGTGTTAACACGAGGCAACCCAAGCACCTCCCTCCCCTCGGAGCTTTCCTGCATGGCTCCTGCTGCTTGCCCATGTGTGATTCTTGATTAATTTTTCATTTTTAATGAAGTTTGATCATGTTTATTATTTCTCATGATTGACTGCCTCATACTCCTCCCGTGTAATTGATAAAGCACATATTTCTTCATCTGTCTCCTCTTTCTTTAGGGTAAAGTTGCTAGATGGTGTTCTATGATTAATGTTAGATTTATTGGTCCCAATAGATGTTTAAATTATCTCTCTTTCTTTCCACAGGAAGTTCTACAGACTTTGACCAAGTTTTGTTTTCCCTTCTATGTGGACAGGTAGTGTCAGATTTTCACACTTTATTAGTAAAAACAAAAAAGGGGTAGTAATAAACCTGCTATAGAAAATAAAAGCCATGCCATTCTTAACATTCTGTCTGTTTAACCATGATTTAATGCACCTCTGCTCCAGGGAGAGTTGCAGTATTCTCCTTTTCTGGGAATTTTATTGACACTATCAAAAAGTTTAAAGCTTAGAGCTATGTGTTGCACAGTTTGTAAGATGTATTTTGTGTGGTACTAAATTTTTGATTTTGGTTATCAGACTTAGACCATGATTAAGAATGGTTGGTATTTAACTCAATACTATTGAATTTGCATTCAAATATTAATATACTCAGCTTAAACAAATAATATATGACCATCTGGCTTTATTGTTTGTTAGCCATTGGTTTCAACTCCAAATTTAAAAAGATGTGGACCTATCTTGTTTAGAAGCATTTTACTGCTTAAAAGATAAGTTGCTAGGTAGTGTTTTACAAGTGACTGAAGGTGGCACCTCTGGGGAATTGCCATTCTCTATAGGCATGAATACTAAAACATTCACGAGCTTCTAAACAGTCCTTGGTGTTCAAAGCACAAGAAATGGTTTATAGGGAAAGGTACAACTATAAGAACTCTAGGATAACTGAAATGGTACGAGGCTTGTTTTATTTTGTTAAATCATCCACTGCACGATGGCAACTGTTTTTCAAAGACCTCATCTAACTTTCTTTAATTGCAACTTTTAATGTTAGCAAAGGTAGTGATATTTATTTTATCTTCAAGAACTGTTTGTTGTGGTCTCTATTCCAGTGAAGCATTTCTTTGTGATCATTCATTTGTCTACTTACTTTTTGTCTCTTTTTTGTTTTCTTGGGAAATTGAACTGAGACTATGTGTATTATGGGTCCCCCCCCCCTTAATTCCACTTTTAGTGTTATTGATCTTGTAGAAAATATACAAATTATGACTAATAAATTTCATAACATGTTCCAAGAAAGCTGTATAATATAAACCTTCTTTAGGAAGAGTCTATCATGCATTTTTAGCTTCCATAAATAAGGAATGAGCTATAAAGGATTTGAGTGGTGTAGAGAGCATGTAGATGGTGTGCTACTGAGTTCATTTCTAGATGTTGTAATACTAGTATCTTGGTTTATTGGGCATAAATGAAGTCAAGAGTGGTGTGGGATGAGACTTAGTATCCAAAGGAGTTTGAGTCCTAAAAGCAGCTCTGGAATGCTGCTGGCCACTCAGCATCAGTATGCTACCTGCCTCTCACCTGTTGTTTTAAGCCAATCATCCATTGTAGTGCTTTTAGACTCAGAGCTTTTAAAACCCGGCACCAAGCTGTTTTAGTAGCAGGTCCCTGCTCAGAACAGAATAGCCTTGAGTGGTCTGTCTTTAAATGAGAGTCCCTTCTCTCCTCCTTATCCTATTGCTTCTTATTAAAAAATAGCAAGAAGTGTAGGGTATTGTTGACAGATGTTCAATGAAATTTTGCATTTATGTATATGAATTGGCAATGTATAAAATTTCTAGCCACCTAAGAACTGTATTACAAATTATGAAAAGCCAGTTATACAAATTAACAAAGCTAAATATAGCTAAATATTTAGCAAACTATATAAGATATTTTGATAGGGCTGCTTGTTAGAAGGGTGATCTTCTTGGATAAGTGTTCTTTAATTGACTTTGTAATTAATTAACTTTGTAAACTAACATTAGAAGACACTTCCCACCGCAATGCAGTATGTATGCACTTGTGTACATACAAACACACACCTCACATTTACACTGCACACATCACCCTGATTCCCTGATCATCTGGATGATTTTGTTCTGAAATAAAAGTAGTACTCCTCTATGGATAATTCTGAAGCATCCTCTCCTCTCTGTCTCTCTGCCTCCTTTTTGTCACCTGTAACATTGGAGGTTTCTTCATTGTTAGTGGGAAACTTTTTTTTTCTTATAAAACACATTTGTGCAAATCACTTACACCAGTGGTGCTCTTTATTTTTTCTTTTGTAACATTATTTAGGGATATATTTTGATATTTAGTACACAATAGTTTGTCTTTACATTTATTATATTCCTTAAATTAATTTCTACAGATACGCCAATCAAACAAAGTAAAGAAGATCCCATTTTATTTGGGAGACTGTATTTTCTCTTCTTTTGTTCCTTTTAGGTGGACATAACTTCAATATAGAAGACATCATCACAATTAGACTCATTTATGAGGAATATAGAGGTTTTAATGTCAGGTTTTTGTTTTTGTTTTTTAAGTTAGTTGTTAGCAGTGTCAAATAAATGAACCCAAATTCTGAGGCTCACAAGTGTGCTCAGGTCTATGAAACTGTCTGACTTAGCAAATAGACCAGCATGGGCCATGGGATGAGCAGTGCCCGGGTAAAGGTACTTCCTGATCTCTGCTGCTGTGTTTTCCTACCTTAGGGAACAGACATACAACCTTCTGACACTCTATTCTGTACTTGTACAAGAGTGGTACTTGCACAGTGGTCATCAAATCTCCTGTCAGCACTGATGTCTTGCCACCTCCTGTGCTGTTTTAAGGTTGTTCTTTCTGAAACTAAGACTTATCAAAAATAATAATGCTAGTAGTTCTGCAGAAGCGAGCCTTTCCCATGTATTCTCTCATTTTATCATCTGACTGTAAGAGAGAAGAGCAAGAATGTGTACTTCATTTGAAATTGTCTGAGTGTGGAGGGATCATGACGCACCCAAGGTCCTGTTAGGCTTACAGCCTTTTCTAAGCTTCATCCCCCACTAGATCACCTTGCAGAGAAGGAGTAGTCACCAAAATCAGGGGATGGAGGAAAGGAAGAAAGATTAGCTTTGAGTGTCTAATTGATTCTTGTCTGGTAACCTGGCTGGTTACTTCTTCCGTACTGTTTCAGCAGTGACCAGATAATCATCTGTGTGTAAGCAAATGCTTATTCAGGACAGATCCCATTGTGCTGAGGTATATGCAGAATATAGTAATGTCTCAGGGTTGAAACTCTTTCCTTTTTGTATTTCCCAGTTTAGTTCAAGACATTCTGTAAAGGCATTTTAAACACTGTTTGAAAGGATGGGGTGATAACTAACATGCTCAGAGAGAACTTGTTCTGGTGGGTGAGACTTGTGTTGAGTCTGCCAGGCCAGTAGGAAGTAGGTATGGAGAAAAGTGAGCCTAACACCCCATATGCACCACAGAGCAAAGCAGAGGAGAAAACCCTGAGTGAGCCTGGAGATGTTCAGTCAGAGCAGATGGAGCCTACTCGGGAGGCTGCCATGTACCATGAGAGCCTGGGCACAAGAGGCTCTAAGAGTGTGCCTACAGGGTCTGAGAGTGCCGCATCTGCCCGGACATCCCATTTTACAGGAGAGAGGTCAAGATCCACAAAAGAAAAGGTCTTACCTATCATCCTAACCATAGTCTCAGTGCTGGGGAAGGAATTCATTCCTGTCCAGACTTCCTTCTACCCACTACTATCCTGAAGCCTGGGTGGCAGAAGGAGTAAAGTAACTACTGAGTTTTTGCATTGTTTTAAGAAGGATTCACTGTTAATGATGAAAACATTTTCTCAGAGGATGTGAGAGGCGTGCCTCTATTCTATACTCACCAATGACAGGTATACAAAATGAAATGACACCATTTTGTGGTTTTTGGATACAGCCACAAATGCAAAGTAGCTCAGATAGTACTTGGTGCTTGAGCTGGTATCTGCTATCTGCTGGATACTGTTCGGCGTTCTTTCCTTATGCTGAAACATAAGCTATTTACATTGTTACCATGCTTCAGGATCTGCATGTGGGCAGCAGAGGCCTAGCTAGGGTCATGTGCTGTGCTAAAGGTTCTGCCTTTAGTGTGTGGAAGGAACTATTTCTTAAGCCCTTCATTTTGCTGCTACCTCTAATATCCCCCCCTCCTTTCTTTTGCACTTTACCATACTGCTGCCATTAGCTAACACAGCATAAAGTAATTTATTTTGGAAATACTATATAGTTACTCTAGAAAAGTAGAAAATTTAGGTAACTGAGTGAATGGTTTCCACATAGATACAGTGTTGTCTTGGTTAATGTATTAGTGTAGATCTTCTTCTAATTCTGTTTCTGCTTCATACATTTGTCCTGCTGGACTTTAGTCCTATAGTGAAGTATAAATGGTAGGTTCAGCTGTAGCTCATGGTCAGTTCCATAACATTAGTGAATAGCATGGCAATTGGCCCTGGTGACAGGGTGTGGAGTGACCTATTGAGCGATACAAGTGTCCTTGGGATGTTCCTCTTGTCTTGCCATGTCCAGGAAGGGGGCCAATGACTTCTGTCCTATGAACTAGGAAGTTCTCTATAGTTCCTCTAGTTTTGATATGTTTAAATTCTGTGGTTATTGATAATTTAATTTGTCAGGCTTAGGTAGGCAAGGTCAGGGAAGATCTTTGTTCTTTCTTAGAAGTGTCTGGTGGTTTTCTTGGGGAGATAAGGGCTACATTCTTTGAAGCAGTCTGCAAACTTATTGCTCCTGTCCAGAACTCTTGGGAGTGTGCCATTCTCAACACTTGGTTTTCTGAGCAGGGATGATAAGAAGCTTGAGGCTCTGGCAAATGCATGGTATATACACACACACACACACACACACACACACACACACACACACACGTAGGGAAGCTTTGTGGTTCATGGACTGTCAGGATAGGAGATAGAATTTAATAAAGGTTTGTGGCTCAGTCCACAAACTCAAGGACTCTGATAATTTGGCAGTAGACAGTTCTGCAGATGATTATTAGTAAGCCACAGCGGGCAAGGGTATCAGGGTTTTAATTCGGGACCTTGCATTTTATAGCTTTACTAGTCCTGGTTGTTTCGTTGTGTACTGTGTGATAATTACTTTATATTTTTGGTTTATAAACCTTAAAATCACTTTGCAGTGTGATGATTGATTTTACAGAGGAGATCAGAAATGTACAGTAACTTGTCTGTTCTCACACAACTTGTGCATAGAAAACCTAGGCTGCTTCTACAAAACAGAGCTCACACTAGTTTATCTCCTCGCTCTGTGTCATTCTCAGTGGCTTAGAAACAACTTTTGGCATTTTTTTTCATCCCAAAGTAATATGTGCCTCTGACTCTCCCCACTCAATTACTGTCTGGTACTTTAGTGCTTGAAAGAGTTCTCTGTAACCGCTAACTTGTTCCTCAGCCTGCTTCGGCCTCTCTTGCTTTTGTCTTTCAAAAGTGCAACTGCTCTTATCAAGGCCTTCTTATCACTCAAAGAGATAGACATTTCCCTTCTCATCTTGTTGCATCAGGACCGGTGACCTTCCCTTCTATTGGTTCTGCCTGGTGGTTATCTCTTTTTTCCTTTCATGATCCCTTTTCCATATACTGTTTCAACTGGTATTTCTGTAAATGAGTCCTAGACACTTTTTTGCCTCTCTGAGTTCTTTTCCTAAATCGACCTCATCATTTCCGTTAGTGTTCAGTGTCACCTGTGCTCAGATGACTTCTGAATATATGCCTCCAACTCAAACATTTATGTGGCTTTCCTAATTAGTGTGTTCGGCTCTGTAAGTGACATTGTTTTAGAAGTTTAAGATGAACGCTTTTCTTTTGACTAGAACTATTGAGTGGCCTTTTATTACTCCAAACACCCACCCCATCCATATCCACCCAAAAGAGTGGATAATAAGAGATAATAATAATAAGAGTGGATAATATAAATATCTTAATATGACTTGTGTATGAGATATTCTACATGGCCTGGTGCTCGCTTTATGTAGCAACTCATGTGATGCTGCTATTTGTCTCTCGTGCTTTAGGGTGCCCCTCCTATGCTTTTCTTTCCTACATGTGCCCAGTTCCTTTCAACTCCAAAGATCTTTGCATAGCTTTTTCCTTTGTTATAAATACCCAGTTTCTTGAGCCTGGCCTGGCCATCTCATCTCATCCTTTGTTTGAGTCATTGTTGACATCTCTGAGAAGCTGCTATTCAATTAGATAGCCATATGAGTGCTAAATTTCTCTTTTTGTTGTTCAGCATATATTTCTAGCACATATCACCCTGTATACTGGCAGTTCAGTATGTAAAATGGGCAAGCTTAAAGTGAGTCTGACATGTAAAATCTCATTTCTTACTAAATGACTGGATTCAAACTATGTATCCACATACTTAGTGCTGTTCTTGCAATGCCAATATTAAACAATATAGGGTGAGGAGGACCTTGAACAGCTGATGAGCATTTATAGGGTAGCATGAAGGTTA